>NW_022900913.1:18354265-18503769 GCF_012274545.1 Fukomys damarensis
ATATATATATACACACACACACACACACACCATGGAACACTATGAAAAAATGGAGTACTATTATAGAGAATTAATATGAAGATTCAAAAACCTACAGTTCTGGAACAAGAACCTGAAGGAGGCTACATAAACTCTAAGTCAATTTTTTGAGGGAGGGGTTGAGACGGTCTCACTACATAGTTGAGACTGACCTGGAACTAACTATGTAGCCCAGGCTGGTCTTGAAATCACAGTGATCATCCTGCCTCAGCCTCCCAAGTACTGGATCTGTGCCACCAAGCCCGGTTTAAATCAGTGTTTAATATATCTTGTTCCTGCTCCCCAGGCAGGAGTCATAGGTCTGGGAAACCGCAAAGAGAAACCAAAGTGTCATTACTCAGAATTACCACCAGTGATCCACTAACACATTTTTCTCTTATGCCCATGTGAAATCTAGGGTTGAGTTTGCCTTCCCCTATACCATATGATGTAAATTTTTTGCTTTCTATTGCCTCAGCTGTGTAGAGGCCTTAGTTCTAATGGGAGGAGCGCTTGCAACAAAGATGCATCAATGATTGCAATGAACAGGAACTTCAGATGGTCACAGCCACTGTGCTGCACTGTACTTCTGAAGCCTCTGAAAAAAACAGGTAAAAAGGAAGTTACTGCAATGCTGCTAATGAAAAGTGCACGGAAATACTGCTCTCCAGTGGAGATAAAGAAGTGTGTACCCGAAACACCACTTCTCTTAGAATGCTTCGTACTACAAATATGTGCTATGATTAAAGATAATGGTGGCCATCACAGTCAGTCCAGGCAGTGCTGCTAATGGATAGATTCTTCAGGCATAAATTCATCATCGCTCTATCAAAATTTGTACAGAGAGAGAACTATTAAGAGGAAACCATCAAATAGATTTTGTGGAACTTACTACCAACACATGGGCATCTGACATCTGCTAGAAGAACTAGGAATGGCAAGTTTGTGAAAGGCTGGCAGTCGTGGGTGGGACTGAACACAGTCTGGAAGCCGAATTTACTTCATTTCCTGAGGTCTGCACTCGTTGGACACCGTAGGGGTGAATCTGCTTTAAGAGCTACCGATACCTCAAAAGCACTTTCACAACAACATACAGACTGATATTTGATGAAATAAATTGGATCATAGTTTAACCCAGATAATAAGCACAATTAACCATTGGATCTTTCTTTCCTCTTCTAACTCTTGACCTGCATCCTAATATCCTAAATTTTCTACTGTTCGTTGAGGTGAAGCGATGGTTTTTAAATTTATTAGTACAATGAAGTTATAAACAGGCAAAATTCAATGTCATTCTTTTGCTTATTATATAACTTGAAAACTGAAATTATAGTAAAAGCAGTATGCACAGAGGAATTATTGTTATTTGCAACCAGCATCATTTCAAAACAAAATTTTAATTAGACCGTTTACATGTCTATTGTTGCTTGTCACGGAAAATGTTGTTTCACCTTGGAAATAATATTGTTTGTGGGTGTTTATTCTGTCTCATATTTTCAAATTTTCCATTCATATATTTTTAGTTGTCTTACAGTAATACTGATAACATGTCTCACTCCTCCTAATTCAGTCACACTGAACATACCTTTACATTTCATTATTCAGCATGCCGAATCCAGTAAAAGCCTGATGCATCTCCTGAACTAGAGAATCATGAAATAAGTTGTGAGAAATAAAGTAGGTAAAATCTGCAGCCTCAGCTTAATAGTGAATGCCTTGGTGGAGAATTTAGCTCAGTGGTTCCGCCTTTTGCCTCGCAAGCGCAAGGTTCTGAGTTCAATCCTCCATAAAAAAAAAAAAAATAGTGAGTGGCTATGTACAGAGGGTAATCTAGAAAATCATTTGAGGACTTTTGAAACTCTGCAACTGAGAACACAAACCAATCATGAGCAAAATAAAACTGTGGAAGGAATGCCAGGGAGATAATCCCTGGAATTCAGAAGAGAATAGTGACCTTGGAGATTGAACTTTGTTGGGTTAAGAAAGCACCCAAGAATGTTGGACGTGCACATGCTAACCATTCAGGTAGGCAGATCTTGTCAGCTCGCATTGCTAATGGGCTGTTCAAACAAATTGCCTCGAGTAAAGACAGTGTAACTAACTGTAGAATTTACAAACCTGTTTAAAATAAGCTTGCTTTAAAAATTGTCAAAATGAAAGATGGAAAATATTTCACAGTCATGCTACATGTGTATGTATGTATATATGTACATATAAAAAGACGGGGAATTTGTCTATAAATTTTTACAGGAAAATCTGTAGTTTTAAGAAGTTGAAGGAAAATGTGAGGATCAATCATGTACTTTGTTTCAAATGAATGTGGAAACTAAAAATTTAGAGTAAGGTGAACTTGGGAGAGTGCACCCACAATTTAAGCTCTTTGGACAGTAGAGTCCAGAGATTCATAACTTAAGGCCCAGCCTGAACAGTTTAGTGATATAAAAAGATCGTGTCTCAAAAATTTGAAAAGGGCCAAGGATACAGTTTAATGTCATGGCCCTAGGTTCAAAGTATATCACTAAAAATTAAAAAGTAGTTTAATAAATGAGTAAAAAGTTAAGCATACTTCGATAAATAATGCACATGAAAATGGGGGTATACTAACCCAACAGCACTTATTTTTTTGAAAATATGAATAAAATCCATAAGCATCTAAGCAAACTGATATGAAAATCAAAAAGATAATATAAGAATAACCAATATCAGGAATGAAAGATAAAGTGGTTACCACTGTGAGGAGCTCTAAAAATTAATTTTAAATAAAAATTGGTACAGATATATTTACATCGCTTTTAAAAACATTTTGATTGCTTTTCTCAGTAGAAACACTGAAGCATTTGATGAAAATCAATACAATATATTTACAATAAAATTATTCATCAAATTCATTCTTGAAGAAAACAACCTTAAACTTTTAAAGGATATATCAAAAACCGTATAGCAGAGAGCAATGACTAGTTTGCACATGTGTCACAACTCTATATGTAGAAATGCAAAATAGTAATTACAAGCACACAATATAGCTAGGATAATTGTAAACCTTAACAAAATAATATTACGAAGCAATAGAATACATGCAGCAAACCACTGAAAAACATAATTTCCAAACAGCATAATAGCATGGAATACTTCAAAGTCCATTGAATGAAACATGAAGATCCATACAATTAAAACTACAAGATATATTTGAAGAGAAGTGAATCTGATCTAAATAAATAGCTGTGATAGGAAGACTTCTAAGCTGGTCCTTATTCTAGATTTACACTTACTGGTGTAGAGACCCTGTGCGATCCCTTTCTCATAAATGTGAACAGGGTCTGGATATGATAGAATAGCTTTGTAGTGATAAGATTATGTTATATAATAAATGTAAATATTTAATAGATTTAATTATGGCCCATATGCAATTGATTTTGATCCAAAGACAACATTTTTACTAGGTGTTTCTGCCTTCATCAAATTAAGTCTTAAAAAGGGGAGTAGGCTTTTCTTAAAAAAAAAAAAAAAAAAAAAGAAGAAGAAGAAGAAGATAGAAATGCTTTTATTGTGGCTTAAACATACAAATTTCTCATCTTGTGAGCCACCTATGGAGATGGGCTGCCTCCAGGAGCTGAGGGTATCAATCAAACGGCAGGAGCAGTACTCTGGCAACAATCAGAAAGAGCTTGAAAAAGACCCAAGCTTCAGATGACAGAGTGCATCCAACACCCTGGTGGCACCTTTGTGAGACTCTGAGCTGATGACCTAGACAGAGCATAATTGAGCTCCTGAATCCTAAAAGTAGTTAGATAATAGATACTACCTTAAGGCAGCACATTGTGAAACACTGTATGCATTAATAGAAAACTAGTGTGATAAAAACATATATCACATTGGCTGAATGAAAGGCTCCATATACTATAATTTCTAATCAGCAAAATAATGTATAAGATGGAGGTAATCCTAAAGAAAATCCCAAGAAGTATAATCAAGTAATAATTTCAACTAAAAATAGTTTAGGAAAGGGAAAAGTGAAAAATTTTCGAAGTATTTTTTAAAAAAACTGAAAAAAATTGAAGGATTCATCTTTCCTAAATACACAATTTAAAAATCTAGGGAAGTGACTGTGATATGCATTTCTCATATATTTCTCATGTATCAAGTACATTAACCTATTTATTGTACTGACTCATTTATATTTAATTATAGAACAGAAAACGATAGAGAAAAATGATGGAAATCTATGACTTACTACTCTACACAGAATGAAAGATAGATTGAACAAGATTAAACTTTCTAGAAAGTTCAAATTTTTCAGTCTTTCATGGTTGACAAGTTCCAAGGCCTTAAGGAGAGGAAGGAGGGGTAAAGCTGGAGAAAAGTTGGTCATCTCATTGCAGCCAGGAAAGAGAGAGAATGCAGGTATCCTGGTCACACCCCCGTGTCCTGACTCTTGTAACCAGTGGATTAAATCAGCTTCCAAAACTTTCCCATCCTAAGCTACTGGAGGATATGCTAGATTTGAGCTAGATCGTTCTGCCCCGTGATCTAGTCATCTCCCAAAGGCTCCATGTCTGAACATGAAGTCTTTGGGGAAAATTCCAGATCTCAACAATAACCATCACCTATGTGTATTTTAAAAAAATTCTAATGTATTCATTCCTGAAGATTATAAACTTTTTTTTTCGTTTTTGAAATTTTGTTTTTACTGGGTCACAGAAAAGTACTCCATTGGTGTTCTTTTGTCTTTCTTTAATAACATTTGACATCACGTTACTGCACTTAGCTGTGCGGCATGGTGTTTGCTTTCACAGAGAATGCATAGCAAAGGAGAGTGAGGTCATGGGGTGATTTGGTCTTCAAAATTTAATGTAATGTTTTAGTGAGAATGTACACTTTAAAAACAAGAATAAAATTTCTATTCGAGCCAATACTCTTTAAAGAGAAAATATTTGTTTTTGTCTTGATAATTCTTTTTCAGGATTTAATTGGCATCCTTTTCCTAAGCTATTAAGACAGAATTCACTTTGGAACCAATACCCAAATTTAAGGTTTAATTAAGAATTTTTTGAAAAATTACTCTCCTTCAAATGATATAATGGAGAAATCTTCAAATGTTTTGCGGTTTCAAAGGCCAAGACATATACTACTGCAGACTTCTTTTTTATATTTTATGAAAAAAATTAAACAAAATTCCGTAACAAAAGAAGAAAATAACAAGAATTGATACACTGGGTATCATTATCTTCAACGTAGCTACTCTGTATACAAAAAAAACCCCACAAAAAACAAAAAAACAAAAAAAAACAAAAGCTTCTCTCTTATATAGAAGAAACAAGCAGATAACAGCGCACACACACACACACAAAAAAAAAAAATTAATAAACTAAGAGAAAAGAGTATAAATGAAACAAATCAACTTGTATATTAAATATGATTGAAAGAACATAAGTAATTTCAGGGTTGTTTGAATCTCTCTGACTTACTATTTGCTTTCATTTATCTTCTATTTTGATCTCTCTCTATATGTACTTATATATGCGCAAACAAAACAAATACATGCTATTTACATTTATATATTTAACATATGTGATAATTATTTCATTTTTCCATTTTGGGAAATATGTACATTTTACCTATGTTCTTAAAAATTCGTCTGGAATTTTGAAAGTTATATAATAAATAAGACAGTGCTGGACTGGGCTGGGGATTTAGCTCAGTGGTATGTGCCTGCTTTGTAAGCACAAGATCCTGAGTTCAAACCCCGATACAAAAATAAAAAGAAGACAATACTATGTCCATTTAATCTCATATTTCTATTTAATAAACTGAGCATTCCTATAAACATAAAATTTTATTGTTGGAAACAAATTTAGAAATCATCAAATAACAGTTTGGAACTTGACCCTCTCCCTTAAATGTAAAAGCAAATTTAAAATATTATTAAGATCAAAGTAGACAAGATTGAAAGAAACATAAATGGAAGTATTTACAAAGATATTTTCTAAAGGTACTGGTACCACACACAACAATGAAGTATTAAGCACTTTAACACAAAAGTATTATTTATAAGGAAGGTTGAGTGAACAAGATGTGGGAGTTATGTCTCACTGCAAGAAGAGTGATTATGAGAATAAAAATTAAAACAAAAATAAAGAACTGAAGTAAAAGGATAGATGTGCCTTAAAGAGAATGATGTTGGTTAGTCTAGAAACAGAAATAATGTTAAAGACCTACTGGAAAATCTGGGTAAAGTTCATTTTGCTCAACCCCTCATACAAGCTGCCATTCTGTCAAGGCATACAATCAATAGATACCTTTATCCTATTTGTCTTTCTCACATCAATCTATATGGCAGACAGAAAATAGAGTGATTTTTTTTATTTAAAAGTACATAGAGAGACCGTTTTTTCAAAACAATGATCTTACATTCTGATGTAAAATACCGCACAAATTAATCTGGGTTTCATGGAAAATTTAACTTTTAAAATGGACTATATATTAGGTAAAATTTTTAAGTTTTCTAACAAGTCATATATTTAGTCATTAATATATTGATGCAATAATTATCTATCACCTAGGTAACAGTCGCTGATAACAAATCTGTTTCTACATAGCGTATATTATACTGGTAGATACAAAGAGGAAAAACACACACACAATCTACAAGAAGATGGCAACAAATGTAGCAAACTGGAAATTTTCCATCACTTCTTCCTAAGCATTTCTACCATTTGCAATGCAAAACTAACATTTTTGAGAATTTTAAATATATGTACTTAACCTTTGTATACCACCTATAGATCTTTTTATTTAACATGACCACAAGATTATTATATACCATTGAAATATAATTTATAAATCATGTAATATTATTAATTTAAATTTAGATACTTCTAACTCATATATTATGATGATATGAATAATTGTATATCTTTTTTGGTGTAACTACGAAGTGGAATTTTTTGATCTCTAATATTTGTTATATTTGGCCTTAACAAGTGCCAAATAACTTTCTTACAGTTTAAATTAATTTAAATTTTTAACATATACACCATAAAGTAATTTTGAAATTTCATATTTTCACAAAAATTTATATTGTCTATAATGTTTCCTTCTATGTTTATAATATTTATAAACTGGATATTGGAGTAGTTTTAATTTATGTTGATATTTTTCTAATTATATTATATTTCAAGGGCCAGGGATGTAGCTCAGTGGCATGATGACTACTTGGAGTGCAAGGTCCTGAGTTCGATCCTCAGTATGGAGGAAAAAAAGAAGATATTTCATGTATTTGTCTAATGAATATTTGATGAGGCTAATTGTTAAGTGTTCTATCAAGTCATTTGAACACTGACTATGAATTTTGTTTTAACATTATGTTTGTTGATTTGGTTAATAAAAATTGATTATAATCAAAGAAATGATTTTTCATTTATGTTTCACTCTACAAGTTTAATTCTGAAATATTTCTTTCAAGGGTTGAATATATATTTTAGAAACTATCATGTATAGGTTTTATTTCAGATATTTCCCCCAGTTTCCTTGCACTGCAATGACAAATTAAAATGTAAAATGTGGCTGTGTAGTCCACTTAAGAGGATTTGGAGGCTGGAAATCCAAGATCAAGATGCCAGCATGATCTGACTTTTGGGAAAGCCCTCTTCCAGGTTGTGGGTAGCTCGCTTCCTTTTGCATACTCACAAGGCAGTCAGGGTGAGCTAACTCCATGACCTCTTACAAAAGCTCTGATATTATTCATAAGGGTTGCAGGCTCATGACCTAATTATTTTTCAAAGATCCCATCTCAGTAACATTATATTGGGGATTAGATTTCCATACTGAATTTTGAGGAAACACACTAATGGATATCCATAAATAAAGAATTGATTTGAATCTACTATAACAGAAAACTTAAAGTTTATTCTGTCATGGGCATCAAATGCTCTAGTTCCATACAACTTTGCAGTTTCTATTCTGTCATAGATAATTTGTCCTTATATGTGATGTATAAATTTTGTTCTTTCTGGTTTGTTCTATTGGTCTTTGTACCCTGAGGTAAAAAAAAAATTCTTTCTGCAGAACTTTAAAATATTTTTTTAATTAAAAACATAGAGTGCATGATTATATGATATCTGCTCTTCAAAATTTTCAGTACATTCAAAGAGTTGAACATTCATCACTCCGAAGAAATTTCTATGCATTTTTATTCATGTGTATACAAACACATCGACTCAATAACTAATGATGAACCTTTAATTTTTTGTGGAGAAGTTTAGAAACCATATAAAAGTACTGGTCTGTAGTTCTCTTTCTTTTGATGAATTTGTGTGGTTTTGATATTGGGTTAATACTGTCTTCTTTTAGTGATTGGCAAATTTTTCTTAATTGAAGATTTTGAATTACAATTTTTTAATATTTTGAGACTGAATATTCCATCATGGGAAGTTTTTAAATTAAAACTCAACCTTGTTAAATTTTATAGCTACATTCACATTTATTGTTTCTTTTTCTTGGTCTGATTTCATTTTACACATGTTATCAAGTTCATTGAAATATAATTTTTCATAAAATTAGCCTAGAAGAATTTCTGCTTTATTAGCAATCTTACATCTAATTTAATAATTTGAGCTTCCTTTTTACTTTGATTTTTATTTCTCTTGTCAATCTAAATATACATTTTCCAATTTATTTGTCTCTTCAAAGAATCAGTCTTGGAATTAATAGATTGTTTCTATTGTTTTTCTATTTTGTTTTGTATAAACTTTCATTCTTTACCTGCTTTCTTTTAATATGTTTACCTTTACATAGTATTACAAGTTGCATAATTAAGGTATTTATTCATGTTTTGTCTTCTTTTGTAAAGTATCTATTTACAACTAGGAATGAATGCTTTTATTACTAGCATTCCATAAATTTTGTAGCATGCCATAAATTTTGGCATTTTATTTATCAAAAAATATTTTCTAGTTTCCCTGTAGACGAATTCTCAGCATTAATGGTAATTTAGAAGTGTGATCCTCAATATCCACATATCTCTGATTCTACTACATTTCCTTAAATTCTTGATTTACACCTCCATTATGATGCAGAGACTCACTTTATATATCTTTGTACTTTAAAATACATTTAGAAATGTTCTTTGTCTTACTACATGGTCTAGGGCAGTAATGGTGAAGATTTTGGAGACCAAGTACGCAAACTAGAACTCAAAACCCACTTATATACCGCAAAGTGCAAATACTGCTATTAAACCTGAGATTTTAGTTAGAAAATGGAACGCAGATACGTGGCTTACCTGACGACAGAGAGGGATCTCCACGCCCGCTGCGGCTCGGATGCCATAGGTTCACCACCACTGGCCTCGGAGAGGAATGTACATGTGCACTTGAGAAGATGCTATATTCTGATGCTATCGCATGGAGCGCTTTATAGTAACATATTAGGTAGCCAGGCGTGGTGACACATGTCTGTCATCCCAGCACTCGAGAGGCTGACGCAGGAGGATCGCTGTGAGTTCGAGACCAGCCTGGACTACAATGTGAGTTCCAGGTCAGTCTCAACTATATAGTGAGACCCTGACTAAAAAAAAAAAAAAAGAAAAGAAAAAAAATGAACATATTAGATCTAATTAGTTTATAGTGTTCCAGTCTTATTTTCTTGTTAGTTTTTTATCTAATTTTTCTAATGTTCTTTTTATAAAAATGTATTTCAATCTTAAGTACTGTTGCTAGATTACCTTTTTTTCATATATCTTTCCATATATATTCATATATTCCATATATAGTATTAATATTTATAATTGTTAGAGCCTTTAATGCATTAGCTTTTGTTATAATAAGCATTCTTTATTCAAATCTACTTCATCCATTTGTTTTAAAGTATTTGGTCTAATATTAATAATATTCCATATTCTTAATGATTGAAGTTTATGACATATTTTTACCATTCTTTCTTTTTCCATCACTTACATCTTTACAGATAAAATATATCCACAGTAAATATCATACAATTGGACCCTACTTAAAAAATAAACTAAAATATCTGCCTTTTAATTGGATTATCATATAGTGTTTCATATCACATTTATCTTTATACATTTGTTTTCTATGTTAAGTATTTAGTTTAACATTTTAATACATTAGTAAAATGAATAATTTGCATTATCAGATTTATTTTTCACTGAATTTTAAAAACCTTTGTTATTATCAACTTCTTTTTTACATTTATTCAGTAAAATGTAACATTATTCTTTTATAGCTCTATTCTTGCTTGCTTCCATTTTTGCTGGTATTATTTTACATATGTTGAATGTATGTGTGGGAAACATTCAGCAAGATAACATTTTAACTTTATACAATTATGCATCTTTTAAACTTGTTGAAAGAAGAAAAGCAAACAAGGTATTTTTAAATAGTTTAATATATTTGCTTTCTTAAATACCACAGATCTAAGCATACTTTTCAGCTGAGTGCTCTTGTTAATTGTATATACTATAAGCTCAACAATACAATTATATATTTCTTGCTTTATACAGTTTGAAGTTAGTTAAGAGAACAAATTTAGAAGATATATGTGCTTAGGCCCTTTTCTAACTGCATGTTTACTGGTGCTCTTTTTCTTTTTCATCAACATTTTTTTAATAGTTCATAAGCATTTTCTTTAGCCAGAAAGAATCAAAAGTGGTTTTATAGTGGTGGTAGTGAGAGGAAGAGGAGAAGGAGTAATAGGAGAGGGAGGAGGAGACAGGAAAGAGTGGAGAGAAGGAGAGTAGAAGAAAGGAGGGGGTGAGAGAGGAGAAAGAACAGAAAGACGGAAAGAGGAAGGGAGAGAACAAATTAATGAACAATTGAGGTTATTATTTTTTTCAGCTTTAATTGAGTTTATTGGTACATTTTAGGGATACAGTACAGTTACATTCATTGTTGGGATCTTGTACCTCCACATGACAAGTCTTGATTCTCATTTTTCCCCTTACCCCTGCCCTCCCTTCACCCCCTCCTCCCCTCCCATCTACAAACACTTTATTTCCATCTTTTCATTATCTCACATTTCTTTCTTTTCCCTTATTACCCTTCCCCTACCCATCCCACCTTCCCTACACCTTTAGCCCCTTTCTTCCCATTTCTCAATGCCAGTAATCTTATTAGGATCTTCTGTATTATTGCAGATTATTCACACCAGAGAAACTATTCGGTATTTACAAATGTGTGACTTATTTATTTCATTTAGGAGTATACCCTCAATATGTATCCATTTTCCTATGAATTAATCTAATTTCTCATTCTTCATGGCTAATATTCCATTTTATAGAAAAAACACATCTTTATCCAGTTTCCAATTGATGGGCAAATGGTCTGTTTCCAAGATTTAGCTATTACGAACTGTGCCGCTATAAACATGGGTGCACGTACTCCTCTCTGATATGATCCTTTAGTTCTCTTGGAAAGATACCCAGCAGAGGGATGGCTGGGTCAAATGGAAGCTCCAGTCCAAGCTCTTTGAAGTATCTCATTATGATGTTATTTTTTAATTTGGCCAAGAAATCTGCAGCTGATTACTGTTTTGTATCAGTGCATGTTTGGAGTACATAATGCTTACATTACTTGCGGAGAGCTGGTACCTGTAAATCATGCATCTGAAATCCTTTTTCATTTGTCTTGCCTTTCTTTTTCTCCTCTCCATCCATATCTTGATCATATTTCTTTTTTGTTTTGTTTTACTATTTAAAGCATGTTTCTGTAAAAAATAGGAAGCATCATCTAAGAAAATTTAATACCCTGTTATTTAGTACATAAACTTTTACAAAACTTATAGAATGTAAATATATAAAATAAGATAATATATTCTTGTTTCAATATTAAATCAAATCCTATATGCCTCTTCATGAAAATTTATGTTTTCTAATTGAATTACATATGTTATTCATATAAACAACTATTTAAAGTATCATGTGTTTTTCTCTATTTGTTTCTTATTCTGGAATACATCCTTTATCAAATTCTTTCTAAAGTGTGTAGAAGTGTTTTTTACAGTCTCTGTGCATAAGAACAAAACTGTGGATCATGTTTTCCTACTTATGATCATTTTTGCTAGAAATATTAGTTTGTTTAACTATTGCTTTCAGCACCTCCTATTCTAATATTTAATCCTATTTGAAATGTGATTATCATCATTTTTTAATATATTCCTTCTCTATGCACTGGAGATAATTTTAAAGTTTAAAATTTTTGGCATATATATTCACATATTTTAACTGAAGTTTTCACATTTTATTAATCAATGTAACTTTATTTAATGTCAAATTATCAACTGTTTAATTGCTTGAATATCCAAACTGGTAAATATTTTGATAACTTCAGATGTTTATCTTGTATGTAAACACTGGGCTTTTGTTTACAGTTTTTAAATGAGCAGAAAATTTCATGCATATCTTTGGTAAACAGGCATACCTTTCAAATCACTTTAGACTTTTGGTATCATTCGGCTAGCACACTGAAAATCATAAGTGAAGACTGTATAAATAACACAACTAAAAGGAAATCTAAAGAGAGTGATAGAGTTCACATTTAACAAGTCTTATTATTCAGAGCAGAAAAAAATCCCAAGTATAACGAGCCTCATAAATTAGTGATGAAAAAAATGAAAAAGAAACTAATGAATCCAAGGATTATCATAGATCATGACATCTTTATTTCCAGACTGTTAAACATGACCGTGATGAACAATGGCAGGTGTTTAAATTCTCCATGACTTCATAAAGCATTAATTAAAGAATGAGTGTTAAAAGAAAATCACTAATAGTGCTTCTCAAAGGAAGGTACATGACCACCTGTATCTGAACCTTCCTCCCTCAAGACTGATAAAATTGTAAATTCATATTAATTATAGGGACTGATGAATTAAAATACAAAATCCAGATGTCTGGAATTCCAGCTATATAATTAATGCTATGAATGATTCTGTGCACATTACTCTCTGAGTCACACTGCACTAGGGATGAAATCTTGGGAGGTAAAGCCTTCCTCTCTATTGTGCTGGTTAATTTTATGTATCATGTATGCTGGGCCAGTGCTCAGGTACGTGGCCATTATCCTGGATGTTACTTTGAAAGTGATTTTAGATGAAATTAGCAATTAAATCATTTAAATGTGTATAAAAAAGTTACCTTAGAGAACGTGAAGAGACCTATTCCAGTCGATTGAAAGCCTTAATGGAACTCACCGACTCTTGGTCTTGGTAGGATTTCCTGGAGATTTTGGATTTGCTGGCTCCTGCAATCCTTAACCCTATCCTTAAAATATATCCATTCTTCTCTGTTTCTTTGAAGAAGCCTGAAAAATATATTTATGATTACATTCTCATTGGTTTTCAGACCATATTTACCTCACATTTACTTAAATTCTGAAAATACTGACCCAAAGGACCCTGAATATAGACTCCGTTTCAGCTCTAAGCAGAGCTGAAATAGAGTGTGGCCCATAAATAAGATTTAAAAAAATCTCAGAAAAGCATAATCTGTCAGGATTCCTGATCTCATTTGTTTCTGTTCTTTTATCCTCTTTATTAAAGAAAAAACATTATCTGCCTGGTCTTTAAAATGTTTGCAAATAAATATATTTGAATTTTTTTCTTATAACAAGGCTTTCAAATAAAAAACATCTCTAATTTTGAACTTGTTTTATTTATTAATTTTTGTCCTCATTGAGTTTATTGGTACATTTTAGGTAGACAATAGTTACATTCATCATTGGGATCTTGTACCTTCACATGACAGGTCTTGGTTCTCATTTTTTCCCCTTACCCCTGCCCTCCCTTCACCCCCTCCTCCCTTCCCTATTTATAAATACTTTATTTCCATTCTTTTATTTTATCATTTTTTTTTCTTTTCTCTTATGTCTTTTCCCTACCTTTTGATCTGACATTTTCCTATACTGCAGGCAGGATCAAGATTGGCCTCATTTCTTGACTCTTGGCATTACTAAAAACATAAGGGCCGTCCTTTAAATTTCTCTTTTGCTAGGGTAATTCAGGATTCAGTTGATGAAGTCAATTCTGAAACCAGATCTACTAATGGACTGTTTTGTCTCGAAACCAGGATAGGGTGTTACTCTGATATCTTCAGGCAAAATGCAGTTTCCTCCTCCTTTCTGTGGGGCTTCCTCATTGTGTTCCTCCTACTCCTTATCTACCTTCCCCTCTTACTCCCTTCTTCCCCACCCCACCCTCCCCTTCCCCAAAAAAAACTCCCCCTCCCCTCCTCTCCCTGTTCCTACTCTTCTTTCTTCTCTGCATTTCTTTTTCTGTCCTCTAGCCTGTAGATTGCACGACAGTTTCACAAGTTCACTTACCTTTGGAAAGGAAAAGTGTGGCCTGGGCTAATCTGAAAATGGAGTTAATAATGCCAAACTTTTTGTCTATAATAAATGATTATTGTAAGCACATGTTTTCTTGTTAGTGCTGCCAAGTACATAACTCCCTACCTAACCTGCTGATGCAGCCAAGGACACACCTTGATATCTGCCTTCAAGACTCCCTATCTGCCCAGGGCTTGAACCCATCCTGGAATGTAACATAGTCCAGGATGCCTTTCTGACACAGTCCTGGTCTCAGGCCTCCATGTGCCTCGCTGAGGCCTGATGACAGAGGTGAGGACAGGCAGCGGAGTGTCTAACTCTTCCTCTCTATCTGCCAGTGCCACTGCCACTTGCTGCTACCAGGACAGAAGTATAATACACGTGAGGCACCAGTCCAGGATAAGGTCAGTGGTGAACGGTTTTATTTTTCAGCCAAATCAAATTTCTCCTTGGCCGATCCTGCCCTGAACTGATGCTCACTAAGTGCATGTCTTCTTTACCTGTTCTTCCTTGGCAGGCCCTACCCTGAACTGATGCATAATCCAAACATGTCTCCTTTATCTAACCCACCTTACCCTGAAATGAACGTTTCTCACCCTGACTTTGAACATTATGTAGACCAATGGGTAGTAATGGTATTGTATGTACCCAATGTGTAACCCATCAACTGCTCGCTCCGCTTCTGTTCTAGCTCCAGCTTGCGAATCCTAGATAAACTGTAGACAGATAAAAAACAGTTGCCTTGTTCTCTTACCAGACCTGTCGACGTAAATAAAGTTTACTTTCTGCCTCCAAATCCTGGGTGCCTCTCAGTATTTCCCATTTGCCATTACACCGTGAGTTTGTATAAGGTAATTAATAAAGAAGGATCTTCTGATTCCTTAAGTTTTTATCTTTGATTTATGACCTAAAAATGTGTTCACAGATTTATGGATAATCTGCCTTCTATTCTTCCACTGATGCCACTCTAAAATTAGTCCTGACTTTCCTAAATAGCTATAAAATGGGTAATGTAAAACCCATTATGGGTTATCTAAAGTTCTTGGGTTTTCCCTTAACCAGTTATCGCATTACTTTGGACGGCAGGTGTAGATTCAAACTAATCTTTTAACCTTAAATTAGCCAAGCTATTTAGTAACCCCCAGGTACTTTACTTGAACCTATTCAAATGCTCAAGGGTTAAGTTTTCCTCCTTAAATATTTACCCTCTACCTACTCCAACCTCAAAGACTCTCTTGGCTTTCTCTGTTTCATCTTTTCATTCCTAAGACTGTTCAAATGCATCCCAAGTCCCTCAAATCACGTTGACCTTCCTGAGGACTGGAATCGTTCTGGATATTGCAAAGGAGAGGCAGATTCGGGTAAAAGTTGTCCAGACCCCCCCCCAAATCATCTAGCTTTGAAAGCCTCAGTGCTCCCTTAGAAATATCTGCTTATATCTGCCTTCTAAAACTCTTAAATGGACTCATAAAACCCTTTAAGCACGGTGGATAAAATAGTAATCATAATTGATGGGAACTTTAGTACTTCTTGATAGACAATGAAGCCAATCTATTGCATCCTTAAAATTTTACAATATCATTTTGTAGTCCCTCAGAGTATACAAGCTATTTCAGGTTGGAAGCAGAAGACTTACCACACAATTTGCCAACGTTTAAACTGCTCCCTATATCTTTTTAACCCTATTATGCCCATCATGAGTTTCTACCCTTTCTATTATTCAGTTTTCCCCTTGATGGATCAAAAAGTGTGACAACTTCAATTTAATTTTGGACAAGATTTATTTATCTCCCCATTTCAAATATTTCAACACAGGGTCAGCTGGCTCCAGAGCAGAAACATCATGGTGGAAAGACAAGTGTAGCCCAACTTGCTGTCTCCTGGCAACCAGGAAGCAGAGCAAGGAGAAGAAGGCAGGAATGCAGGCTGCCCTCGGGCGCGCCCTCTGTGACCTCCCCATTGGAGTGGAACCCAGTTCTTCACACCCTTTCTCAGCTTTGAGCAACAGTGAGTTAGATCACTGATAAGGATAGAAAGCCTGTCAGCAAGTCATCTAACCAGAAACATTTTAATACAGTCAAGTCGATGACTAAGATTAACTGTCACACCATAGACAATCTGTTAGAGAAAGATTTGTTTCCCTTATTCGGTACCCAACACAAAGGTCTAAGATTTGATGTCTTGGGCTTGTCTCCAATCCCTATCACCCCACAGCAGCTTTAAGAGATTGACTCCACCATCTTTCCCCTCTCAGAGCCAACTCCTCAGACTCTTAACAAAATCTTTATTCAAGATTTGCTAAATTTCATTTGAGGCCTCTGGACAACAGGATTGGTATACAGGATACTATAGAAAGCAGAATAATGGAAAGGAAAAGCTCTTCTGTCAGGCTGCTCTCTAAATACCTCAGTTTCTTTTAAATCCTGAAGAAATCGAAAAGCTCTAGTCTGTTTTTTTAAGGGCCTTTGGTTAAATTGCCCTTGTTTCTGATTCTGTTTCCCGCAACTCTTCAATTCTCTCTGTATAAAATGTTTCTCATCTCTCCTTTTTATGTCTGTATTTGTTTCATTTTGAGGGAAAAAAGTCATATGGGATAGATGTCTTCCCATGTGTCAAACCAGAATCAGTTTCCCAACATTAGTCAAGAAAGAAAATCTTACTGAAATGAAGAAGTGTGGAGAATCCCCGGCCAGCTGGAAATTTTCTTTGATCATGTTCTATTCATTTAGACAAAATACCTGACTTCATAACTCATGGTTTTAAAAGACTCTGGCTGTAGTCAGCACTAAGGTAAGAAGGATCTGACAGGAAGGTTGCTTATGTCGTGGTGAGCAAGAAGCAGGGACAGAAGGGGAGACCAGGGAGGGAGGTACTGCACCCTTTCATTTAAGACCCACAGCCAGTGTCCCCTGCTGGCCAGGCCCACCTCCTAATAGCTATGGTATCCTGCTATGATCCAATCACCACTTTGCAATTCCTTTTTTCTTTAACCCACCTCTCCTGCACTTCCTCCTGTCTCTATCATTTGGATCCATCCTTGTTTGCAAACTATATGTTTCCTTGTTTGTTATTATTTAGTATTTGTTTTGCATTTTATTTATATTTTGGGGCTCCCATGCAAGAGAAATCATGCAAAAACACACCACATTTTCTTTATCCTTTCTAAAAGACCAACCTCCAAACATGAGAGCTTTTTAGGAAGATATTCTAGACTTAACCGTGACAAAAATAAAGGAATATATTAGCAGAAGGGAGAATTGTAGATAGATGAAGAGCCCAGAAGTAGATGAATGTCACTCTGAATATTTGGCTAATATTAATGTGTTCATATGTAGAGGAAGCACCCATGTGCCAGTGGAAGAATAACAGGGAGCTGTAGGGAAAATAAAAACTGAGGTGAACTTCTTACAGAGTTCACAGATGCAGGGTTTTTTTGTTTGTTTGTTTGTTTGTTTGTTTGTTTTTTGGTACAAGAGATTGAACTCAGGACCTTGTGCTTGTGGGGCAGACGTGCTGCCACTGAGCTAAATCCCTGGCCCTAGTTATAGCAGTTTAAGGGATCAGAGAGGACTCTTTTAACAAAATATCTCTCCCTGTGAGCATCGGATTCATGGAATGAGCTGGTAAATGGGGTGTTGTGCATCTAGCATTTACTTTAACTCTAAAATGAGCCAATATTAAGCAATGAAGAAGAGAGAAACTGGACTTAAATGTATTCAGTACTTATCAGAGGGTAACTAATGGCAGTAGGAGTAGTTAATTATGTTCTAGATAACAGGAAAGGAACTATATTTGTAATATACTCAATGTTTAAATAAATGAAGTTCAGATTCTGCAGGGAAAGAAATTGTGGTGAGTCTCGTACTGACACATAAAAGCGCTCCCCAAACTGTGTCCAGCATTAGGTCTTGAGGGCACAGCTTATTTCAGAAAAGAGTGCAATTTGTATCGTAAAGCCTAGTAGGTGGAGAGCTACTGATTATTACTTGTGCACATGCAGTATAAATCTTAAGTGAGTTATAAAATATCCTAGCAGGAAAGTGAAAAGGTGTATCCCACAATTAAGTTGTTTAATTAGTAGGGGTGTGAAAGTATGAAGGTAATGAAACCAAGTTCTGTGAAAATGATTGTGATCTATCACTTCACATATCAAATAATTGTCATTACAATCATGCAAGTGTCTTTTGTGTCAATGATTGAATATTGTGTACAAGAGAACATTCACATTTTTTCACTTATATTTTATATATTAAATTCTCTTAAACTGCTTCTTCCTGAGTTGTGACAGTCAGAAATTTTCCTTAAAAATCCAACTTATTTGATTCATCTTGATTAATACTATTGGGAAAAGAAATTTACAGCAATTGAGTCCTAGCAAGACATTTATAAACATTCACATAGTGAAGGTAGTATTTTTGATACAGTAATATAAACTAAATTATAGGATTCATTCCCCTTGAATTAGTTTTTCAATGTCATCTTTATAAATTAAAAGTCATAAACATGAATATACGATGTTGAAAGAAAAAGCACAAGCAGCATGAAAATATTCTATATGAATAATTGACTATATATGTAAGCAAACTTCATTTAAATTGTTTGCGTAGACTTGATGAAAAGAAAAAAAAATCTTACATTTCTTACTATTTAGGTTTGAATTAATTGTGATCATTTTAAAATACAGGAGAAATTGTTTAAATGCATCTTGTCATACTTTCATTCATAATACACTAATCTATATTACTTAAAAACTCACTAGAATAAACATAAATGAGTAGCTATTTAGAATACAGAATACATAAAGCTGCACTCTCAAGTTTTATTACTCCTCTTACACCATCTTCTGGTGGATTTTGAGAACGCTATTCATTTCACCAAAAATCAATTCGCTTTTACATTATGTTAATGATTGTTTTATTGACCAAAGTTTGAAAAAAAAATACAACAAAAGCTAGTCTTCTTTATGCTTAGTCATTAACCCCAGGATAAATTTCTAAGTTTATGTACCTGATCTTCAATTTTTACTTGCTTTGCAATTATAGTATGTGCTAGAAAGTTAATAGTGTCCCAGTTTCCCTGAATTTAGAAGTCATGCACGTAGAATTAATGTTATTTAGTAATTAAAGAGAATTGAGTTGAAGTCAGATCTTTATGAAAATTATTTGTGACTACATATACTGTCATACACATTGTAACACAATTTATTTAATTTTGCTTTTATATTTTCTCTTTCTCAATATTGGAATTAAAATTTGATAAATATGAGGAAAATGGATATTTTGTAGCAACTGCTTTAATATAGAACAGCAATTAAGTAGCTTAAACAGCAGACATTTACATTCTTGCTCTTCCGGAGAATGGAGCCCCAACTCAAGTCACTAGCAGGGACATTTCTGTGGAATTTCCCCTGGTGCAGTGCAGTCCTCTTGTTGCGCCTTCACTTTGATTTTCCACTGTGAAGAAGAGAAATAGAAGGTACTTCTTCCTCTTTTTGGTTTTGAACTGCGATTTTATGACCTTGTTTTACCTTCATTAGCTCTTTAAAGGCTTTATTTAGAAATATAGTGTCACCAAGGAGAGGAGGAACTTAGATGGAACATGGTTTATTCTATCCCAGTCAGGGTAGTAAGTTGATG
Organism: Fukomys damarensis; assembly: GCF_012274545.1. NCBI lineage: Eukaryota > Metazoa > Chordata > Mammalia > Rodentia > Bathyergidae > Fukomys > Fukomys damarensis. The sequence goes on from NW_022900913.1 coordinate 18,374,259, forward strand.
GTTCCGTAATGAAAGGGTGTCTTACTGGAAAACATTTATCCATTGATCCTTGCATTTACTTCTGTCAGTTCAGTTTAGAAGCAAGATAATACATTGCATATTCTTTGCTTACAAATATGTTTGCCTATAGTATTTTTCTACCATAAGATTTAAGCAACGTTTCTCAAATGTTTTCAGGTTGACCATAGGTAAAATACTATACACCGGGGTGTATAAACAGTTTTTACAATCAAGAGTCTCAAAGTTCCCAGAGGCCACCAAGCAGAACCGACACCAGTGAAGGAGCTCTGTCCCTAGGCACACATGCAGCCCACCTACTGAACCTACTACTGGGTGAGAAGTACATGGGGACCTAAGGTAAGACTTGTGTCCTGTGCGAAGGTTGTGATATAAAAATAATATCAAAGTAGGTATGGTGAGAAAATGATCTATTGCAATAATGTTTCCTCCTCTTGTGAAGAAGCAAAATAACAGATTGAAAACCTTCTATAAGTTATATATATGCAATTTTTGATCATATATCATTTGACCTATTTTAGTCTTTAAAATATTCTTTTGATAAAGCCTGTTTTCATAAAATATATTTTCTAATATAACTTTACCTTCCTTCTGTAAAATCAACATGAAAAGAAATATGGCTGTAACAAAACATCATCATTTTGAACATTTGCACCTAGAAGTAAAACTGTACCTAATTTTGTTCTTACTACTTCTTCTCTTTGTCTCCACCAAAATAACATAATTTATTAAGTGATTTTCTAAAACCTACTTTTAAAAGTGTGACACGTGACTTCCTCACTTTCACACTGTTGAGACACGGTACCCAGCACCCACAACTGAGAGGTTTATTTGGGTTCATGATTTTAGTAGCTGGGCGGCTCCCTCCAAGGCAGAGCGATACAGCAGAAGCACAGGACAGGCATGGTGTCTGCACAGAGCAGTCGGGAAGCAGAGAAGAGCTGGAAAGGACACATGCCCTTTCTAGTTCTGCTCTCTGGTGTACCCACCTCTGCCCACCAGCCACCGCCTCGTAAGAATGGCAGCTACCTTCCCACCCTCCTAGAGCCCCTTCTATGAGTGCACGAGGAAAATGGAGGACCCAGAGATATGAAAAATACCAACACATTTGTACAGTGCTCCACATGAAATCAATAATTCCCTTTCAGATTTATAGGAAACCTTGACCTCTAACTTAATTGCATTTCATATACGGTCTTTAAAGTAATTAGATTAAACAATATTCTAAGTGTGAGGCCATGATTAAAACCAATCAGTGGCCTTTTAAGAAGATGGGGGAAAATCAGCAGACCCCTGCATCAGTTTGTATATGTGAGGAGCAAAATGAGAAGTTTGCAAACAAGGAAGAGAATCCTTGCCACAACCTAATGAGTTCAGTATTATGATCTTGAACTTCTAGATTCCAGCATGAAGAGAATTTACAGTGTAGCTCACCTAGTCCCTGATATTTTGTTGTAGCAATCTGAACTAATACAGTCTCATAACTTAATCAACATATCGTGGCTCTTTACAATACATTTGCATGTATACATATAATTGATTATAATTAAAATATTAGTAGGAGGAGTTTTATTCCTAAAGCTAAATAATTTTAAAAGTTCCTGAGACACATAAGAAGCCTAAATTATCACTAATTGACTCTTACAGCTTTTGAAATTTTTCAATGATAATTTATGGTAATTGCTGCTTTATCGGAAGTTGACACAAAAGGTTATGCTTTTGTGGTACTGTCACATGGCTGAAGCTCTGCATTTGCCTGATATGGTTCTAGAATCGCTTTGTCTCCTGGAGTATGTGAGCTCCATTTCTGAGGCTGACATTTTCTGAGGCTAATATGTGATCAATTTAATTCTGACCTGAGAAGAGCGGAAATAGCTTTCCCACAAAAGTAGTCCTGATTGTTGTTACCATCGTTTTGTCACCCAGTATCATCATATTGATCCCTTTTCTTGATTATTTGGTCATTTATTAGCTTAGTGACTGGAGTTTCCTTCTGAATCCTCAGGCTTGAATTTGTATTGTTTTTGGTTTTGTTTTGTTTTGTTTTTTTTACTGGGGATCGAACTCAGGGCCTTGCTCTTTCCAAGCAGGTGACAGAACCACTGAGCTAAATCCCCGGCCCCCTGCATTCTGTTTTGACAGGTCATTTGTGATATAATCACAAGCTTACTATGCCAAAAATTCGAAGTGTCTTCATCATCTTTATTCTACTTATACCATCTACTTAGGCCAAAATATCTTCCTGTTGAAGTAACTGGTACGTGATTTACAATATCTAAATTGAAACCTGCAAAATTGTGCTGTTTGAGTCAACCCTTTAGACAAATCACCTTGATCACTTCTCTACAACAGATGATTAGACGACAAACAAACAAACAAAAACACCAGAGAAAATGACCTGTTTATGCATTTTCCACATGGAGAAAGTAAGAAGTGACCTGCTAAAATTTATATGAGATAGATGTTAATCCCCTTATTATATAAATCTGTCAGTTGAAATTCAAAACTTATTTCACTGACCTTAACGTGACAGCAGACCTGCTTCCTTCTGAAGGCTGGAAGGAAAATTTTTCTAGCGGCTCCTAGATGCTAGAGGTCACTTGCATTTCAGGGTCGTGGCCCCTGTCAATGGGTGGTTCTTTGAAGTAAAAGACATTTTTCAAAATAGAAAATTGTGGGAGGATTTCTTTAATGACTTTTCTGGATGAGAGAACTTGTGAAAATTTTTAAAATGTCATGACCCACCTGAATAATTTAAAAAACCCTCCCCATTTTGTTTCATAATTTCATCGTACTTGAAAATACTTTTTTGCCATAAAAGGTAAAGCACATTTCCAGGCATAAGCGAAGTCATTATTTAGCTTACAACATAGAAAATTAAAGCAAACTGAATAAAAGTGAAGATTTCCTTACTCCTAACCCAAAAATGTTTCTGTCCTTGTATTTGGAAGAATATGTATTTTTTTCCAGGAGTTTGCCTATATCTATTTGCATCTGTTTAAATCCCTCTTCTTAGTTTCAATATTTTCCCAAGCTTTCTACATTTATTCTGGCTTTGTATCTTGATGTTTACTGTAGCTTCAAATTCTACTGCGCCTTAATGATCTTCGCATTTGCTCGCAATATTCAGAGATATCTAAATCTGAGCGCCACAGTTAAGTGACATCATACCAGTCGGCACTTGGTAGTCTTATCTAGGAGGCCTTGCCTGGCAGGTACATCACACCAGGAGTCACTTAGTGAACAGTAGCTTGTGTGGGGTAGGTATACAAGCATAGGCATGAGCCTGCGTGCACATACACATATTTATGTCTTCAACCTAATTAAAATAAGGATAAAAACAATCCTGTATTATTCTTAAAGTCCATCATTATACACTGTTTGTCATCTTAAAGTGTTTTACTATGAACACGTAGGTATTAAAATGAACTGCTACCCAACTGCCAGCCATGTGTAGTACACAGTATTTCCTTGCCCAAAAACTCTCAGGTATTTGCTGTCATATTCTGGGAAGTAATCTATGAATATCTTTGTGTAGAATGAGACTGATCACACTTTGATATCCATAGGGTAAAGGCTAACTGTCTCAAAAAGATCACTGATATGGCTTACAACAGGAACATTGGAGCATGCAGTATCAGTTGACTTAATGCCTAAGATCTATATTGGAAAACAATAAATATATCATGCCTATCTGAGGGACCTTAATTAAAAATCTGATACACTGAAGTGAATCCAATTTTTTGGAAATAGTGTCTCTGCATTGCTACGCAGTATCAGTTGACTTAATGCCTAAGATCTATATTGGAAAACAATAAATATATCATTAATTAAAAATCTGATACACTGAAGTGAATCCAATTTTTTGGAAATAGTGTCTCTGCATTGCTACACACTGTTATCTCAAAATTATACTCCCTGTATGCTATTTGGAGAGTACAATAAAAAACTGTCATTCAGAACCCTCTAAGGTTCTACCCTATACAACTCTTTCTTTGGTTAATCTTAATCTGTTTATATTTCCTTTTTTTTATATATTGTCTTAAATTTCAGTGAATTTTATGAGTTATTGTAGCAAATGGTTGAGCTTGGGGCTGACTGTTGGACCACAGGATTCTCAGGCCTTTGGCCCCAGACTGAGAGGTACACCCTCAGATTCTCTGGTTTTTGATCTTCTGAGTTTCAGATTGGTGTGAAGCTCAGTCAGCCTATTATGAGCCTTGTCAGTCTCTCTATTCATAAATCAGTTCCCCAAATGAAATCTTTCACCCATCTGGGTCTATAATGTTCACTGTAATTATGTATGTATGTATGTATCCGTCCTTGCATCCATCCATCGTCTAGCATTTATCTTGCCATTCTCTCAGTTCTGTGTCTTTGGAGAACTCTGATTAATGTAGAGAAGGAATGGGGTAGACACTGGTACTAGGCCAACTTGTTCAGAAACTTAGCTTCAAACATTCAAGCTACTATCATAAGGGGTAGTGCTAAAACACCATATTGAGTAAGCAGTAATTTGTAAGAGAATCAGGAAATGGGGATTGGAGAGAAAAATAATTCATTTTCAGCAGAATAGAAATCTTTGAAAATTATTAAGAAATAGGATTAATATAGACAAATTTGATGGAGCCAAATTAATTTTAAAATAATGCCCTTGGAAGTTGTATGGAAAAATGGGAATCATATTGGTTACTCAATGTTAAACCTAACAAATCACTGCAAATGCCATACTTGGGGAAATTATGAGAGCCACAGGCACAGAAAGCAGTGAGAAACTTAATCTATATGTATTTACATGTTAAGAAAATTCTGCCATTTAACAAAGACAAGAAATTGTACTTTAGCTGGAGCCCTACCTCAGGACTGCAGGTTATATGCAGATGGGTGGGTAAAATGGTCAGAGAGGTAGAAACAACTCTAGGACATTTTGAAATAGAGGCCAATGCACTGTGGTTCTCAAACTTTTTGAAGAATGTCTAATTATTTTCAGTTAGACTGAAAGGGTTTAGGAATGTAAGGTTTATGATTAAGGTAAAAATTTGAATGAGAATAGCATGTTTATAAAAATTTATGGAAACTGATTTTGTTTATTTTCCCTACATGGATTATGAAGATGGAATCTTTATCTTATTGGGTAATGTTTCCCCTACACAGAATTGTGTACTGATTGGACAAGTTACAAGAAATTATAGATTACCTGAGCATATGGATATTGCCATTTTGCAGTATAATTATCCTAAATGGAGTGTGAACTTCAATACATGGCCAAAGCCTGTGATTACCATCCTGAAATAGCACTTAGATTTTGTACCAAGCAATTTACATCTGTGAGATAATTACTGGTATGTACTAGATATTGCTCAGAATTATCCCTGTAACTGAAAGATATGACATCCTTAAACTTCTAATACCCTCATTATGATAGATGATATCAAAGTACCTCTCTAGTAGGGAAAACAGTACCCACAAGTGTTCCCTATAAGATAGAAGTTGTTTATATGGGAAGATGTTAATGGAGAGTTTCATGGAGGTATAATAAAAAAGGATCTGAGGATCAGTAGAACAGGTTGGAAGACATGAAAACAATTCCAGATGTACTCAGCTACTTTATCTTTGACAAAGAAGTTGGTCATACTCACTGGAGGAAAGATAGCCTCTTTAATAAATGGTTTTGGAAAAACTGAATCGCAACCTGCCAAAGATGAAAACTAGACCCTTGTCTTTCACCATGCACTAAATGAAAATCCAAGTGGATTAAAGATCTAAATATTAAGATAGAAACATTAAACTTGCTGTAAGGTAAGTTAGAACTATTGAAGACATTGTCATAGGAAAAGACTATGATCATATCCTCAGTAACACGGGAACTAGCACAAAGAATCAACAACTGGGATCTGATCTTATTAAAAAGCTCCTGCACGGCAAAAGAAATGAACAACAGAGCTAAGAGATGACCTACAATGTGAGAAAATTTTTACCAGCTGCTCCTCAGAAAAGGACTATTACCTAGACTATATAAAGAACTCAAAACCAGCCCCCCTCATATATAAGGACCCAATTCGAAAATGGGCATCTGAAATGAACAGACATTTCTCAGACAAAGAATCAAAAGAAGCAAGTAAATATATGGAAAAGTGTGCCACATCACTGGTCATTCAAGAGATGCAGATGAAAACAACACTGAGATTCCACCACACCCCACAAACAATGGCTGCTATCAAGAAATCAACCAATAACAGATATTGGTGGGGTTGTGGGGAGAAAGGAACCCTTCTCCATTGTTGGTGAGAGTGCAGACTAGTGCAACCACTATGGAAATCAATATGGAGATACCTCAAAGAGCTGGGACTGGAGGTTCCATTTGACCCAGCCATCCCTATGCTGGGTATCTTTCCAAAAGAATTTTAAAAATCATATCACAATGATATATGCACACCTATGTTTATAGGGGCACTATTTGTAATAGCTGAAACTTGGAAACAGCCCATTTGCCCATCACTTGGAAACTGGATAAAGAAGATGCTTTTTTTTTTTTTCTATAAAATGGACTGCTACTCAGCCATAAAGAATGAGAAGTTAGATTTATTCATAGGAAAATGGATACATATGAGGATATACTCCTAAGTGAAATAAATAAGTCACACATATAGTTTCTCTGGTGTGAATAAACTGTAATAATACATAAGATCCTAATAAGATTACTGACATTGGGAAGTGGGAAGAAAGGGGCTAAAGGTATAGGAAAGGTGGGATGGGTAGGGGGAGGGTAATAAGGAAAAAGAAAACAATGTGAGATAATGAAAAGATGGAAATAAAGTGTTTGTAGATGGGGAGGGGAGGAGAGGGTGAAGGGAGGGCAGGGACAAGGGGAAAAAATGAGAACCAAGACCTGTCATATAAAGATGCAAGATCCCAATAATGAATGTAACTGCACTGTATACCTAAAATGTACCAATAAACTCAATGAAAAAAAAAAAGTAGCTTCTTTTTCCTTAGGATTGACACTGGACTCCACTGTGGTGCTCATGGCCATGTAGATAGTGAATAGCTATTTGCGGATCAGAAAAAGTTGTAAGATTAATAGATGGCAGTTTGTAGGTGAATAAACAGAATCTTTTTGAAAACTAGGCATGCTGTTTAAAAAAGATAAAAAGCAATTAGCTCATTGGGATCATGTATATATGACTGACCCATAGGTTTTGGTGATTGCTGACTCAAGGCTGTTGGCTGATGGATTCACCATATAGATGATCAGGCAGAAAGGCCATTAAGAAAAACTGGATGATTGGAGGTAGGTCCGTATAATACATAGCCCCATGTAAATAAATATGGATTTTTAAGAGATAAAGTAGAACATGTTAATGTTTATCAGAATAGTCACTTTCTAAGACCCCTGGAAAACAGGGAGAGAACAATCAAAACTCTGTGTTGAGTAATCTCTTGAACATGTTCTTATATATTTTTTTCATTTGCTTTGTTTTAATCTGCACCTTCACATGTTATACCTATCATTTGAATAAGTCACCGAACTGAAGTTTGTGTTAGAAGTTAAGGAAATCCCATGAAGGACTCTGTGCCCTCTCATGCTGTAATTGGCCTGAAACCTCTCACACGCATATCAGATACTCCAGCCTAGTCTTACTTTCTGCCATCTTATTACACAATTTCTTGCAAAAAACAAAAGAAAACCAAACAAAACACCAAATTTTGTCAATACTAGGAGTGGTTAAAATCTCACATGCATTACAATGGCAAACTCATTTTTTTTGAATTGTGGTATGTACAATTTCAAAAGTTCCCCACAAAAGATAAATACACATATACACACAGGTATGATACATTTGTCTCTTACTTTTAATGTTAAATTAATTTATTTTGACATAGATATGTGTGAAAAATCCTTAGTGCTGTGGCTAAAAGATGAACATTTTGTATTCTGATTGTATTTATATGTTTGTTATTATTTACGGATAATTGAATATACACCTAATTTTCATGTCCTCCTGATATTGGTTCATTTGATAAAACATGGAATTTCATAAACTTTATCAAGGTGTTTACACTTTTTATCTCCTTAGGTACTAATACAACATTTGATATATATTATCAATGTGCATTTTGAGAAACGACTTTTATTTGTTGAGTTTGAATTCTGTCACCAAAGAATTTTGAATTTGAATTTTTGCTTCTATTGTTTAGTAAACAACTATCAATGACTAATTTTCCAGTTTTTTTCATATGATTTTTAGGATAATTTATCTTCCAATATAAATTATTAGATCTACAGTAATTGCTTTTATCCTTCAGGGAAATTTATTGTAACATAATTTAGAAAAATGTTGATTTCCATATATTTTACAGTATCTGCTCCTTCCTTCCCCTTGTATCATAGTTGCATTCCCTCTGTGTCTGGTAAATTGAGTGGTGAAATTCTAAAAAAATAGATTTTAAAAATTCTAGAATGCAATGTGTCTTGTTTATATAGAAGCCTGTTTGGGGTATAGTTTTGGCAGATGTATATTTTTGTCTTGTTTGTTACAGCTTTGGCATTTTAGCATTTAACTACCCATACCCACTGTAATGTACACGTGGGCTCTTCCTTGGTATTTATTGATTCTAGCCATAACTTTAATCTACTTTACAAATTTATTCTGGCAGCATATCTCCCTGTTCTGCTTTAACCCACTTTCTCCCATGGTTTGTTGCTTACCTTCTGTTTTACCACTAGATGGTACTCATATATTCTTCATATACTTCAAGGAGATGATTTTGTTGTTCTAACAAGCAGAACTAAAATAGTTTAGAAATATAAAGATCATTCAATATCAGCTCCATAAAAATAACTTAAACTGCTTTTATCAAATTTAATTAGAAATATGATATGTTTTTATGTTTGTGTGTGTGCAAAAATCAGATGTTAAATGCAAGTTTTTTGATGGGTCTGGATTCTGTAATTTATTTTCCAGTGTTCATTTTGGAATCTGAATACTTTAGAATAAAATTTATATTTATTGTTCACTAAATATATATATGATCTTTGACTTTCAAATTATAAAAGTACTAATGAATTGCAATATAAAGCACATGTATTTACGTGTCTCCATATAATACAAATTTATTAGACAACTGTATTTGAAGATATTTCACAATGCTCTGAATTTCTTCTTTCTTTCTTTCTTTCTTTTCTTTCTTCCTTCCTTCCTTTCTTTCTTTCTTTCTCTTTCTTTTTATATGAGGGATCAAACACAGGGCCTTGCACTTGGGATTCAGGGACAGAGCCGATTTGCTAAATTCCCAGCCCTTCTCCCCCTGACTTTCTCCTTAATTAGGTATATTCAGTTTTCTGTTCTGTTCATGTGGTGTTTAGTCCTCCAACAGAATGATTCATTGTTAAATGAAGACTAAATATGAATGTTGTCTTTTATTTGGTAAAATTATTTTGGCTGACTGTATTCTAAGCACTAATTATAAATATCATACAGTTTCTAAACAATGTATATTGCACTGGTCAAATAAGGTAATAATTACATTCTTTTTCATTTTACACATGAGAAACTAAGGATTATAGAAGTTAAGTAACTTTTGTACAGACACATAACTAACAATTTCTAGTCTAGAGTCTGTCTTATTCAGATCACACAGCCTCAAGTATTATTGAAACAACTAATACAATAGCAATGGTGTTATTATTGTAAGACTACATTTCGGAACTAATGGGAAAATAAATGAGGATTACATATGTGTCTTTTGTTAAAAAATAAAATTTCTAGCTTGGTTGCGGAACCACTGAGCTAAATCCCTCTAGCTTGGTGGTCTTTATGAAAATAACAGAATTAATATATACACTCCACATAAGTTCACTCTGGAATATTGAGCATATAGATAAGACTGAGAAATTTTAATATCATGATATTAACATCCGAATTTAATTACACCTGTTTTCTTTCTATTGTTTAATGACATTGTATTTTTTTATCTATGAAAGTTATTTTTATATAAAAGAAAAGAAACAACTGTTTGGCACTAGAAGAACAAAAAAACTGGATCTATGCTCCTTTCTAAGGAAAAAGTGGGTTTTAAAATCATGTTTTGAGCAGGTAGACAAACATTTCAATATTATATAACTTGAATTGGTAAACATAACATGGAAAACTTTTGAATTTGTTTTATTGTAACAAATTCCCCTGTTTCAATTTCAGTGGAGTGTGTGTGTGTGTGTGTGTGTGTGTGTGTGTGTGTGTGTGCTTTTGGAGTTTGTAAACTAAAATTTAACTTTATTTGAATTAAAACATTACATCATGTTATTTGTATATGTCAGTTTTTTGGTAGGTAAAGAAACTTAAATTCACCAGCGGGTGCACGACCTCCTCAACTGCGTGCCACCAGATCCAGTAAGGAAGCAAGGACCCTGGAGGAGGTCTCTCCAGCCATCTGCGTGATCTCCCCGACTACACGCCCCCAGATCCAGTAAGGAAGGTAGCCGTCCCCATGATGTGCTCCCCTCGCCCCTTTCTCATACCTCCTGATTGGGCCATTCCTTGAATCAACTCTGCAGAGGCATAGGTGGTCATGAAGGGTATTATTCTGAGCTCCCAAAGTTGAACATCTTTAAAGAAAAGGCAGGGGGAACCTGTAGTAGAACTGAGTGGAGTTCAACCCTGAGGGTTGGGAAACTCAAGTTAGGCCTTGTGGACTGAGGTCAATCTGAGTTGTGGGGACCTGCCATTGGCTAGCTGAGATCAGGGGATTTGGTTCTGCACATGGCTGTACAAGTGGTATAATATGACAACAGAGACATAGTTTGAAAGAGGCCCTTCAAATTTGTTTTCTTTTCCTCATTCCACCCTAAAATTTCTTTCTTTTTTCTGTCCTCTCTCTCCAACTCAGTCTCTTGCTCCATCATATTATCCCTCATCTCCCTTTTTATTCCTGCTCCTACCCTAACTCAGACTCCTCCTTTTATTATTCTTTGTTTTTTTCTTTATGTTCTTTTCTTCTGTCATTTTTATCTCACTCATGGCTCTGTGGCTTCAGGCAAACCACTGTTACTGTTAAGGGAATATATTATTGTCCTTATTCCTGCACTCTGTCTATCCCCTTTGAAGTTAATAGTTTCATAAAGATGGTATGGTCATTCTATGCCCTCTGGCTTCACTTCAAACCTTCTCCAATTCTTTCACTTATCTAATCCTCTCATCCTAACTCAGTCTAACCCCCCATCCTAAATGGTAAAGATGCTATATTGAAAAGCGTATTCACTACAAACTTACTTTTGGCTGCTTCTTGATATTAAATTTAATTCACATGGTTTAAAGGTGATAGACTAATGACTACCACAAGTGGTCAATTTGCAAGCTGTGCTTGATCCTATTGGGCTGCTGAATGTATCAAATGGGATAAAGGATTGTGATTGATTTAAGGAGTTGTTTTCTCCAATATTATGAAAATGAGGATGTCTATAAGTCATTAGAGACTCAAAAGCTAAAGTGCAACTATATCAGGAAGATTTAAGTAATACCCAGAAATTAAACCAAGAACAACCCAACAACAAAAATTAAAATGAGAAAACACTTGAGCAAGACACAAAGACAGACTTCCAGTTCACCAATGGCAAACAGTAGGGCAAATGAGGATAAAAGTCTGATAGTGAACCAGCAGGACACCCTGGACCCATAGCACAAGAGGTAACAAAACAGATCAATCAGGCTCTAGAAAAATTCAAATCAGAAATAATTTCCCAGTTAACCATAGAGATGATGAGAGCAAAATGGAAGTCATGATTCAAGACTTTAGAATAGAAACTGACAAAAAAAATAGATGACCTCAAGACCATGATAGAAGCCATGAAGACTCAGCATAAATTAGAATAGAAACTGACAAAAAAAAATAGATGACCTCAAGACCATGATAGAAGCCATGAAGACTCAGCATAAGAAAGAAATGGAAACAATGAATCCCCAACAGAGGAAAGAAATGGAATCCATAAAACAAATTCAAACAGATATCCAGGAGATTAAAAATTCTATTGAAAGCTTATGCAACAGAATAAAAGATTGTGAAGATAGAATTTCAGATATAGAAGATAGGACCAGTCAGTGAGTATGAAAAAAGAGGTCTCTCAAAAACAGTAAGGGATCATGAGAAATTGATCCAACAACTTCTAGATGATGCAAAAAAAATTACATAAGACAGATAGGAATCCATGAAATAGCAGGAGAAAACACAAATGACTTAAAAAAGCTCATCACAGAATTAATGACTGAAAACTTCCCAAACAGAAGGGAAGAATTAGACATACAGATAAGTAAGGCATATAGAACTCCAACTAGCCACAATAATAAAAAAAATCTACACCTAGACGTATAATAATCAAGATCCCAGAAATCCAACAGAAAAACAAAATACTACAAGCAGTAAGAGAAAAGAAACAAATCGCATGCAAAGGAAAGCCCATTAGAATCACAGCAGACTTTTCAACACAAACCCTTAGGTCAAGGAGAGCCTGGAGTGAGGTATTTCAAGTCCTAAAAGAAAACAACCTCCAACCTAGACTGATGTATCCTGCAAAACTCTCTTTCAAAATGGATGGGGAAATAAGATACTTCCACGACAAAGAACACCTGATAAACTTCATGAACATCAAACCAGCACTACAAGGAATTCTACACAATATCCTAGAAAAAGACAATGAAGGTCACAATACCATGAGGCCCAACAGACCAAATCAAATAGGCAAGGCAAGAAACTAAAAAGAGTCAAAAAAAGGACAATAGCGTGACAATAAGTCAGAACATATCAGTTAAAACCATCAGTGTTAGTGGCCTCAATTCACCAATCAAGAGAAATAGACTGTCAGAATGGATTCAGAAGCAAAATCCAACAATATGTTGTATACAAGAAACACACCTAGTGCAAAAGGAATTCCACAGACTGAAAGTGAAAGGATGGAAAACAATTCTCCAAGCATCAGGAGCCCAGAAAAAAGCAGGGGTAGCAATCTTATTCACAGACAAAGTAAATTTCAATCCAAAACTAATTAAGAGAGAAAAAGAAGGCCACTACATCCTTGTAAAGGGAACAATGCAAGAGGAAAAGATGACAATCATAAACATATATACACCAAATATAAGTGCCCCCACCTATATAAACAAATATTAAGCAGCATGAAAATCCAAATAAGCACTAATACAATTTTAGCGGGGGATTTAAATACGCCCACTATCACAAATTGACAGATCATCTAGGCAGAAAATCAACAATGAAATAATAGAACTGAGCCAACCTTTGGAACACATGGACTTAATAGATGTCTACAGAGTATTCCACCCCACAAAATCAGAATATACATTCTTTTCAGCTGCACGTGGATCATTCTCCAAGATAGACCACATATTGGCTCACAGAATAGGTCTCAATAAATGCAAAAGAATTGAAGTCATCCCCTTTATATTATCCGATCATAGTGCAGTCAAGCTGGAGATCAATAGCACAAGAAACTATAGGAACTTCACAAGCACATGGAAACTGAACAACACTCCCCTAAACAATCAATGGATTACAGAGGAAATTAAAGAAGAAATTAGACAGTTTTTACAAATAAATGAAAATGCCAATACAGCATACAGGAATCTAGGAGACACAATGAAAGCAGTGCTACAAGGAAAATTTATAACATTGAATGCCCACACTAGGAAAGCAGAGTGAGCTCAAATAAACAACCTAATGATGAATTTTAGACTCCTAGAAAAACAAGAGCAAGAAAAACCCAAAGCTCCAACAAGAGAGGAAATTATAAGGATCCGAGTAGAAAAAAAATGCAATGAAAATTAAGAAAATGACAAAAAAATAAATGAAACAAAGAGCTGGTTTTTTAGAAAGAATAAATAAAATTGACAAACTCTTAGCTAATCTTAAAAAAAAAAGAAAGGAAAGAAAAGGCTCAGATTCAGGCAATCAGGAATGAAAAAGGCCAAGTCACAACAGGTACAAAAGAAATCCAGAGGATCATTAATACCTACTCTGAGAACCAGTACGCCAATAAAATGGAAAATACAGAAGAAATGGACAGATTTTTAGATACTTATGAGTTACCAAAGTTGAACAAAGAAGATAAAAACATTTTAAACATCCCTATTACAGTCAGTGAAATTGAAAATATAATTAAAAATTTACCAACAAAGAAAAGCCCAGGCCCTGATGGATTCACTGCTGAATTTTACAAGACATTTAGAGAAGAACAACTGCCGTTACTCTTCAAACTTTTCAATGAAATTAAAAGGAAAGCTACACTTCCAAATTCATTCCTGGAAGCAAGTATTACTTTGATTCCCAAACCAGGGACAGACCCAACAAAAAAGCGAATTACAGGCCAATATCCTTTTTGAATATAGATGCAAAAATCCTTAATAAAGTACTAGCAAACACAATACAGAGGATTATCAAGAAGATCATACAACCTGACCAAATCGGATTTATTCCAGGGATGCAAGGATGGTTCAACATACATAAGTCAATAAATGTAATACATTATATTATCAAATTCAAGAACAAAAACCATATGATCCTCTCAATAGATGCAGAAAAAGCATTTGATAAAATTCAACACCCATTCATGATAAAACCCCTGCAAAAAATTGGAACAGATAGTTTATAACTCAACTTAATAAAGGCTATCTATGAAAAACTAACAGCCAAAATCATAATAAATGGCTAAATCTGAAAACTTTCACATTAACATGAGGAACAAGACAAGGATGCCCACTATCACAACTCCTCTCCGATATAGTTCTGGAAACATTAGCTATAGCAATTAGACAAGAAAAAGAAATTAAAGAAATAAAAATAGGAAAGGAAGAAGTTAAACTGTCATTATTTGCTGATGATATGATACTCTACATTGAAGATTCAAAAAACTCCACCAAAAGACATCTAGACTTAATTGACAGATTCAGTAGAGTAGCTGGACACAAGGTGAACACCCAAAAATCAATAGCCTTCTTATACACAAATAACAGACTCACTGAGACAGAAATAAGGGAAAAATTCCTTTTACAATAGCATCCAAAGAAATGAAGTATCCAGGCATCAGTCTAACAAAAGAAGCAAGAGATCTCTACACTGAAAACTATATTACTCTGAAAAAAGAAATTGAAGAGGATATAAGAAAATGGAAAGTTGTACCCTGCTCCTGGGTAGGAAGAATCAACATAGTGAAAATGGCCGTACTACCAAAACTGCTATGCAGATTCAATGCAATGCCAATTGAAATTCCAACATTCTATTTCACAGAACTAGAAAAAAGAATCCAAAAATTCATTTGGAACTATAAGAGTCTTAGAATAGCAAAAGCCATCCTAGGCAACAGACCGTGACAGTGGATATAACAATTCCCAATTTGAAACTGTACTACAAGGCCACTGTGATAAAAACAGCATGGTACTGGCAAAGAAACAGGCCTGAGGATCAGTGGAACAGACTGAAAGACACAAAAACAAATCCAGATGTACTCAGCTACCTCATCTTTGACAAAGGAGGTAACTATCCCCACTGGAGAAAAGATAGCCTCTTTAATAAATGGTGTTGGAAAAACTGGATTTCAACCTGCGACAGATTAAAACTGGACCCTTATCTTTCACCATGCACTAAATCAAAATCCAAGTGGAGTAAAGATCTAAATATTAAAACAGAAACATTAAACTTGCTGGAAGGTAAGTTAGACAGAACTGTGGAAGATATTGCCATAGGAAAAGACTTTATGAACAAATCCTCAGTAGCACGGGAACTAGCAGAAAGAATCAACAAATGGGATCTCATCTTATTAAAAAGCTTCTGCACTGCAAAAGAAACCATCAGCAGAACTAAGAGACAACAGACAATGTGGAAAAAATTTTTACCAGCTGTTCCTCAGACAAAGTA
The DNA here is from genome assembly GCF_012274545.1 of Fukomys damarensis. Taxonomy (NCBI): domain Eukaryota; kingdom Metazoa; phylum Chordata; class Mammalia; order Rodentia; family Bathyergidae; genus Fukomys; species Fukomys damarensis. Next base: position 18,390,192 of record NW_022900913.1, read on the forward strand.
CTATTATCTAGAATATATAAAGAACTCAAAACAATAAGCCCTCCCCCAAAATATAAAGACCCAATTCAAAAATGGGCATCCAAAATGAACAGACATTTATCAGACACAGAAGTAAAAGCAGCAAGTACATATATGAAAAAAATGTTCTACATCACTGGTCATTCGAGAGGTGCAGATGAAGACAACACTGAGATTCCACCTCCCCCCACAAAGAATGGCTGCTATCAAGAAATCAAACAATAACAGATGTTGGTGGGGTTGTGGGGAGAAAGGAACCCTTCTCCATTGTTGGTGGGAGTGCAGACTGGTAGCACCACTGTGGAAATCAATCTGAAGATACCTCAAAGAGCTTAGACTGGAGGTTCCATTTGACCTAGCCATCCCTCTGCTGGGTATCTTTCCAAAAGAACTAAAAGAATCTTATCACAGTGAGGTATGCACACCTATGTTTATAGCGGCACAGTTTGTAATAGCTAAAACTTGGAAACAGCCCATTTGCCCATCATTTGGAAACTGGATAAAGAAGATGTGGTTTTTCTATAAAATGGAATACTACTCAGCCATAAAGAATGATAAATTAGATTCATTGGTAGGAAAATGGATACATATTGAAGATATACTCCTAAGTGAAATAAATAAGTCACACATGCCTAAATACCGAATTGTTTCTCTGGTGTGAATAAACTGCAGTGATATATAAGAGCCTAAAAAGATAACTGACATTGTGAAATGGGAAGAAAAGGTCTAAAGGTGGAGCGAAGGTGGGATGGGTAGTGGAAGGGGAATAAGGGAAAAGAAAAAAATGTGAGATAAAGAAAAGTTGGAAATAATGTGCTTGTAGATGGGGAGGGGAAGAGAGGGTGAAGGGAGGGCAGGGACAAGGGGAAAAAAAATGAGAACTAAGACCTGCCATGTAAAGGCACAAGATCCCAACTATGAACGTAACTGTACTGTACACCTAAAATGTACCAATAAACTCAATTAAAGCTTAAAAAAAAGAAACTTAAATTCACCATTACTTGGGAAAAATTTATTAACTTCATGTCATTTTGTCACAGAAGTATGAGAACCTGAGCCCCAGGAAGTACATAGGAGAATGGGGGAAAAAAAAAAAAAGGAAATAGAAAGATAATGAGGAAAAACAGAAAAAGTATTGTGTCACATTAGGCAAATGAAAGATTTCTGAGAAATGATTCATAAAAAATGTATCAAAGACAGTGAAATAGTAAATTTACTAGTACATTTGTGTAACGTATAATGTTTACATTTGTGGGAGGTTGGTACATGTCTATAATGCAGCTTTACTCCTTTTACGACCCCTTTTCCTTCCTTCTCCAACCTTCAATGGCTTTCCCCCTTTTTGGTACGTGTTTACAGAACACAGTGTTTACATTCATTGATAATTCCACTATGCTCATGTACTTATAAAAAAATGAATAAACCTTATAGAACCTTCAAAAAAAAGCCAATGGAATTGAATAGCCCTTGTCCCTGGTTATGTGTTTAACCTTCAGAACACCTCCTTAAATTTCAGATATGCCAGAAAGTATAAACCAAAATAAATCGTGTTCCTTAAAAAAAATAAACTAACATACCATTGAAGTAACTTTTAATGTGATAGGGGTATAAAACGTTTCAATTTTGATTCCTTCTTCTCTAACATGCTTCATGACATTTGATGCACTGAAACGTAGGTGGCCCTCTGATAACAGTACTTGGGTAGTCAGGGAAGAAAAAATTCAAATAAAATAGGGAAGGGAGAAATATATCAAAACTAAAACTGACTAGGAAATCAAAATGTACTCCAAGTTAACAATGAAGACAAAGAGTTTATGCTTGTTTCCTTTTTATTGTTTTTTGTGCAAGATAATGAAATGAAACATTATTTCCTCTTTTTTATATAAATGTCTTTATCACAAATACCACTCATGTTTTTCTGTGACGAGAAATAAGTTCCCAACTCATTATTTAGAAAAGCAGTACCTATTTCTTCTCCTAGGGCATGCAGCTCAGATAGGCTCAGGTGAAAAGTACAATTTTCTTCAAGGACCCCAGCTGAAGAAGCATCTGCTTCCTGGGATTTAATATTTGTACTGAAGACGGATAAGGAAGGACAAGTATACTGTGGTGCCACTTAAAGCTTTTATTTGGATTACATATTATGTCCTTCCCATATTCTGTTGGTGAAAAATATTCACATTAACAAACCCAGACCTGGGATAGGTGTGCACAGAGATATACCCTCTCCTCTACCCCAGAGCACTGGTGAGAGACATAGTAAAAGGCCAGGAGGTTCCTAGGACACTAATTTCCATGAGGAGATTAAAGTTGTGTGGAATAGACCAGGCCACCATAGCGTCACTAAAGGAGCGCATTTTAACCAGAAACATAACACTTGGGTAAGCAGGAAACTTGTTAAATCTTGTAATTCACTCTGGTTTCTCCATTGAAAAAGAATAATCATATTTCATACTAAGACCTGGTGGAACCATAGCTTCATGGCAATGAAAGAAGGTTTAATATGAAACAAATTAAGTCTGAAACTGGATTATGAGACTGCTAAATTAATAAATAAAACATTTGTCATTGTCAATTCTGTTGACTATTTAGATTATTTCAGGCTTTTATATATCTGGCTTGCATATTCTTCTGTGATGCTAATAAGATTCATTATTTCTAAAAATGAGAAAGAGAAAAAGATAAATGAAATATTCATAACTAGCTAGGATTATCAAAATAAGGGTTAGATTTCAAGCATTTGAGATCCATAGAATCACACTTATCACATAGCACAGAAAAATATAAATTTTCTTCTTATTTTAATTATAATAAAAGATTTTTCACACTGAAAACTGATAACAGATATTAAGATTTATATTACATGATTTATATTATTCCTTCTAAAAAGAGCATAAAAATATAGTGCACAGAACCTCAGTTAACTTTTTCTAAAGAACTTTTGAAGCAATTATGCACTTAATTTAGAAGGATGTGTTTCTCATAAGGATAAGATGCTGGAGTGATGGATTTTATATTCACAGATTTAAATTTAGGTAATAGATAATTTGTCCTAATCAGAATCTACAGGAGTTATTTTTAAAGATATTCCTATCATTCATCTCTTCAGTTTCTCTCAAGTATTCATGTTATGTATTTCTTTCTGTCATGTACATTGATTAAGAGGAAAAAACAACATCAGTTGTAAATGTGTTTTGAAAATGATCTCTAGAAAGGTAAATTTTAGCATGTGTGCTGATGAGACTATTTTCTTAAAGCAATAGTTTTCTGAAGCTAACATCAAGATATTTAAACATGGAATCAAATTAAGAGTCTTATATGACAACATATGCTGTATACATTTAAATCTGCTAAATTGTATAGAAGATGCAACTTGAATTATATATTTCCAGCAGTGGAAATGGCCTATGTCTTTTCAGTTGGAAAGAGAAAATAATGAGAACATTGAGATATTAATTAAAAATTCAAACCCTTAGATACTTTAGAATTTTGTATTGGAAAATGACAGAAATACTTTCAATCTATCTGGTATATGTAGTGAAACTTTTGGATTATCATAGGAAATGAAGAGCTCCACCTGAAAATTTTTGTTAGTACTATTCAAGAGAGTCCAAGAACAACTATTTAAAAATATGCAAAACAACCTGGGTATGTAGTGGTGCAGGCCTATAATCCCAGAATTTGAGAGACTGAGGCAGGATGACTACCATGAATTCAAGTCCAACCTGGACTACACAGTGAGTTCAAGGACAGCCCGAAGTAGATAGGGAGACCTTGTCTCAAAAAAATTTTTTTTGAAGTTTGTATAACAGAAATGAACATATTCTTGAGGTAAGTCAGAGCTGTCACTCATGGTAAAAATGCGTTTAGATAATAAAATATTAAATAAGAAATTCCACGAGAATGTATCCTATACTTACTGCAAAGAATTGCTATTTTACAAATTTGAACACTTCTTAAATTTTTATTGATGATAATGATCACTTTAAAAGTCCAATATGCATCTTGCATTTATTATCATGTACATTAAATGGACTTAGGAAACTATAAAAGACTAAACAAAATATTGATCATATATGTTTCAGTTCAAAATGATACACTGTTGTAGTATTTCTACAAAGTAAAATGTAAGTTAATTTCTTTGGTTGAAAATTAGTGTATAAAATTATTGTTTGAGGAAGAAAACTCACCAACATGTGAAGTAAGTGTCTGTGGAAACAATTCAATTGAGAACTGTGAGGCACACAGTGCTTAATTTTATACTAAAGAAGCCAATTTTTTGTCCATTAGCTCTCTAGAAGTCAGCATTACTTGTCAAGATTCAGTAATGACTCAGTCTTCATTGTTCTCTATTGGCAGAAAGATAGGACCAGAGGGAATCTCCAAAAAAAAGGTATTCTTTAGCATTCCATTACTGAGATGAAATTCTGACATCTGCAACATGAAGGTAAGGTTTATTTTGGCTAATAGTTTCAGGGGTTTCAATCGATGGTCAACTGACCCCAAAACATCATTATGAGGAGAAATAAATGGCAGGGGAAATCTGTTCAACTCGTGCATTGATGAAGGACCACACAGGGGAAGAGACAGAGAGGAAGGAACCAGGTAAGATCCTCAAGGTTATACCGCTGTGACCTTCTTCCTTTGCAGAAGGAATACCCATTCAGCTATAAAACTACTTATAGAGTAACACATTGGTAAGATCAGTGCTTTTATAATCCAATCACCTGTCCAGAAGTACCTCAGCTAATTTGTTTTCAATCAAGTTTGACCAGTAAGGTGAGTATTTGAAAACCTGAAACGAGTACTACCCCATATTAGAAGAAGTCCACATCTTCTTTATCCAGTCTCCAGTTGATGGACACTTAGGCTGTTTCCAAGCTTTAACTATTACAGATTGTGCCGCTATAAACATGGGGGCATGCATATCATTGTGGTATGATTCTTTTATTTTTTTTGGGGGGGGATACCCAACAGAGGAATAGCTGTGTCAAATGGGACCTCTAATCCTAGGTTTTTGAGCTATATCCAGATTGATTTCCACAGTGGTTGCACCAGTGTGCACTCCCACCAACAGTGAAGAAGCGTTCCTTTCTCCCCACAGCCCTGCCAACATTTGCTATAGAGAAACTTGAGACATTTATAGCTAAATGAATGCATATCAAGGCCACACTCAAGTGAAATAAATAGGACACACGTGTAAATACTGAATAGTTTCTCTGGTGTGGGAAACTAAATGGGTAAATAAGGATCAAAATGTACAGTTGTAGTGAGAAATAGGAAGAAAAGGTCTAAAGGGTAGGGGAAAGGAAAGAAGGGAAAGGTAAAAATATGAGAAAAGAAAAAAAAAGAAACAAACTCTGTAAATAAGGAGGCATGGAGGGGTTGAAGGGAGGGCAGAGGATTGGGGGAAAAACAAGAACCAAGATACATCATGTAAAGATACAAGCTCCCAATGATGAATGTAACTTTATTATATACCCTAAATGTACCTATTACTTAATGGACCTAAAAACCCCAATGCTCTGGGCTTTGAATAGCTTGCATTTCTGTATACAACTCACCTTTGACATTGCTGTATTTAAAAATATGGTTAGGACAGAAAATATGAGATCTACCTGTTTGAAAAATTTTAAGTGGTATGTTTTACATTATTATATAAAACTCCATAATTACCTTAGCTTCTGATGATAATTATATACATAATTCAGCTTTAACTTTAACTCTTAAGTCCTTTTACATAGATTTTTGGTCAAGGTGCCACACCCATATGTCAAATGTAGCTTGGGTAAATTGAACTCACTAAATTCTCTTTATAGATCCTTCCCTAATTTCAAAAGCTAAAAGGAGATTTTTTTAAGCTAAATCTCATAAATTACATTTTTATCTCATTACTCCCTTACACAAATATCCCTAAATTGTACTAGGAAATTTTATTTCTTTTTTATATTCATTGTGCTTTAAATTTAGTATAGGTTCTCACTACTTGTCTTTCAGTTCCTTGTCAAACCTCTGATAGTTCTAATGAAAACTTGAGGCCCCAGAATATAGTATTTTGATGTATGACTTATTTGGAAAAAAGCTGAATTTAGCACTCAGTGTATTAATATGCACTTTTTTGTTATTGCAACCGCTGTTTATTTCTTTTTGGAAATGTTGCCACAAACCTAGTGACTTAAAAGTTCCCACTTCTCTTGGTCTCACAGTGTCTGTCATCACATATGAAGGTGCAGCTTAGCTAAATCCTCTGCATCAAGGTCTGGGAGGCTGACTCTGTGTGTCAACCAGGGTTGTAGTCTAATCTTAGGGTCTGTGGAGGAAGACTGTCCTTCCATGGCTGCTTGCAACATTGAGTTCCGTGCAGGATATCTCACTGAAGGACTCAGGCTCTCGCAAGTTGTTGACTAGAATCATTGTTTTGCTCTTGAAGGTACTGTTCTTGCTAGTAGGTACTTTGCAGAATGTTGGTAATTGTTTTTTCATCAATGAGGACAAGAGAATCTTCTAGTTGCAGTAATTATAATAAGTAAACTAGCAGTAAGTAATAAGCAAAATGCTTTCACATTTTCTGCTTGCTATTGATTCTAGGCAGTCTCAGAAGGGAGTGGCTCACACGAGCAGGTGAAGACTCTTAAATGGGTTTCATGTGGACCGTTTGATCTGTTGTACACATCTTTATCTAAATCATGTGCTTATTTGGCTGTAACACTTCATTCCTACAGCTTACTTTTAATGTTTTACATTTTCACTTCTATGCCTATGTTAATAGATTTTTAGCTTTCTCTTTAAAAAACATTCTCTGGCCATTTTAATCTCCTAACTACAAAATGAGTTAATGTTACAACATATCCATGAACATTTTGATAATGAAAAAAAGATAACAATTATTAGATGAGTTTTAACTATCTCCATTTCTCTATTCTTACTGAGAATAAAAATGCTGAGATCTTATAAGAGAAAAATGACTCAATGTCATCGTACTCTTTCCTCAATATCCGATGAAATCAGGTTCATCTGTAGAAGCAGTTTGCTACATAAACCTCAAGCTATATATAAACTTCATAGAAGCATAATATTCTATATGAAACACTAATCAAAAGTATTTATGATTGAGTCAATTCTGAATAGTACACATAGGATATGGAATTACTTTTAACCAAGCAATTTAATATGATTTTGAAACATAAGCTTCATAAGAACTAGGTTAGGAAGATGAGTATTTTAAGTAAAGCTTAATGGTTACTAACCAAACATAATACAAATTGCTTTTGACTTAAAGAAATGCAGTACTCTGCAAATAATTTTTGCTGAATAAATGAATTCTTTAAATTGAATTCAGCATCAATTGGCATTAGATTTCCTTTGTTCTTTAATAGTGACTTGCTACAGACTCTATTATTTTAAATAACCATTGAAACTTAATTCAAGAAGAGAGAATCATGTATCAATATAAAATAATGACACATAATATGAGCTTGGTAATAAAAAAGCAAATCCTTTCAACTGAAAAAAATCGCATTTAATAGATCCAATCTAGAGAAAAGTACGGGACCAGCCATATTACTAGTTCTTCTATGCTGAACAGTGTTATGCGTTTGTTAGTGATTAAGAACAGATACTTGTTTTTATATACTGCCTTGAAATTATTCTTTAAAATTCTATACTTTAAAATATATTTACTAAACTATTATTTGTCTGGTTTACTACATGAATCAAACATTAGACACTTGAAACTGTTAATAAATTGAATGTAATGCAGTTTTTAGTTATGTGAAAAGTAGGCTCTATGATTAAAATGATTTTTTACATGGTTAGATACCAAAATGAAATTCTTACAATAGCAATACTTCATTTGAATTGCTTTATAAATGTCATGTTAGCTATAAGGCAATGAAATGTGTAATGGATTTTAGAAATCTTTTTTTCCCCTAGTCATGTATAGCACTTCAGAAGTAAAGTTTCAAAGTCACATAAACATTATCAGACTAATATTAATTGAAGTATATAAAACTTTAAAAAGTTTACAACCAAGATGGCTAGTTTTTTCAGTGTTAAACAATTTTTCATAAATCATACAATTTTCACATGAAGAGGGCACAGTTGTTAGTTACATAGTCTTCTACTTTACTGTCATACAAAAGATAGTTACAAAGACTTGATATAATTGAATTAATAGTTCAAGGAAAAAAATAGTGATTCATTAAATAACGTTATTTAATAACCAAAGTGGTACATTGAAAAGCATAATGGTAGTCCTTCACTACCTTTGATGTGATATAACTATGATATTTATTTTTCTTTCATAAATTCAAGTAAAAATGGGGTTTGAAAAAATAAATGTGAATGGATGCACTGCAAAGCCCTAAAAGACTACAATGGTACTATTGACCAGAATAATATGCAGTAAGGATTACTACGAGAAAATGTAATTTCCAGTAGGGGAGTCAGAGAAGACTCTTTTGTAAAAAAGAATTATTGTTTTACCCGGAAAGTTAATACAATATAATGTAAAGAAATAATTACTTCAAGCAGGAATATATGCATGAACATTTTACAAGAAAACCCAAGAGTTGTGCGAACCTATTTTTATATTGAATTGTTGTCCTATTTTTCAGTCTTGTATCCATACACTTGGCCGTAACACTAAAGGTATTCATTCTATTCGTAACTTTGGCTTCTGACACTTGATTTGGTTCCACTTGACTTCTTGCACTTACTTATGCTGTGCTGTTAAGAGAACATGCTCGTGCAATGCTGTTGATCTGTGGAAGAGAATGAGAGGCATAATGTAAAACATGAAGATTCACAGGCATATAAAGACCTGTATCGGCCCCCTAAGGGGTGGCTTCAAAGAACGGCTTTGCCTCCGTGCTGCTCCCGTGTTAACCCAGCTGTAATTCTGGAGCCGACCAGATGACAGCCTTCAACAGTTCACTTTGTGCTAGCCTAAAAATTCACAAGTAAAAGTAAATGACTGCTATTTTTAGTCTCTGAAAACAGGGGTCATTGGATACACAGTAACTGCCAAAGATTTAAAAAATGAGAATGTGAGTTAGAATCTAGCTACTAAAATGTATATGTGGCATTGCCATGACAACTAAGTAGCGAATACATGCTGCAGAAAGGTTACCTACTTGTAAAATACTTGGTAAAATTAATACTATAGTAATTTAAAAGATTAAAGTATATATCTAATGTAATAACCAAAAGGTAATCAGTGTTTCTGTCTGAACATTTGGAAACTGCTTCTCATTAACCCTTCAACATGTCAGAACTTTCAAAGCCAATTGCAGCTTCTGATGCAACACTGAATCGCAGGTTCCATCAGTGTGATAATTTTTCTGTATAAAGATTGCAGTTTATATAAAGAAGATCTCTTATGATTGATAGAAAAATAATCATATTAAAGTACAGATCATTAAACGTCAGTTTCATATTTATATCTATATAAATATTTTCATATTTATATGAATGCATATGTACATTTGAATATTTGACTAATAGACTAATGGGAACCAAACTCCTAGAAACTTATACCATTTTGAGAAAAAAATTAGTGGTAAAATACTCTACAGGTGGAATCATAAGCTATTGAAAGGGATGGTATTTAAAGTATCTTGTGAGATCCAAACATTCTAGAGGTTGTGAGCAGGCTAATGATATTTATGAGAGATAAAACAGGAAATAGTTTTCAAAGATGTTTTTCTTTGGAAGACAGAGTGCCCAAAGATGATAAAAGTTGAAGAAGAAAAAAAATCTCAGGGCATAGACTTAAAATCTATGGAAAAAAAATAGATTAAGACCAGTGAGAATAATTACAATTGAATTAAGGAAAACCACTTTTCTCATTGGAGTGGAATCTGCTAGAATTTACTCACCAAAATCTACCCATAATAGATTACTACTCGGCTATGAAGAAGGGTATATTTGAAATCTGTGGGAAAATGGATACAGCTGGAAAACATAATGTTAAGTGAAAAAGGTCAGACACAGATGCTCAAATACAATATAGTTTCTCTCATTTAAGGGCAAAGTAAAGAGAAAAGGTTAATATAAGGTATCAAGAAGAAATATCCTTTGCAAATGAGAGGAGAGGGAAAGGGAAATAAAATGAATCAAGATATGTTAAGTATATGTACCTATTCTCTAGGATGAATGTAAATTTTGTACTGTATACCTTATTGATAAATGAAAATAAAGTAAAAGGATCTGAGAATTACTGAGAATCAGTGATTGCTGTGAGCCTCCCATCGTTCCCTGTGAGGAAAGAAAGTCCACTGGAGTTGTCCCATTGCTGCTCTAACTTTTTTTTTTTTTTTTTTTTTTTTTTTTTTTTTTTTAGTGTTTGTCCCCTGTCTCTTCTACTTTTTTTTTTTTTTTTTTTTTTTTTTTTTTGTGGATCATGTGGGGACAGAGAGCAGATCCCTTGCCTGTATAATCCATTAAGCACCAATGCACAGGAGTTATGTCCAAGAGTGATATGGCTGATAACGTCGTGGATTTTTAGTCTACTGACACAACTTTGAGCAAACTACATGTTCTGAGGATTAGTATATTTTGCATCTGGAAAGTGCAAAATTATGTAATTTGGCTATAATTATTCTTCTCACACTACTGCAAGGTATAAAACAGTTTTCTCCTTGGATGAGCACAGGTGTGTAACTTGCTTTGACTAAAAGATTCCCAAAATTAACAAGTTTTGAGTTCACAGTTAGGTCCTACCAGTCCTTATATGTCTCCACTTGCTCCTTTTTGTAAATGCCATGACTATGAAGAAACAGAAAAGCAGTCTTCCCTCAGCTTGTAGTTACTGAAGAGTGGGCCAAGGACAGTCTTTTTAACAATCAGTGCTAAGAAAATTGGATAACTACATGCAATTTTAAACCTTATGTTACCTACACAAGTCAATTCCACATGAATTAGTTACTTAATCATAATACCTGAAAATATAAAAATTCCCCTGCGAAACAATTCAGAATATCTTCTTGAAGTTTCTCTTAGCAATGATTTCTTAGCTATAAACCAAAGACACAAGCAATGAAAGCAAAAAAGAGTAGTCCTACGTAAGACCAAAAGGCTTATGTACAGTAAAAGAAAAAGCCCAGATAATCAAAAGGCAACAAAAAGAATAGTAGAAAATATTCACAAGCTATATGATTGATAAAAGGTTAACGTACAAAGCAACTACAAAACTTGCACAGCTCTGCAGGAGCAAACAAACGAATAAACTGACTGTAAAAACTGGGAAAGAAGTTCAGTAAATATTTCAGTGAAGATATAAATGATCAGTAGGTATATGAAAAAGATTAACTTTTTTTTTCAAAATTTAAGTCCTTTCTACTCATAACATGGTCTCATTTATTTCAAACACTGACCCTTTTCCAGGGTGTTCTATGAAATTTCAGAATTGATGAAAATTCCTAAGTAAAAACAGCTGTGTATCACTTCGCATCTCTCCTGAGCTTTTTACTGAATGCCTTTTATCATACCAGGCCCGCTCTCTCAGCAAACTTTTGTTTAGAAATGGAACTGTTAAAACCCAAAATAAAATCACTAATGCAGCAAGGTAAAAAAAAAAAAGAAATTATTTGCAAAGGAGGAACAGAGGTTTATTTTCCACAATAAAAATGTAGTTTCATGGAATGGTTAAGAACATAGAAATTGACGTGAGGTGATATACAGAGACAGTTTGTATCTTGGTTTCTTCATGTTCTTGCTGAGTGTTTTTAGGTGAGACACTAAGAGTCCTATTTCTCACCCACCCTACATTAAAAACAGGTGAAATACTGATAATTAATTATCCTTAGATTATATGATGCTCAATTTATTTTAGTATATAATTCATACAGCTAAATGTTTGGCAGGTAATAACCTGGCCTATACACTGCATTATGATGTCATAAAATGTCATAGAGATAACTGAATTTTCTAACATTAAACTACAATTTTTGATTCTCTTGTCTTTCTCTTTTAGGAGAGCATAAGACCTCTGAGTTAAACCTATATCTTATTAGAAATGTTTATTTCCAGACTCAAGGCAGGGTTTGATGAATGAAAGACAACTCCAGTTTTTATTGTTGCTTATTTGTTTTTCAAGAATGAAATAAATAGAGTAGATGTTTGGATGGGAAAATGGAGTGAATATCAATAATAGCATTAACATATTCACGAAACTGTGTTATGAACACAATATTTCTAGTTTCTCATGCAATTTGGCCCAAATGTGTAGGATCTATAACATTCATCAGAGGTCTAGAAAACCACAAATTATCTTGTAAGCATTCCTCATTTTATCGCTATTTCTAGGTATTTTTGTTCCTTCCTTTCTTTATGAATTATTTCCAATTTCCCCCAAGTAAATGTCAAACTCTATTCAGAAGAGAATATCCCAGTTTTGTGTTCTCTGTCTTTCTCTCAATGCTTTCATACTCACTGTGCTACTCTATGATAGTGTGGACACTTGGTATGAAGATCAAGTTTGCTTAAAAAAGAGTGGCTCCCAAAATACTACCCAAGCCTGTATAGGACCACACTTTTTACAGATAACCCCAAATGTCACAACATATTTAATATAAAGTATCGTTTCTCAAACACTAATATGTTTTTAAGCACAGACATTCATTTGAAGGACCAAAGTGGTTTGAAGAATTAAGCCAGATATTTTATTTTCCTGTAGCAAGTTCAGGATCCCATTAACATATAAAGTACTGTTTGATTTCTTCCTCACTTCAGGTTGGACTATATTACCACAGTAAGTATTGTGCACCATAGTTTAATGGTCATATTCCATAGGAGGTCTTCCTGGTAGTAGGAAATTAATTCAATTTTTCTTCATTTTCCCTTGGCAAAGGAAATGAGACAGTAAATTATTCCAGTCAGATGGAAATCACCAACATCTGTTTATAAAGTAAAATATCTAACTATATAAGCCAAATAAATCACAGGCCAAAAGCATTTAATCATTCCAAACAGTACATGATTATAGTTACTCATGATTTGTATTAATCTGATTTGTCCAAATCAATGACAGACTTATTTAGAAATATGTCAAAATGCCCCTTAGACAAAAACAACTTATATTTCTAATAAATGTTCATTTTATCTACACAAAATAGTAAAGTGGAATTTATTTCATCATTTAAATAGGTTAAATATGCTCTGCTGTTTTGTATTTTCAATATACATCTATTTTTTGCAAAGAAAATGTTGATTTACTAAAGATACCAAGTTGCAAAATAGTCTTTGCTAAGATTCATGAATTGCAAAATATTCTCTTGATAGTCATCAGTGGTGGAGTCACTGTTGAAATTTCTCATTTATTTTCACATTGTACATTACAGATTTGACACTCCCCTGTAACCTTCCATAATAAAAAAAAGTTTGTATCTTTATTACAAAGGAATTTAGTTAAGGGTTTAACATTATAAATTTCTGTAGTAAAGAGTGTTACTTCAGAGATGTGAAGAGACATTTTTCTACTTTTACAATTAAAGTCTTTACAACTTTATCAAGCTAATCACAGAGTTTAGGATTTTATCAAGCATTGCAGTACATTCCAAGTTTACTCAGTGATACAAAAGGAAGCAAAATGGATGTACTTACTCAAAATAGTGTAGTGGAAATACTTAATATATTATTCTTTATCATCATCTAGTGCTATATATAGAGAGAGTACTATGTTTTAAACCTTCATCTAAGAGTTCAGGGTCCTAAAACAATGGAAAATATAAACTGTATAAAGGTTGAAAACCAAAGTTTTTTCATAAGTTTATGTATTTTGTTCAATAAAAATTTCATTAATATTTATCTCATTTATTTAATTCCCATTAATGACATTACTGTGACCTTTCCTGTCTCCCTCGGTTGTTTGAATTCTATTTTCTTTATTTCTCTTAATGGTGATCAAACTTCAGTTGCTTTCATTTTCAAGTTTGAGTTCATTCTAAGTAGTTTTGAAATTTTGTTTCTCTTTGACAGAGTGTTCACTGGACAGTTCCAAGATCTCTGAGAACAAGATTACTTCAGTCACCATTAGTATTTCTTTGGCCCTCTGCCATTTACCAGCAGATGGAATTTTACGAACATTCTTCTCACTTGTGGTAGTTCTGTTAATATATCATATTTTGCCTCAATTTCTAGTTTTCTTGCTAATGGTACAGTCAACCAAATCTAGTTTATTCTTTTTGTTTGTCTCATATATTTGTCACAGTGCGTTGGCCTCACTATTCATACCAGCGATTTGAAATAAAACAGGCTTTATGTCTCATAGAATGCCTTTTCATTTAAGTGATTGAACATTCTAGCTGTGTGTGGAATATGGAAGTTTGAAAAAATTCCAGAACTTCTCTATTATCTCTCTGATCTCATCGAATTTCACTACAGAAATGTTTTCATGTTGTTTCATAAATATCTTACTCAATTTAATATTCTTATTCATACTGCTAAGTATAAAAATGAATTTCCAGTCCTTATGTGATCTGGCCCACTCTCAATATCTGAGAGAAATTGTTCCTTCTGTCCTCGGGGATATACTTTACTCACTACTTAGATTTGAGTTTTAACTTTTACTTCTAAGGTTAATTCTTTTTAGTTTTGTTTCCAAAATTCTCATGTTTTCTGAAGTATCTTGTGCCTCAGTCTCTGTTTACTTATGTAGCTATACCCACTGCTTTTCTAATCTCATTTGTTTCATCATAAACAATGTAAAAATTTGTATGCTTAAACTCTCAAATTAGACACTCAGTAATATAGATTGAAAAATTCAACTATGTAAAATAATTTTCTTTTCTTTAATGAATTCTACTTCGATAAACACCAACTCAGTTTTGGGCATTCAGTCAAAATTTTATTCACTGAGCCTTTCCTTCACGTTCTACATACAAATCCGCCATGTTATTTTATGGTAGTGACTTATACATCCGTCATCAGATGAGTGGATACCAAAAATGTCATATTTATAGACAATGAAAACTACTTTGCCATAAGGAAGGATAAATTTGAGTCACTGTAGGAAAATGGATGAAACTTGAGGCCACTATGTTAAGCAAAATAAATCATACACGAGTTTAAATGACTCATCATTTCTTTTATATGAGAAATGCAACATACAAAGGTGAAATAAAAGATGAGAAAAAGTAAGGAGAAAGTTCTTTTTGAAATAGAAAAGGCATTAAGACATGGAGGGGAAGAGAGGTCGCTAAAAACAGAACTGAGATGTGTTCTATAATTACACCAGATTCCCATGAGAAATGTAATTGTTATGTAATGCAAAAATGCACTAATAAAAACACAGAAAGTTTAAAAAATCCTGATTGTTTTAGAATTTAGATTATTTAGAAATTCGAATTCATCTGCTAAAAGAAATAATGTCTCTCTTACCATATATTGCTTTTTATCCCTTCTATGCTTTCCACTGAATGAAAAAAATCTGATGCCTTGAGCATTCATTTCTTCCTCTTTCTTAAAATTCTAGCTTCAAGTTTAACGCTGCTCATGGAAAAGTACTCATAACAAATTTAGGGTGTAAAAATGAATGAAAGCTTATTTTTCCTGGGGTCTAGTAGGAGCAGGTATGTTTGCTATATTAAGGCAAATGTGAAGGCCTTCACAGTTCCTTTCAGGAATCTAAGAGCCACGAGTTTTAGTACTGAAAACCACTAACATAATTAATTGTCATTTCCCTGTGACTCCCAAAGTATCTGAAAATTACACCCAGTCTTTCTGACCATTCTTTCCAGTAGGTTTTAATCATTTAATCTCCTCCAGTAAATCATACTTATTTTTTTCAAAAACCTAGAGTAATGAATGCTTTTCCAAAGAAATTATGCAGATAATTAGATATTTGAAATATTTTCATAATACAGAGCTTCTTGAATGGAAATTTGGTATTTTATATTTATATTGATTTCAAGTAATAATAGCCTTAACTCAGTGATCAATACGTTTGAAAAGCAAATGTAATGCAATAGCAAAACATATGCATAAATTATAATCTATTACTGTCTGAAGTGACAAAGTCACTATCAAAGTCAAAACTTTGAGAGATGCAGCTGCTGAAACTGTCTTAGTGAATTATTAAAGTGACTACGGAATTGTGATCTTTTCTAATCACTTTGAGAATTTGTGGAATGTAAATGGCTAGAATATTATTTTCAGTGTTATTTCAGGAGAAAGTAGGCATAGTTAACATCATGTGATTATGTTGAAATGATATTTTAATGTTTGTAACTTGGAAATAAAGTAACACATTTTCAATCCAAGCATCTATGACCACAGTATAAAAATTACAAAATAAATAAAATTCATTATGTTAAGGAGAGTTGATACTAAATTTAATTAATTTATTAAGAAAATTTCAAAATGATATTTTAGTCACTTAGGATGATGCTAATGAGTCTGAATTTAAGAAACCTTATCCCACTCTGCTGCTCTTCCAGGACAATTCCATCCACCTCTCTGGTATCTGAGCCAACCTTCCTACCCTTACTTTCCTACCCTTACTTTTTGAACTCGTTCTTCCGAGAAAGAAATCTGTCCTGCGTAAAGATGCTGACATTCCCAAAGTCCGACCTCAGCACTTCTCATCAAACCCTGATCCAAACTAGAAAAACCCAATGAAGTTAGCCAAGGTAAGGATAAAATCGTGCTTTGAAATAAAAGAATAACTACTAGAGGAATTGTGAGGTTTTGATAATATACGTTTGCAGAATTTAGGAATATTTCTGGGAAGAAATTCAAAGATACTATTCCATGAAGTAGGCAATACTGGATAATTCAGCCTGCTATACTCTTTGGATTCATTGAATTAGTTTCTGCTAAAGAAGTAGAATTAGCTATAAAACCTTATTGGCTATCAGAAAACTAGATGAAACAGTAGCCTATAATGTTGATAAAGGTAGCCCCGGTATTTTTTAGAGTAAGAGGGATCAAGATGAAAGATACAGAAATATGACAATTGATTTATAATAATAAAATAATTGAAAAGTCTGAAAACTATCTTCCACCTGCAGTATATCTCTAGTATTTCCTGGTAAGAAAGCTTCACATTGTTCTCCTTTGAAAAGGTACAGATTTAAAGAAACTTCCTTGATTACTTCAGAGAAGATCACAATGATAAACTTGTAGCTTACAGAAAACAAATTCATGAGAGGATAGAGGAACAGAATGTGCATGAAGAGGTTTACATGAACTGGACTCATGTGTCCACAAACACACACTGTGCTGTCCCTGAATACGCAGCTGGGACACAGCAGAAACCAGCAGCAGCTTCCTGAACCATAGGTAAGTGTTAACTACAGGAAGAACGGAACTGTTAAACCCCATGACTCTAGTTTCAGAACACAATAATAAAGCAAAAACAACATACTGTTGCAGATATTACTGCCACACTTAAAGACATAAGAAATGCAGAGTTGCCTTTGCTATCATTTCTTTTGAAAGTTTTCCCCATTTAACCTTTGCAGAAAAAGATATTACTAAGTCAATATGTGCTGTTTTCATTGTGGACCTCAGTTATATGTGCCATGATGGTTGTTTTATCTGTGCCAGAGCCAATCAAATCAGCCGTTGGTGACATTTTTTCTTTTTCTTTGAGGCAAGAGACTCACTATGTAGCCCAGGATGGCCTCGAACTTGCAGCGACCCTCCAGTCTCTACCTCCTAAGTGCAGCAATTAGAGTTGTGCACCACTTCACCCAGTCCAAATGATAGCATTTGTTTCTTTTATTGAGCAATAAATGTTACTGAAAGTATTCTTAAATATTGTAAGAACATCAGTAACACTTTACCTTTTAAGTGCCGGGCTAACGGAGCTCTACAACTCCTTGTCATAATCAGGTTCATTGTTATTTGATTTGTTGATATTATAAAAGATAACTTTTCCTCCAATATGTTGGTAATTTCCTGCTGATTGGAGTCATGACCAAGAACAGCAAAGGGCCTACATAATTTGTTAAGACAATATGTCAGCTAGAGTATGACATAAAATCTCAGAGAAAATTTAGAGACAGGGCACTCAGAAAGTAGCTCAATAATTGCCAAGCCTCTTAATACTTGGAGGCAGAATTCATCATATACATCTCTGTGTTGCTTTAGACCACTTACTTAGAGTCTATAAGGCTGAAGATCAGAGATGAAATCATTTGCTGAGAGTAAAGCCTGCTGTGCATGCAGGTCACTCCAATAATGGTGCCTTATAACTTTACAGATGCAATTGTGCTTAAACAGTTGCTTCAAGTTATAAATAGAATAAGAGAGCTCTGATAAGCATAATAGAAAAATCAGAATGCAAACTCTTAGGATGAGGAAGAAACTGGCTTGGCACTGGATCCTGTTAGTGCCAGCACACCTGACAGTGGGAGTCAAGTGAACAGATCTATGATTATACTTGATTACTATATATTGTCTGACCCACTGAGTCATAAAATTGTGTTGTACCACTAAACTCAGTAATCAGTTGGAAATGCTATGTATAAAACTGGGCTCACAACTGAATTAAATTGCACTTGAAAGTGTCCCATGCTTCTTGGAAAGTTGGGCTTCCACTGCCATCTCTTCCTCAACCCGTATCTACAGTCCCGTGCAGAGTTTCCTATGCGTGTGCGCTGGACCTAAAACAGGAAAGTGTAAACAACTTTTGGATTCATTATACAGAAGACACAAATGCTGAAGGTGGAATTAAGCATTATGGCTCTACTAAGGAGGTCAGTAATTGGAAAAATATGGACTTTGCTCCCTGGACTTCTCAATATATACACATTCATTGTTTTACCGTATTCTTTTCTATTTTCCATATCTAGATGACTTAGGTTGCCTCAGCTAAGTAAACGAGAGTTATGCACTCTCACTGCCTATGTTACCCTCCAGGTTTCTTGGCCTTTCTCTTACATTTCATTTTGATTATTACAGCCAGGCACGTTGGTCTTGAATGTAATAAACAATTTTTTCTTCTATACAACTTTTGCAAAAAATATTTTAATGTTTTGTGTGTTCTTTCCTTACATTCTATACACCTACCTAAATTTACTTTTTCACTGTAATAAAACATTTGCTCACATATCAGGGTTTCAGTGAGGGTAACTTGGTTACCATAAATGCAGATCAAAACTCTCTAGTTTCACCACCTTCAATATTACTTACAATTAACATTATTTTTGTTCTTTTGGGTAATTTCTCTCACCTTATAACATTCTATTCATTTAATCATTATATTTTACTCTTCAATGTTTATAGATCTAAATCAGATTGTAAGGTCAAAAGGTGTCGGACTTTTCCATTGTTTCTTTTTGATCATGAAGTCAAACTTTCTGGCTAAAATTAATTACATAGAATGTACCTGGTATGATCCCAAGTAAGAATTCATCAGACAGATCAGACAGATCAGACAGAGGGATACATATATTGAGCAGTATCTGTGTGTGGCAATATGGAGGTAATAGAGAGTTTGAATTTTAAAATGAGCAAATTCCATGTTATGACACCTTAGGACATGCATATGGCAAACCAAATTTGACTGGAATGATTTATAACCTATGTGGTGAATTAGTTACTTTTCTCTCCTTGCTTAGATGAAACATCTGACACTCAAAGTAGAGGGGAAAGGATTCATTTCAGCTCACAGTGTGTAGAGGTTTCAGTCCGCAGATAGCTGCCTGCAAGGTGGGAGAGGAGCAACAGTTCATGGTGGCAGAAGACAGCATAAGCAACAAGGGACCTTAACAGTGTCTTTCTATCCCTTTATCTTATTCAGTCTACAGGGATTAGTGTGGGACCAAACCAATCATTCACCTGTGGTGGTTACGTTATCACACACCCTTAACCCCAACATCATACGCTGGATCTAGATTCACCCACCTATGACAGCCTGAGACTTTGGGGGACATCTAGACCCAAACCGTGACTCATGGTAATAGAGCACACAGCACGATGGTGGAGTGGCAGATGTATGAGCGACAATGAGGAAGATGGAATTTGGACATTTTTTACCTGACTGCACCAATAGCAAAATTGGGAGTGTCGTTCACTATGTGTGATCTTTGACTTCCTGTAGAACCACAATAAATGGGATGTTCCGGATCAGATGTGATTTAAACCTCAAAGGTTTATTTTTTAAGTTTGGTCCCAGTATGACGTTGCTGAAAGGTGGTGGAATTTTTAAGAGGCAAAACCTAGTAGTGGGTACTTAACTTCTAAGGGAATCACCTTCATGAAGGCCGTGTGCTTATGTAAGAGTTTGGTCTTCATGAGGGAATAGTATTATAAAAGAGCAAGATGAACCTTTCCTCATTCTTTGGCCTCCTGTCTTCCCATGTAAGCTGCTCTGCGAGCCCGTTGTGGTGTCTTCACGAGGTCCTCCCTACAGCTCAGTAGAAGCCAGTGCTAAACCTCTGAATTCACAAAACTGAATACTGCAAAGTAAGTAAACTTCTTGATAAAGTACCCATTCTAAAGTGTTTGACTGTGTTAACAACAACAAAAAAGGGAATAATAACACATGAGATATAGCAGAATGAATAAATTCAAAGCCAAGGTAATTTTCTTTGAATGCAATTAAAGAATTCCTCTAAGATATTCCCACTGTAAACAGCTGAGATAAAAAAGGACTCTAGAAGGTAGATTTGAATTAAATAATAGAGACAAAAACACAGAGATTACAATAGTCATGTAAAAGTGAATACTATAATTATTCATTCTAAAAGATTCCCACCTTCAAAGACTCAGGTGTGAGAGACCAGACTTTAAAGGTGATTGCTTCCTGGGGCCCCTATGCTCCTCAGGGAGTTATCCCACTTATGAGCTCACCGCTGACTGTTGACTGTCCTTAGGAGGTGATGACTGCTTGTTTTAAGGTAGCCATTGGAGGGCTTATGTCCTACTTCAGTGATTCCTGCTCTTTCTGCTTTCTGGCTGCCATAGGTTGAACAGCTTTTCCTCACCACGATCTTCGACCACATTTTTTCTGCCGTGGAGCCAGCCAACCACATACTGAACTTCTCCAAAATTGTGAGCGAAAAATAAACCTCCTCTTCAAATTGTGACTATCAGGTATTTTTGTCCCAGCATGAAAAATGTGATCAATGCGTATGACAAGGTCATCGTGCATTTTTTTTGTCCTTCAATTTTACATAAGTGTAATTTTATTCCTTTTTCAGTACACTTAATTTTTTGCTATCCTATTGTTAAACTTAAAAAAATTGTTTTACTCTATATTTTCATGTCTTTATAAAATTTTTCTAGTTATGATTTATAGTTTAGAAAAATACATATGTTTTTACTTAAGAATTATTTTACAAAAAAAGAATTATTTTACCAACATTAGACAACTTTGCACCAGACAATAAACCATATTTCTTCTCTTATTTTTTAAATGCTATTATTTTTACATGAGGTTCAAAAAGACAATGTCATTTATTTATACTCATATTATTATAAAGGCAGAAGGAACATAAATTCAAGCCCAGCTTGGGTAATTCAGAAACTTAGCAAGACCCTATATTTCAAAATAGAAAATGCAAAATGTGCTTGGGATGTAGTTCATTGTGAAGGCTCTGGATTCAATCCCCAGTGCCAAAAAAGATTTCATTTTTAAAACACTGGTAGCCAGGGCTCAATGGTTCTGCCATTTGCCTGGTAAGTTCAAGGTCCCGAGGACGATCCCCAGTACCCACCCACCCCCAAAATTGGGTGTTATTATATTACCATTATTTTTATAAACATTGTTTTAAAGTGTAACTATTAAAAGAAATCTGTTTTATTTTATAATTCATTGTGGTTTATTAAATTCTTAATATATATACATATATTTGAATATGTATATGTTTCTTCCTCATATTGGATTTTGTAGAAAGTTTTAACTTTGATGAACGTAGTAATGAAAAGGTAATAAGTCTATAATTTATGATGTATCTTTTGACTTAATGATTTACAGTAATGAAACTATCACATTTATAACTAAAGACTTGCTGTGTAACATTGTAGCAGAAATAATACATTAAATATCGTTGTGTTGCAGGAAAACATGTATTTTTTAATTTTAAGAACTTTAGGTTAAGTATTGCTTGGGGTTGTATGTTTGTATTTGTATGATTACTCTGGTTCACAAATAAATATTGCTTTTAACTAATTTTCCAAATTATGGGACCCTAATGGCATGCAAAGATATAATAATTTACCAAATGTTCCAGATTACAATGAAATGGAAATTATATAGGCCATAACATAACACTTAGAGATTTAAAATTTCATTAATCCCACAAAGAAAATAATGTTCTTTGAGAATTTTCAAGGAAAGTTTCATGTTATCAGAGATGTCAAATTTGAATATAGGCTTATTAAATTTTAAATTTTTACATTTTTTTTTAGATTTTGCTTAGGATGATATCAGTTCTCAAGTGACTGAGGGTACACATAAGCAGCATTTACTTTCAGACAAATTAGATTATAAAGAAAAAGATGTTTATGTTTGTCTGCCGGTCTCCAAATGGAAAGTGCAGCACAGATTTCCAGGTGGTCTTTGACTAACCTGGTTTTTGCCCCCTTTTTTGCTTTCAGTTCCATAAAACAATGAGAACTGGCAGATGATGCAGCATCCTGAGCTCTAGGTAAGTTGGCAAGAAAATTCTGGACTCTTTTTTTCGGGCCCACCAGAGCAGTACAGCCTTCAGAGTTTTCTCCCAGAATTTCTGGTAGTCTCAGTACATAAAATCCTGCACAGGCTTTTTCAGGGTGCTTCAGCTGCAGTGCAAGTGGAGCACACGTACATGAAACTCGAGCCATCCTTAGAACGTTTTCTAAAACTTCTTGGCAGCAGCTACCAATAAATCCTAGGCTCCTTTTATCTGTTTCTGCCTCATTTCAGTAAACTCCCTGCATATAACTCCTGCATGTATAAGTGGGTGCAGGTAAGTTAGTAACTTCACGTTGAACCTACTTCGCAACACAGTTTGAAATAGGATCCTCATACCTAATCCTGAAAAACCTCACTGAAAACAGTGAACAAACTAACATCACCCTATATAACCGTTAACCTTAATTATCAAATTGGTTGATTAACTGCTGACAAGCAGATTAGTAAAGTGCTCTTCTGGCTGTGCCTGGGTGGGACATGGAAGTGCGATCATGGGATGGATTCCGGGTCTCATTCTTTTTGCTCTGTGGACCTGTTTCCCTGATCAGCTTCCTCATGACCAATGCCCTTTGGCCATGATGTTTCCAGCTGGGAGACAGGAAAACATGGATGGACTTTCCTAAAACTATGAACCAACTTAACCTCTCACTTTTCAGCTGAGTGTGCCAGCTATTGTGTCTCGGCACTGGAAAAGGGAATATTTCCTACTCTTATATAATGGTTGCTCTAAAAAAGCATCAGCAAGCCTGCTTTCTGTAAGATAGCCTATAAAATACTACTTTGATCTCATTGTACAGTCTCATTTGAAACAAAACATTCTAGAATATATTGTTTTTTGTGAGACTCCATTCTGAAATTATTATGAGCTGGAATTTTAGAAATTATTTTTGATGAAGATATTACTTTTTCATTATTGCTAGTATATTTCAAATATTAATAGTAAAAAGCCCATTCATGAAAGTTGGATCTTAATTCTCTGGTGAAGATTTTGGGCTTCCTAGTGATATAATTTCTTAAAGCAAAAGTTTTCTATTAAAATAAAAATATTTTAAGTGTAATATGATAATATATATTCAATTTGATAAATATGTTATTTAATAATTCTATACTTTGGTTAAATAAAATCCTATTATGTTGTCATTATTTTCTTTCATAGTTTCCTCTAATACTATTGTCTAAAAGATGGTTATAGCCTCCCTGTTTTTCTTTTATTACCTTGTATCTACTCAGTGCTGTTCATTTCTATATTTATATAGTTATGACTCTAAAATGTCAATCTGATTTTGTATTTTCATGCTTGAGCTAGCTATAGCCTAAGGATACATTTAAAAATGCTTAGCTTGCCAGAAAATCATTCCATGCCCTCCAGTAAAAGTCAGCAGCTTTTTTTGCTGTGTGCTCTTTTATTCTGTTTATATCATTTGGGGTGATCATACTCTTGGATTCCCCAAGATAGTCCTAATCTGTATCCTCCATTTCAGCTTTTTATTGGTTTATCATGCTAGTCAGTTTACTATTTTTTGAATTATGAGTGGTTATTGTTTATCTATATTAAAGTAATATGGTTTTGATAAATATTAAGATCTTATTTACAATGATTGTATATAGTTATATCTGAACTTCATCTTAAATAAAAATATATCTAGAAAATGATATCTGATAACATTTCTCTCTTTTCCTGATCCCTTATCCCTTTTAGAACCAAAACAATCATGCACATTTGAGGCTATCAAGGGTCTATTACTAATGGAAAATGATTAAAGACATGTATCTTATTTCTAGAATAAAAGGATTTTATTTTCCTTTTAGCCAAATGATACACCATCCTATGCTTATATCATCATTGATACACATAAAACACAGAAAGCACTTAACACTATATGTCAAGGATAGTCAGTAATATGAGGGATTTTGTTTGGTTAAAAATATAAAAACATGCAGAAATATGTGCCTTCTTTATTACCAAAGTTAACATATGGAGATCTTCAGCATCAGAGTTAAAATTTCCAGGAGAACAAAGTGAAAATGGGCAGTAGCTAGAAGGTGTGTAAAATTATTTTGTTTTAAGCATGCGATAGATAAATTTCAATATTGATGAGAATTATTCAATGGTGGTGAAGTTACTGTGCAAATCATTTCTACCCTTTCCATAAATATAGCTCCTGACAGCTCAAGAGAGGTTATACAGAGTGCATGTTGAGAAAACAATAGTGTTTAAAAGAAAATTCATCTCTACTTCCAGAGTAAAGGTGGGATATATGCGTTCAGTTACAGGTGAGTTGCTACATAACTTGGTGATAACCTAATGGAAATGTTTTTTCTAATTCTCTACTTCTAAGCTGAAGCAATATGACAAAAATTGATTAGACATTACATTCACCAAATTGAAATTCAGGTAGAACCCATCAAATTTATTTAAATACATTATCAGTTTTTTTTTCTCATAAAACAATTCAGAAGTAAACAGAAATACCAGTTCAGGAAGTTGATAACATTTTGTGGGTCACAGATACTCTCATTTTTATTTTATAATACCTTAGTTTTATCAACATTTTTCATTGTATTTGGCTTCAAAATCAACATGTGTTTTAGCCATGAGACAGGTAAGGAAGAAAATAGAAGGCAAAGAAACTTCCCTTCTAAAGATGTAACAAAGATACTGCAATATTGCACTGTGTGTGTGTGTGTGTGTGTGTATACACACTATATATACTATATATAAATATATATATATATATACTGTATACACTGTATGTGTCTATATATATGCACTATATACAATGCATATATATGTGTGTGTGTATACACACTATACATACTATATGCATATATGTATATACACAATATACACTGTATGAGTATATATATATGTATATGTATGTATATGTATGTATATACATATATATGTATATATATATATACATACACTATATATAGTGAATATATATATATATGTGTGTGTGTGTGTGTGTGTGTGTCACTATTTAATTCCCATAATTTTAAAGAGGCCAGGAAAATGAGAACATGCAATCTATAGGTGACGCAACCTGTGTTCTGCGAAACCGTTATAAAAGAGGAAAGATAATGGCTGAAAAAAACCTTGGAGAGGATGGATATTGGGAAGTGTTTGTGAAATCCTGGCACAGAAGATCCTGAATGGATGGGAGGATTTGTATTAAGATGATAGAATATATTTAATTTTCTACTGTATATCTATACATTTAGGAATAATCTACCTGAAATATTTTAAATACATAGCCTATACACTTATCTTTTATGATACATTAGATGATTCACTGGTCTTTATTTATTACAAATTTATATTTATACATATAATTATTTAGTCTATAATGCAAAAGAGTATATTTTTGCTAAGAAAACAACTGAAATACATGTTTTGACATTTTTCTTTGAAAGAAACAATAGATAACTACTTGACACCTGGATAAATTATAAAATGTGCCTTTGAATATATGATCCAAGGAATTTATAATTAAGTTCAATATCTTTACATTTTAATTCTCACACCATCATATTTTGATGACTCGAATTGTTATATGAGCATATTAATCATCAAATATATACCATAACCTATTCACTTTACACTTAACATATTTACTGCTCTTGTTCATTCATATTAAATGTTCAAAATGTCTAGAAGTTTTTTTCCTCATATCTGACAATGTCTTTGTATTTTAGAAAACGAATCCCAGAGAGGTTAGAAAGTGACACCAGAGGGTGCAGGGGAACAAGTGGATGTACTCAGTCACTCAAAATCCTCAAGTAAGAACATAGCAATCTAAATATCCAAAACGCATTATTTAGGTGTTTCAGAAAAAAGTATGTAAGTCATTCCTAATTTGAGCTGTAGAGCATTTCTTATATTGGGAGGAAGCATTTAATATCTGAAAGTCCTGAAAGCCTTTTCCTTGGTTAACTACATGAGATGATTTGCCTCTGATCCAAAGCAAATTATTTTAAACATGGGTAAAATATCACACGGGTCCACTGTTAAAAGAGACAGCACTGCTAGGCATGGTAGCACACCCCTGTAATCCCAGAACTTGGGAAGCTGAGGCAGTAGGATCGCTATGAGTTTGAGACCAGCCTGGCTACATAGTGAGTTCCAGGTCAGTCTCAACTACATAGTGAAACCCTGTCTCAAAAAAAAAAAAAAACACAAAAAAAAACCCAACAAAAAAAAAAAAAAAAAAAAAAAAAAAAAAAAAAAAAAAAAAAAGGAAAAAAAAAAAGAAAAAAAAAAGAGACAGCATGCTGCAAGTTAATTCTGGTATGACATATTCCAAAAAGCTTAGAAAATAATGATGTTAAGGTGGCTTTGGACTAATTTTAATAGTCATATCCTCTTCTGGCAACTTCTTTACAGGTGGGACAATGGCAGTATGGTGTGTTCGAATTGTGTTGTATATGGTCCTTTAATGCCACATAGTGGAGGGGAAAGATCTGTAATGCTCAAATCCCACAGAATTTTCCTTTAAATAAAATGCCATGTGTTAAAGCCATCAATTAGATAGTTGTTTTTTAACTTAATCAAATTTTGATAAACTGAAAGAGAAGACTTTTTACAGAAGAAAGAATAATATAATCATGCTTTGAATTCAGAATGTAACTTAAAAAATGATGTTTTAAAGAATTAATAAACATGATAGTCCATAGTATAGATTTGTACTGCAGCTGCCTAAATTTCTTATCATGAAATCCTTACCCTGAATACTTAGGAGTGTGACTCTATTTGGGGATAGGAAACTTGCAGTTAATTAAATTGAAATGCTTGTGTTAAGGTGACCTTATTTCTATCTGACTGTGTTCTTATAAAGTGCAACAACCAGGAGAAGAGACAGCCACAAACCAAGGTATAGGACTGAAGAGGAAACCAACCTTGTTGGCACCTTGATCACACATACCTGTCCTGCCAACCTGTGGCCTTCTTTTTTCATTTAAGCCACATAATTTGTGATATCCTAAAGTGATTTAAAATGTTCAGCCTGACCTCTCCACCACCAGTGGACCCAGTGAGGATGGGAGGTAAGTGAAGCCATCAGCATGGGCCCCCTCTCCTACCCAGGCCTCCCAGCTACCAGCCAACAAGTGAGGACCTGAGCTGCACTGGCAGGGTGCTTCCAGCAGCCCTAATACCACCACATGCCAACCCCGCCTCTGGCTTCCTGGTGCCCCTGTTCCTCAGCTACACTGCAGAGGCACAGGGGATCTTAAAGGCCATTGCCTGAACTAGAGCAGAAATGAACAATATAGTAAGGTTTTACTCCTTCTAAGCCCCATCCCAAAGGGTAAAGTTATTATATTGATCAGTTTATTCATTATAAACATTTTTTGACCTAGTCTTCAATTTCATTTTATTTCACATAATTAAAGGTGATAGATTAATAATTACCACAAATTGTCATTTTCTAAGCTGTGTTTGATTCTATTGTTGTTGCTAATTGTACCACTTCCCTGGTTCTGGAATCAAAGTAACACTTGCTTTCAGGAATGAGCTTGGAAGTATTGCTTCCCTTTCAATTTCACTGACAAGGTTAAAGAGCAGTGGCAATAGATCTTCTCTAAATGTTTTGTAGAATTCAGTAGTGAAGCCATTTGGATCTGGGCTTTTCCTTTTTAGTAAATTTTAATAATGTTTTCAATTTTACTAATTTTAATTGGGGTGTTTTGAAATTTTCTGTCTTCTTAGTTCAACTTTAGTAATTCAAATGTATTTAGAAACCTGTCCATTTCTTCTGTGTTTTCCATTTTATTTCAGTGTAGGTTTTCGAACTAGGTATTGATGATGCTCTGGATTTTGTTGGATCTGTTGTGACTTCACCCTTTTCATTCCTAATTGCTTGGATTTGAGACTTTAATTTCCTTTTTCTTTTCAATAAGTTTGGCTTATCACAGCAATTACATAACAGAAAGAAATAAAAGCAGTAAAGATAGGATAGGAAGAAGTGAAATAGTCAAAATTTATTGATGATATGATACTCTACATAGAAGACCTAAAAATTCTGCCAAAAGACTTCTAGACATAACTGACAGATTCAGCAAAGTAGATGGATACAAAGTAAATAATCAAAAATAAATAGCCTTCTCGTACACAAATAATAGACTCAGTGAGAGTTAGATTAGGAAAACAATCCCTTTCTTAATAGCATTAAAAAAAAAGAAAAGAAATATCTAGGAATCAATCTAACAAAGGGGAAAAAAAAGACCTCTACATTGAGAACTGCAACACTTTGAAAAAAGGGATTGAAGAGGACAAGAAAATGGAAACACTTGTTCCTGGGTAGGAAGAATCAATATAGTGAAAATTGCCATACTTCTAAAACTGCTGCACAGATTCAATGCAATCCCTATTAAATCCCAGAAGTATATTTCACAGAGCTACAGAAAACAATCAAAATATGCATTTGGAACAAAAAGAGACCTAGAATAGCAAAAACAATTCTAGGCAACAGAGACATGGCAGGGGTAATCACAATCCCCAATTTGAAATTATAGTACAAATCCACTGTGATAAAAACAGCATGGTACTTGCAGAGAAACAGAACCGAGGATAAGTGGAAAAGAGCAAAAGATGCAGGCACAACTCCTGACACACTCAGCTACCTCATCTTTGACGAAGGATCCAAGAAGCCTCACTGGAGGAAAGATAGCCTCTTTAATATATGATGTTGGAAAACCTGAATAATAACGTCAAAAATTAAATCTAGACCCCAGTCTTTCACCTCACTAAATTAAATATTAAAACAGAAACACTAAAATTGCTGGAATTAGGTAGAAGTCTTGAAGTTATCAGCATGGGAAAGACTTTATGAACAAATCCTCAGGAGCACAGGAACTAGCACAAAGAATCAACAATTGGTATCTCATCTATTTAAAGAGTTTCTGCCCTGCCAGAGAAATCACAAGCAGAGCTAAGAGACAACCCAAAATGTGGGAAAAAATTTTACCAGCTGTTCCTGAGACAAAGGACTACAATCTAAAATATGTAAAGAACTAAAAAAAAAATCAGAACCCCCAAATATGAACACCTAATTAAAAAATGGGCATCTGAAATGAACAGACATTTCTCAGACAAAGAAGTAAAAGCAGCAAATAAACATATGAAAAATGTTCAACATCACTGGTCATTCAAGAGATGCAGATGAAAACAACACTGAAATTCTAACAAACCCCAGTAAGAATGGCTGCTATCAAGCAATTAACCAGTAAAAAATGCTAGCAGGTTGTGGGGAGATAGGAACCCTTCTTCTTTGTTGTTGGGAGTGCAGACTGGTGCAACCACTGTGGAAATCAATATGGAGATACCTCGAAGAACTAGGATTAGAAGTCCTCTTTGTCTCAGCTATTCTTTTGCTTGGTACCTTCCCAAAAGAATTCAAAGAATCATACCACAGTGATATATGCCAACCCATGCTTATAGTGGCACAGTCTGTAATAAATTTGGAAACAGCTCAATTGCTATCAACTGGAGACTGGATTTAAAAAAAAAAACATGCGTGTTTTTTTTAATACAAAATTGAATACTACTAAACCATAAAGAAGGAGAAACTAAAGATATTTATAGCTTATAGCTAAGTGTATGCACATTGAGGCCATACTATTTTATTTATTTATCTACTTATTTGTTTGTTTGTTTGTTTTTGGTACTGGTGATCAAACTCAGGTCCTTGTGCTTGCAAGACAGGCTCTGGAAACACTTAGTTAATTCCCTGGTGTGCCCATACTCCTAAGTGAAATTAATAATTCACACATCTGCAAATGTGAATAGTTTCTCTGGTGTGATAAACTAAAAGTGTAAATTGGGATCAAAATGTATAATTGATATTGTGTAATAGAAAGAAAATATCTAAAAGAGTAGAGGAAGCAGGAAGGGTAGAGGAAAGATAAAAAGGGAAAAGAAAAAAATATGTTAAATGGAAAAACATGGAAACAATATTTTTGTAAACAGAAAGAGTGGAGGGGCTGAAGGGAGAGCTGGGGAATGCGGAAAAATAAGAACCAAGATGTAGAGGTATAAGATTCCAATGATGAATGTAACTGCACTTTATACCTAAAATGGTCTAATAAACATAAGAAAGATTTCACCTTTGTGTAATTATGCCATTGCATTATAATACACTTTTCCAAAAACATGCGTGTTTTTTTTAATACAAAATTGAATACTACTAAGCCATAAAGAAGGAGAAACTAAAGATATTTATAGCTTATAGCTAAGTGTATGCACATTGAGGCCATACTATTTTATTTATTTATCTACTTATTTGTTTGTTTGTTTGTTTTTGGTACTGGTGATCAAACTCAGGTCCTTGTGCTTGCAAGACAGGCTCTGGAAACACTTAGTTAATTCCCTGGTGTGCCCATACTCCTAAGTGAAATTAATAATTCACACATCTGCAAATGTGAATAGTTTCTCTGGTGTGATAAACTAAAAGTGTAAATTGGGATCAAAATGTATAATTGATATTGTGTAATAGAAAGAAAATATCTAAAAGAGTAGAGGAAGCAGGAAGGGTAGAGGAAAGATAAAAAGGGAAAAGAAAAAAATATGTTAAATGGAAAAACATGGAAACAATATTTTTGTAAACAGAAAGAGTGGAGGGGCTGAAGGGAGAGCTGGGGAATGCGGAAAAATAAGAACCAAGATGTAGAGGTATAAGATTCCAATGATGAATGTAACTGCACTTTATACCTAAAATGGTCTAATAAACATAAGAAAGATTTCACCTTTGTGTAATTATGCCATTGCATTATAATACACTTTTCCAAATAATGAAAGACCCATTTCATTTATTTTTTTCATTCATTTTATTGGTACATTTAAGGTGCACAATATAATGACATCCACCATTGGAAATTTGCACCTGTACATAATCCAACTTTGTTCTTATTTTTTCCTTATTCCCTTGTACTCCCTTCAACCCCTTCACCCCACATCTACAAACTCTTTGTTTCCATTTTTTAAATTTATCATATTAATTCCATTCACTTCTTTCATTTTCCCTACTACTCCTTCCCTACTTCCCCTTTGCATGTTTTCTTCCTATTTCATGCTATCTATCATACTGTTTAGTCCTTATTTACACTTTCAGTTTCTCACACTGGAGAAACTATTCAGTATTTATATAAGTGTCCTATTTAAGTGTATCTCCTCAAAGTGCATACATTTACTTATAAATGTCTCGTTTCTCATTCTTTTTGCTGAGTAGTATATATATAATATATATATATATATATATATATGGCACATTTTCTTTATCCAGTCTTCTGTTTGTAGGCAATTGGGCTGCCTCCAAGTTTTAGTTATTGCAAATGTGTTGCTGTGAATATGTGTGAGCATATATCACTGTGGTATGATTCTTTTGATTCTTTGGGGAAGATACTGAGCAAGAGAATAACTGGGTCAAACGGAACTCCCAACCCTAGTTGTTTGAGGTGTGTCCACACTGATTTTCGAAGTGGTTGCACCAGTTCATACTCCCACCAGAAGTGGAGCAGTGTTCCTCTTTCCCCACAGCCCCATCCTTATTTGTTATTAGCTGATTTCATGGTAAAAGCCCTCTTCTTGGGTGAGGTGGAATCTGAGCACTGTTTTCATTTGCATTTCTTGAATGACCAGTGATGTTGAACATTTTTCATATGTTCATTTGCTATTTCTACTTCTTTGAGAAATGTCTGTTCACTTCAGAAGCCCATTTGAGGATTGGGTTTTTAAATTTGGAGGTCTGAGTTTTTTAGACTTGTTTATATATTCTAGATTAGTAGAACTTTTTCTGAGGAACAGCTGGTGAAAACTTTTTCCCGCATTGTGGTTTGTCTCTTCACATTGTTTGTGGTTTCTCTTTCTGTGCAGAAGCTTTTTAATAATAGGAGATCCCACATATTGATTGTTCATGCTAGTTCAATTGCAACTGCGGTTTTGTTCAAAAATCTATTCCTACACCAATGTCTTCAGGAGTTCTACCTAACCTCTCCTCCAACCATTGTAGTGTTCTATTTTAATATTTAGATATTTAAGCCATTTCAATTTTAGTTTAGTGTATGTTGAGACATATAGGTCTAGTTTTAATCTTTGGCATGTTGAAACCAGTTTTTCCAGCACCCTTTATTAAAGAAGCTATGTTTCTTCCATTGAGCGTCTTGACTCCTTTGTCAAATGTGAGGTGGCTGTGTCTGGAATTGTTTCAGAAGTGCTGTTCCACTGGTCCTCAGGTGTGTTTCTTTGTCAGTGCCATGCTGTTTTTATCACAGTGGCTTTGTAGTATAGTTTCAAGTGGGGGTTTCGATACCTCCTACCTTGTCTTTATTGCCTAGAATTGCCTTCGCTATTCTAGGTCTGTTCTTGTTCCAAGTGAATATTTGGATTGTCTTCTCAATTCTGTGAAGTAAGCTTCTTGGATTTCATTGGGATTGTGCTGAATCTGTATAGCATTTTTGAAACTATGGCGATGTTCACTATGTTGCTTCATACACAGGAGCAAGGGATGCCTTTCCATTCTCTGACAGCCTGTTCAATCTCTTTTTTCAGAGTGTTGTAGTTTTCAGAGTAGAGATCTTTGATTTCTTTCATTAGGTGAATTCCTAATTATTTCAATATTTTGGGATGCTATAGTGAAATGAATTATTTAATCCTACTTTTTTCTCAGCGAGTCTGTACAGAAAAGCTATTGATTTCTTTCTGTTTATCTTGTACTCAGCTACTTTGCTGAATGTGTTTTTTAAGTTTAGAAAACTTTTGGTGGAGTTCTTGGTGACTTTTATATAGAGTATCATGCCATCTGCAAATAATGACAAATTGACTTCTTTATTTCTTACCTTTATTCCTTTTATTTCTTTCTCTTTTCTAATTGCTGGGGCCAATGTTTCCAAAACTGTATTGAACGAGAGTGGTGATAGTATATATCCTTGTCTTGTTCCTGATTTTATTGTGACGGATTTCAGTTTTTGACGATTTTGATATTGGCTGTTGGTTTTTCATACATGGCTTTTATCAGACTGAGTTAGACACTGTCCATTCCAACTTTTTGGAGGGTTTTTATCATAAATGTGCCTTGAATTTTGTTAAATGCTTTTTCTGAAACTATTGAGATTATCATAT
Source organism: Fukomys damarensis (assembly GCF_012274545.1). NCBI lineage: Eukaryota > Metazoa > Chordata > Mammalia > Rodentia > Bathyergidae > Fukomys > Fukomys damarensis. The sequence goes on from NW_022900913.1 coordinate 18,423,950, forward strand.
GTTTTTTCTTCTTGGCTCTATTAATATAGTGTATTACATTTATTGATTTGCACATGTTGAACCATCCCTGCATCCCTGGGATGAATCCCACTTGGTCAGGGTGTATGATCTTCTCAATGATCTTCTTCACTTTATTTGCCAGTATCTTATTAAGGACTTTTGCATCTGTGTTCATTAGTGAGATTGGCTTCTACTTCTCTCCATTTGGGTCTTTCTCTCCTTTAGGGATCAAGGTGATGCTTGCTTCCAGGAATAAATTTGGGAGTATTGCTTACCTTTCAATGTTATTGGAGAGTTTAAACAGTAGTGGCAGTAGTTCCTCTCTAAATGTCTTATATAATTCAGCAATGAATGCATCAGGACCCAGGCTTTTCTTAGTTGGCAAGTTTTTAATTACATTTTCAGTTTCATTGATTGATATTGGGTTATTTAGAATTTTTAGCTTATCTTCATTCAAATTTGATAATTCTTATGTATCTAGGAATTTGTCCATTTCTTCTGTATTTTCTACCTTATTGGCATATAGGTTCTCGAAGTAGGTATTGATGATCCTCTGGATCTCTGCTGGGTCCTTGTAATTTCACCTTTTTTATTCCTAATTGTACAGATTTTGCCATTTTCTTTCCTTTTTTTATGAGTTTGGGTGTTTGTCAATTTTATTTATTCTTTCAAAGACCCAACACTTTGCCTCATTGATTTTGTGTGTGTGTGTGTGTGTGTGTGTGTGTGTGTGTGTGTGTGTGTGTGTTGTTATTGTCTTAGTCTCCATTGAATTGATTTTTACCCTGATCTTTATAATTTCTACCCTTATATGAGCTTTGGGTTTGTCCTGATTTTTTTCTAGAAGTTTGAGGTTCAGCATCAGGTTGTTTAATGGAGCTCTCTAGATTTTCCCAATATGAGTATTAACTGCTATGAATTTCCTTCATAAGACTAATTTCATTGTGTGTCATAGATTCTGATATTCTGTATTGACATTATTTTCATTTATTTTTAAGAAATATCTGATTTCTTCTTTAATTTCCTCTTTGACCCATTGGTTATTCAGAAGTGTGTTGTTTTATTTTCCATGTGTTTGTGAAATTCTTTTGCTATAGGTCTCCAATCCCTTCACACTCTGGTCTGATAATATACAGGAGATAACTTCAGTTCCTTTCCACTTTTTGAACATCTTCTATGAATGAGTATGTGGTCTATTTTGGAGAATGACCCATGTGCATCTGAAAAGTTTGTGTACTTTGATTTTTGTGGGATAGAACACTCTGTAAACATCTGTTAAGTTTATTTGTTCAAGAGTTTGATTGAGTTCTAGTGTTTTGTTGTTTATTTTCTGTCTAGTTAGTCTATCTATTTGTGACACTGGACTATCGAGCTCCTCCACTACTATTGTAATAGTGTTTATTGATTTTTCATGTCTGTTAGTCTTTGTTTTATATAGTTGGGTGCACTAGTGTTTGGTGAATACATATTAATGATTGTCATGTCTTCATCTTGGATTGTACCCTTTACAGGATGTAGTATCCTTTTGTATCTCTGTTAATCACTGTTGGTTTGAAATTCACTTGATCTGCAAAGAGGATAGATACTCTTGATTTTTTTTTTCAATTCCTGTAGTAAGAAGTATTGTTTTCTACCCTTTAACTTTTGGTCTATGAGTTTCTTTTTGAATTAAGTATGTTTCTTTTATGTAGCATATTGTCAGATTTTGTTTCTTCACCCGTTCTATCCCCTTTAATTTGGTCTATGAGTTTCTTTTTGAATTAAGTATGTTTCTTTTATGTAGCATATTGTCAGATTTTGTTTCTTCACCCGTTCTGCCAGTCTATTTGATTTGATTGGTGAATTGAGGCCATTAGCAATAATGATTATAACTATATGTATGTACTTATCCTGGTCATGACTTTTTCTTTTATGTTGGATTCTCCCCCTTTGCATTTAATTTATTTTCATGCCTGATTGATTCATTGTGCTGGGCTTCCTGTGGTTGTGATCCTCAGTGTCTTTCCTAAGGTATTGTTTACAAGTTGTTGGAGCGCTAGTTTGATATTCATGAAGTTCCTAAAGTGCTCTCTGTTATAGAAGTATCATATTTTTCCATCAATTTTGCAGGGTACATCAAGATGTTTTACATGTAGACCCCAAGAATTCCACCAAAAGATAGTTATGAAGGGTTGGAGATTTTCCTTTAGGGTTTAAATATGTCTCTCCAAGCTTTTCTTGCCTTGAGGATTTGTGTTGAGAAGTCTGCTGTGATTCTGATGGGCTTTCCTTTGTATTTTTTTCTAACTATTTGTAGAATTTTCTTCCATTGCATTTCTGGAATCTTAATGATTGCATGCCTGTGTGCAGAATGTTTTTGATCATGGCTAGTTGGAGTCCTGCATGCTTCACTTATCTGTATGTCAATTTCTTGTACCCTAATTGGCAAGTTTTCTGCCACTACTTCCTGAACAGTTTTGTTTTATGTCACCTGCACTCTCTCCTGTTTTTTAATTGAATCTGATCAGTCTTATGTTATTTTTCTTTGCATCATCCAGCAGCTGCTAAATTGATTTCTTATGGTCCTTTCCTATATTTAGGAGATTTTCCTTTTCCTAATTGTAGTCTTATATTTTACATCTGAAATTCTATCCTCATATTGGCTCATTCTGATGCACAAACTTTCAATGGATTTTAAATCTGGAAATGTTTGCATAAGTTTTATGGATTCCATTTGTTTCCTATGTTGGAATTCCATCATGTTCCTCAGCTCCTTTAATTTTTTTTACTGTGTCTGTTTTAGATTTAATCATGTCTTACACTATGGGCACATGCTCTGCTGTTATCTGAGAAATTATTTCTGATTTCATCTTTTCAGGTCCTCTTTTCTTGCCAGTTTAGGCATTCCAGGTGGTTGAGTGTCAAATAATTCTATCTCTTTGTCCCTTAGGGTTGCCTTAGACGATCTTGAAATATGGTTTTTAGACTTGTTTCCATGTCTTCTCATTTCAACAGACACAGCCTGCGGTGCCTTTGTTGAGGTAACATTTTGCTCACCCAGTGGTCTTCAATTCTGAGCAAGCCACCAAGTGGTCTTTGCTCTGGTGCTCACCAATTTCTGGGCTCAGAATGGTGGCCTGCTGCAGCCCTTAGCTGACCTATTGACTGGGCTTCTGGCTGGGTTCTGTGCACAATTTAGAAAGTATCTTGGTGTGCCTCTCACTGGGGCCTCTATGTAGCAGTGTCTTGTAAGGCTTTTGGCTGAGGACTGTGTACGCCAGTTCCTGTTGTCTGCACAGGCTTCTTGGTAGGGTCTCTCTGCACCTACCTATCAATGGTATCAGGGCAAGATTCTGGCTGTTGTTTGTAAACCTGTGTAGCTCTTTTCCAGGTGATCCCTTGGCTGTGGCCCTTGTGTCTTATTCTTTGGGGTTGGGGAGTAACCCTTTCTAGGATCCACCTGAAGCTGGGCACCCCTGGTCCATACTAATGCTCTCTGGGATCTGTGCACACTTATTAATAGTAAGGCTGGCCTTTGACTGAAGCTTGTGCAGCTCTTTTCTGGCTTGGGTGGATATTCTGAAGCCTCTGGGGTCCGGGTGGAGCCCTGCCTGGGATCCGCCTGCAGCTGTGCCCACTGGTCCACACCACTAGTTCCTGGGATCTGAATGCACTTAATGATGATATGGTGGGCCTCTCCCAGTCCATTTTTTTTTTTCTTTTTGAGACAGGGTCTCACTATGTAGTTAAGATTGACCTGGAACTCATTATGTAGTCTATGATGGTCTGGAACTAACAGTGATCCTCCTGACTCAGTCTCCCAAGTGCTGGGATTACAGGCATGGGCCACAACGCCTGGCTTCCCATTCCATTTTAATATAGATGGCCTATCAAGTTATTCTTCTTCTTTTCAATTGTACTATAAGCAGTATATGAAATCATACTACAGCATGATACACTCCAGTTGGAAACATGTAAATATCCCCTTTTATGTCTAAAAGCTCTACTTTCCACTTAACTTTAAAATGCAATCTAATTAAACCTTCTGATATCATATATGACAGCCTGTCTTTTCTCTTGTTTCCAATAAAATGATCCACATTTCCACTGTGGCTTTCATTTGCATCAATTTTTATGGTGATATAGCTACTATTAAAAATAATTTATCACCACATGATATGGCAATCTTGCTTTGGAGTATATATCCATATGCATGGGAGATAAAATCACTGTCTATACAAATATTTGCCTGTCCTACTCATTTCAGCACTATGCACAATAGTCAAGGTATGGAAACAACCTAAACATTGGTTACAAAAGTGTTTGTAGATGGGGAGGGGAGGAGGGGGTGAAGGGAGGGCAGAGGTAAGGGGAAAAAATGAGAATCAAGACTTGCCATGTAAAGGTACATGATCCCAACAATGAATGTAACTGTACTGTATCCCTAAAATGTACCAATAAACTCAATAAAATTAAAAAAAAAGACAAAAAAATGAGTGCTTAAAATGTAATGACATAAACACATGCACACACTCTAAAAATATTGAATGCTTGTGTGCAATACATAATTCTGTAGATCTAGAGAAATAAAATGAGATAAAAATAAATTTTAAAAGTGATATTCTCTATTAAACATTCTTTTCTACCATGTTCCTTATGCGTTTGTGAGCCTACAACTCTATTTCTATTCATGTCCATTTCATACAAGTCTGCTCAAATTTATTATTTTTCTATTTTGATTATCAAAACTTTTTCTACCCTTGACCTACTATGTTTTTATCCTTCCACACTTTTAGTTATCTTTAGCAGCAGTACTCCATTCCCCTTGCCCAGAACTCTTTTCATCAGGATTCAACTAGAGAAGTGAATTAAGAGACAGATAAGTACCAAGAAGTGTACTGTGAAAGATTGGCTACTTTCTGGGCAAACCAAATAGGTACGTGAAATGAAATCCTGGTATATATCACTCCTGCATCTAACCCTTAATCAATGGTTAGGGGAATCCTTCCAGGAATGAAGCTTTTCTCCTGCTTTACCATTTTTGTAGTAGAAACTCCCCTACTGGCTTTCACTGTGCCTTTACCAACATAGTGTCGCTCACTTCATAAGTCAGGAAATAATTTGTGGGCTGTCCCAGTTACTGCACATGTCTATTCCTATTTTACATGCCAGCACTGGGGAAATATCAGAGGATATACACATGGACCAATGAACCTGAAGTGAGGCACATAGGGTATAAAATTCCTTCAGCAACCTTACCTCCTAACAAGAAGACCAAAATGACTAAATTCCTGGCATCAGGTGCTGTTTCAGTTCCTCTTCCTAAGAACACCCCAAAAGTCAAATTATTTCCTTTTCCTAGTGTAAAGTTGGCTTTGCTTGGAGAATGCTGAAACATATTTCAATAGCATAAATATTCATTAGTTTTACAGATTCCTATTTCAAACCTGCTGAATCTCCCCTTCATTCTCTCTTGGTATGTTAACTGGCAGAAATCTGGGAATTGTTGGAAGGCCTAACACCGAGTTTCAGTATATCAATTTAGACTTCTTCTTGCTTAACCTAGACCTGTTCTGCTTACAAAAATCACGTTAGAAATTAATGGACTGATCATCTCTTTTCTAGTGACTGTATGATCAGTTAAACATGTCTTTAAATCTACCCCTAACCCCACACTGATTCCTTCAAATATTAAACATCTGATTTTTTTGGATTTTAATTTTTATTTTGTTATTATTGTTTCCTTTCTTATAAAGGAGCCTTTACTCAAGGTCAAGAGATAGATTTTAGTGAAGAATTTGATTTTTTTCTCAAGAGATTTGGCTTCCACATAGAAAACAGTTCAATTTGACAGAATCAGAGTAGATTATGAACACAACCAGGTTAAATTTCAAGTGCTACTACTATTTCATTGCTTTAGGAGATTTATGCATACCTTGACTTTGGTATGAAACTAGCAGCCTGTTTTGTTGTTTATTTTTTCTGAAATGTTTTTAAAGAAACAGTGACTTTCAGCCTCCAAGTGAACCAGTACATCTTTCTTCTACATCAAGAATATGTCAACTTGCAAATCTTATATCACAAATTAGTCCACAATTAGTCTCAATTGTCTTTCCTTTCTTTAGGGTATTCATCAGAAGATCTAAAATAAATTAAAAATAAATAAATAAATAAATTTAACTAAGCATCAGGGTCCTTCCTTGTCGGTGAAATACAAGGTCCGTGAGATTTCTTTGTGTGGGACACCTGAAAATATCCTCAGTAAGATGGGCTGCTGTGTTTGACCCCTACTACTATGTAAAGGAACACAGCTATGGGATACTTTGTATTTTGGAGGCAGCTTATACTTTAGTCCAGAGTACTGCTGTGCCTGCTTAACAATGGTCTGAAAAATGGAGAGTTTCTTTTTTTAACATATGTATTTATTTATTTATTTATGTGCCAGGGATCTAACTTGGGACCTTGTGCTTAGGAAGCAGGCTGCAGAACCACTGAGCAAAACCCAGGCCCTAAAAGGAGAATTTCAAATGTGGGCTAAAATGTGAGAAGCCTCTACACTCGTCCACATTGTATGACAAGCTGTTCTTCCTTTTGAGCCATAACTAATTTTGTTTGAAAGATCAGTCACATACTGTTATTTTCTCGGACATTGGTAGATTTTTATGAGAAAATCTAAGTAGTTTCTCAGATTTTGAAGTGTAGCACTATTTATACTCACAGATAATAATCACTTTTTGAGAAACAGCTTTGGATTGCTCTTGTGCCTTAGTGGAGAAATAAAACCTTAATCATGTTCCTTTCAGTTATGATATGTACTGAGTTGCTGAGGGGCTACAGAAATGCCAGTCCTCAGATTTATTTAATGTCAAAAAAATCACCTAAGAAGTTCATGAAAAGATGTGATAAGAAATTCAGATATTTTATTATGTCTTCTTTTAAAAACAGTTAAGGGCCGGGGACTTAGCTCAGCTGTTTGGTGGCCTGCCCTTGCAAGTGCAAGGACCAGACTTCAATCCCCGGTACCAAAAACAAACAAACAAACAAGAATGAGATGAATACTTATATACCACACACACACATACACACACACACACACACACACATAGACAAACACAAAATTAATTTAAAATTTAGGAACTACATAATGTTTTAGCCAGTTATTTAATGTAAATATAAACTTGAATTAGCAGCATAATAAGCCCTTGATTATTTCTAATATCGTGGTATGATAGTTCACATTTAGTTGTTTATTAAACAATCTCTGTCAGGGATATTACTGTAAAAGAATACCAAACCCTCTAATCACATTTTAATGTTCTTCACTGAGTTGGCATTCTTGAAGACGGTTCATCCCATTAATCACAACACTTTTTTCTCTGTAAGGTAAATAACAATAAACATTGTATTTCAGCCTATTTTCTCCCTTGCTTTGACCTTGATTAGGTTAGTAAATTCCTCAGAAGCCACTGAAAATGAATAGGCTCATTTTCTTTCAGCTGCACAGTCTGAGTAGTATTAAAATATAAATCAAACAATCAGATAATTGTAAAGACTTCTTTTCATTCCTTTAATTGAGAGAAGGAATTATCTTTCAGTAAATAAAAATATGTTGTTAAAACATTTTACCTTAATATAGATTTGGTATCACAGCTAAAGTAAAGTTTATGGAAGAATCATAAAATAAACTTTTGTTAAGCACTGTGAGTTCCAAAAGCAAATAAAATAGTTTAAAGCTTTTGTCACTGGCCATATTATACAGTGATTAACAATTATTAATGTGTAATTCATGGCAAAGTATAATGGCCAAAATATTTAACCTAGGGTACAGTTAAATTTGGTGGCTTTGTGTTTGCTTTAAATTGTATATTGACTCACTTACGGTACATAAAATATTTCTGTAATCAGATGTTATTGGATTTTTACTGCTTTATTACCTAAGTTTATTGTTCAATCAAAAAAACATATATTTTAATGCCCATGTTGACAGGAAGTAATTCCAAATCCTTCATGCTGAAATTTCTCTTCATATTTTCTCCTACTGCCCATGGTGCAAGAGAGGGGAACTAGTCAGCAGTTTTTATATTTTCTCAAATCTCTTTCTCTCTTGAATTTATACAGTATGTGTCAATACTGTTAATTTCTTGCAGCAAATTTTGACTGTCCTGAGTATAATGTGGGAAGTAATCTACAAATATAAATATAATAGTTTTGTGTAAAATAGCTACTTCAAAATGCACTGAGAATTTTTAATAATTAGAAGAAAATATATACTATAAAAGAATGGCAAGATATAGGAAGATTCTTTGTCCCCGTGAATCACATTAAATAATGTAATATGCAGCAATGTTTATTTTGCCTTACAGCCATCTTCAATCAACCAGTGAGGGACTTAAGATGCAATTAAAGGGCTCAGCATTATCTTTCGGAAGTTGTTGACTAAACAGTTAAATGTGGAATGAGAATAAAGTAACAGAAGTAAAAAAGATTAAGGTTTGAAAATTTATAAATATGTTCACCAAGAAACTCAGAGCATAATGTTTATCAGATGTACCTGCACATTAATATCTACACTATATTTATTAAATTATGAGGAAATATTTTTTCGTTAAGAAATTCATTATTAGGAATCTTTCTCGTCATTCTGTATAGTAAGATATAAGTAAACAGGACATTTTTCAGTAAGCAAAATATATTTCAGTAAGCAATTAGTAGGGTTTGAAAGCCAGTATTCTTCTGATAGAAACAGTCGGCTGATTGTTGTAACGATAACTGCAAAAAAAAATCTCAGCATTATATCACAGAATCCATTTTAGTGAAGATCATCTGGGAGACTAACTCATGTACTTAGCCATTCAGTGACCCAACTCTTGCTCATGTGGCTGGCTCTTATTTCAATAGCTTTTCTAGATTTTCTCAGTTGACTAGGAGGCTGAGGGAAGAGGAAATCTGGAGGACCACATAACATGTTATTGTTGGATGGGCCGGGGGGTTGCTCGGGCATTAGTGCTTTCACTTAGGCAAGATTCATCTCCTTGCAACAACTTGCGTGCAAGAGAGTCAAAGAAAAGGAAAGGAGGGAGAGAGAGAGAGAGAGAGAGAGAGAGAGAGAGAGAGAGAGAGAGAGAGAGAGAGGGAGAGCTGGAAGAAGGTACGAGAGGTGGGGTTGGACAGTACACAGATTCTCACAGTCGGCACACATTACTTACCTTTAATTTGATTTGAACTAGTGAAGCAGATGATCTGTCACTGCAGCTCTGGGATGCAAGACTACAGAGGAGAGAGCAAGAACGTTTGGGTGGCCGACTGAAGATTCGCATTTCTCAGAGGTGTTGGTCATCTGTTGATGCTTCTGAAAGAAAGGAAATAAAGAAATTTAAGAGCAGTCTCAGGAACACAAAGTGATCCAATTACATAACCCTCAGAAGTTATGTGTCTTCTAAATAACCAGTCTCCTCTAAGTATTTTAAATTAGGGAGACCCATACACCACCCTGATCCTTTTGAGTTAAATACTATTTTAAGTCCATTTTACTAATGAGGAAACAAAAAAGAACAATGCCTTTTAAACAGCTTAATAAACCTAAAATGAAATAAATACATCGGCATGTACAAAAATAGAAATGAATAAATAAAAGTAAAGAAGCAAGGCTAATTTGTTCAAAAGCACACAAAATTGATGGAGGAAGAGGGAGAGAGAAGAAATAAAGGATGATAAAAATGAATTAGTGGGTCTTATGTACATATACCAACTCCATACGAGAAATGTTGACAGTAGGTATTGCACAAGTGTATTAATAAACTAAAAATTTAAAAGAAACATACAAAGTTGTAGGTCATAGATATTCAGTATTTCACCAGGTCATCTGCTCTCTGATTCCAGGTTCTCAAACTTTCTATTATATTTTATTCTCATCAAAAACAAAACCGGCAAACTTTCCTGGCAGAAAAGTGAAGAACTATGAATTCTCTTTTAAAAGTTAACCTAGAGGAGTGTGGTGCCTGCCACACACCTGTAGTTCCAGTACTCAGGAAGCTGAGGCATAAGAATCAGCACCAGTTTGAGGCCAGCCTGGTCTACATATTGGGGTCAAGGGCAGCCTGGACTATGTAGTAAACCTTATGTCAAAAAGAAAAAAAAAATGATAGCAATTTTAAAATCTAATCTAATGTTTTTAGAGTAGAAAACTTGAATAAAGACACTGGAATCAAGCTATAACAGTGTACTTAGTCCAACTAATTCAGTTAGAATTGCTTACAATTCAGCAACTGTTTGCTGAGTTATTAAATTACATCACATCAGAAAACTTATGCAATTATTTTTTATATTTTCAAATTTTTATAGATAAGAATATGCAAAGATAATTCTGAACAGAAATCATTGAATTCTTATATTTTAATTATATTTTCAGATAACGAATATTTTAAAAAACATTAAAAGTAACTGAATATATTGAAATGAAAAAGTCATGGTATTTTGGTTTCATTTTTAGGTTTGTTAGTATTTAGCATATAATTACAATTCTTTTGGTTCCTAAGAACATTTACAGTATTTAAATATGTCGACATTTGCTTTACATTGGTGTCCTCCTTTTATTTCCTATATATGTATGATTTTTGACAGAATCTATCCTCTAAGGAATCCAGCTTCTAATCATGTGCTTCCGAATTTTAATGAATTGTGTACAATTTCATATTATTTTTAACAAGTTTTACTTCCCAGTTTCTGAAATTCTTTTCTGTAATATGTGTATATTATGCAAGTGAACATTAAGTAGTAAATCACTACATACATGGAGAATACTTAATTACCATTATAATCCGAATTATAAAGAAGTATTTATGCATTATGTCTAAAGGGTTCTCACACTGTCCGGTGCAGGAATCCGGAATTCAAGAAAAACTCATTTACTACTGACTCGGAATTGTGAGGAGGACTTAATTAGCTAATGAAGACCATCAAAGAGGCCATCAGGGAAAGAATAGTGAGGTGTGGTGTTGCGTAACTGTGATCCCAGCAAACCATGAGGCAGAGGCAGGAGGACTGCAAGTTTATGTCAGCCTGAACAATTTAATGAGACCTTCTTTGAAAATTAACAAACACAGTAAGATGGAGTTCATTGGTACAGTGCTGCTGGATTCACACACACACACACACACACACACACACACATACAAGCACACACACTCTGCGAAATATGAGTTGGCAGGTTTTGTGTTGAGAAAGCTGTAACATAGTAAAGTCTTGCATACATGATAAGGTAGAACTAGAAACAAGGGCAAAAAATTACAAATAAAAATAAGAATACTGGTGTAATACAATTTTGTTTTTTGATACAGAATATTGAATGGAAGGAAGACCAACTTGTGTGTATGGTTCTTGAGGGTGGTTGGCTGTCCCTGAGTGAAGCCAGAATAAGAGTTGATGTAAGCTATGAAAAGGATGTATAAATTTACAGGAGGTTACATTGACTCCATGAAGACAATAACCAGTGGTGACTGACTGGCCATTTATGATGGCCTTAGCAGATTTTAGCCAGTTTTATCATCTGCTAACAATGTTACAATTTGTATTAATTATTATATGATTGATATGTGCTTTTAAATGCTAAACCTATGTTATAGTTTGATTGTAGTTTGCTCTCCAAGGGTTTAATACTGGGAACATGGTATCTATTGTAACAGTTTAAGAAATGGAAGCTAAGGGAAGATATGTGAGGATCTTTACCTTCTCCTTTCTGTCAATTAACTACCGTAACCTGGGCTATCAGCAGAAACACATCAGGAATATAACGTGGTGAGTGTGTCACCAGTCTAAGACAATGCAAATCTCGAATGTATGGCTCAAGCTGACTCCATCCAGGCTGACCTGATCCTAAACTGATAAGTGACTCTGGTGCCATCTCCCTTTATCTGCTCCCTTTGATAGCCCCTATGGTGAACTAATGCACTAGCCAAAGATATGTCCAGTAGAACCTACCCCTAATGATGTATTCTTGCCTTGAATTTGAACTTGCTGTAGCCAATCAAATAATGATGATATAATATATAACCAATCACCTCCTTACTCCACTTTTACATCAGCAGCTTGCAATCCTATATAGGAAGTTACTTTTTGACACACCCTTCCTGGTACTGAGAAATTATTTGGACCAGGCCTATGCACATTAAATAAAGATGTTGCTTTCTGCCTCCAAAATCTCGAGTGCCTAGGTGGTCCTTGTCACACCTCCCTGCCTTGCTCAGCAACAGAAGGTCAGAAAAGCTTTTCTGCATTTACTCAGACAGGAAAAAAAAAAACTCTGCCTAATTCTCACTGGTTTTCCTTTATTCTAGATATTTGTGGAATGTAATCTAACTGCACGGCCTTTGGGGAAAAAAGCTCAAACAACTGAGCAAATCACCACTAACAAAGTACAATTAGACCTAGCAAAGTACAATTAGACGAACAATGTGCTTTGAACTTTGGGATAAGCTAGTTTATATCTGACTCAGGTCATGCAGAACTCTTGATTCCTACTCACTTTTGTGAGATTATAAGTGGAAATAATTTAATTGAGATATCTTAGTAACAAAACAAGCATTGCCCATAACTAGCTCTGTGTGCTCCTATCCTAGCTGACATAATGGACTTCTCAGAACCAGTTTCTGCATTGAGGACAGTGCTCCCCAACTGACACTTTGGACCTCAGCTGCCCCCTACAAAACTATCTCCCCCTGTGCCTGTAGTTTAAGGTATACTTTTATTGACTGCAATTCTACTCATGTAAAAAGTCTTGTTAAACCTAATGTAAAATTGTGTATTTATTTTTGTAGATACTTATTTTCTTTTCTGTTAGTATATATACGCATGATATAAACATTACACTCACCTTGGAGAATTTAAATATGGACATCCTACATCTTATTCATATTTACCTCCCCTTTCCCTCCCACCATCTTATTTCTATATTCCCCGGGTAAGCTTATTGTTCAGTAATAATTTTTGTCTCTGACAGCTATCAGCTTTGAGATGGCCACAGAACAGCAGAGTCAAATAAGATCATTGTCTCCTTAATGGGGAATCATTTCATAATCAGACAATAAAACCATAGTGCAAATCTCCACATGACCAGGATTTCCCATTTCTTGGTTATCACATACCCTGACTGTTTCTCCGCCCAATGCAAAATACCTTCACTTTTATTTCCTCCCCATTCTATATAAAAAGTACTAATGCATCATCATAAAATTGTCCCTGATTCCAACAACACGTTATCCAGAAAAACTGCCACATTCTTCAGTACTGTCCAAAAACAACCAACATTGTCTAAACCCTACCCCCAAACCCCTTCTAATATGCTCTTATGGAGACACTTGTGATTTTACATGTCTTGTGGTCTCACATTTTCTTTGACAACAAATATTGGTAGATTTTACTTAATGAATTTCTGCTGTTTTTAATTTTACCAGTAGATGGACTTTTATTATTGCATATCCATAAATACTGTATATATTGTATATCACTGTCTATCCATGTATATTATTGTGCATCCATGTTCATAGAAGAGATGCAAAGAAAGCTTTACCAGTGCACTCAAATTTATAACTCTACTAAGCAACAGAGTGGATATTTGAAGTCATGACACCTGGTTCTAGACAAGTATTTATACTATTCCAAGGAGAATTTAAAGTCTAGCAATCTTTTATAACATGATATATAAGGTAAAGAATTGAGTATATAATGTGATTAATAAGAGAAATCTTAGATCTAAATTTCTATTTTAATTGGAGAATATAGGATATTCTGTAGTTTTATAAGCATCATATATCCAATATTAATTTTTCACATAAGTTAAAATAGTTGCCTTCAATAATTTTGTTAGGCAAAGTTTAATATATCCTTTCAAACTAACTTCACGTATGTTGTTGATGTGATACAACAAGAAATTATGTTTTGTCATTAACATACCAGTCAGTCAAATGAGTTCAAATAAGATTTTTAAATGCAAAAAATCTGCTAGAAACACCTCTGCCAGAAAGGACAATTTTTTTTTTTTTTGATACGGTGGATCAAAATCAGGACGTTGCATTTGTGAGGCAGGCAACAGAACCACTTGGCTAAATCCCTGGCTCTCTAAAAAGGCCAAATTTAAGATAGTAAAAATCAATAATGTACTAAAATACATAACAGTTTAAATTAAATGTGGCATATAAAGTTATTTCATGATCAGAATTAATTTGCCATTTTATTTCTCCTCATTAAATCTTTGCAAACAGATTAGATAAAACATAAAACTTTGACCAAAGGAAAATTTCAGACTGCTTTATGTGGATGGAATTGTCATTATTCTCATTAGCAACTATTATTAAAGATTGGAATCCCCACTAATTCCTCCTGTGTAAACATTCTGCAAACACATTTCAAATAGCTTTCAAAAATAGCCTCATCATTATTTTCCATTCTGTCATATCAAAATCGTATACCTACAGAAATGACATCTAATCTGTGCATTGATTGTTAGAATGAATCTCTCATTTTTTATTCCTTTTGACTTAGAAGTAGTTCGGTTCAAAAATATGCCTGTCACATGTGGCTGTCTGGTTGGCCCCATTTGTTCGACCCATAGTAAACAACACATACTCCCACAGTCCTCTGTGTCATCCAGGGCCTCTACAATACCTTCTAGGAGTTAATGTACAGCTCATTATTGTCCTGCTTTAACAATATGGTGACTCAGTAACAACTGGGAACATAGTATTTTCCATCAAGCAGTCGAGTGATTTTGCGAGGAATTTTTTCTAATGTGTACACACAACCACAATGATTACAGTGGGAAACGTGTACCAGCAAGGTTTTCCTCACTTTTTAATCATTGCAGATGGGAGCGGGTATTTAGCTTCAAAAGAACTCTAGCATTACAGGTTTTTTCTTTTCCCCCAGCTAGAAGGTCTTCACTGTACTGCATATATAGTTTATTTCAATAACAATTGCACTTGTGCTAACTTCCTTTTTTTCACTTTTTGATGCTGATAACTGCGCTTTTTATTAGAGCAATCTAGATAGGCATTGGTCAAAGTTATTTATCTTTTCAAATAACTGCTTTTGTAGTCTTTTCCAATTATGTTATCTTTTTCTATTTACTTTTTAGCTGATTCCTCCTAATGTTTTTAATATATCTTCCTTTCTCTGAACCTTACACTTCTCAGATTCTCAATAAGCTCACTGGAAGTTTCGCATATACCAGGGAGTCTCTTTTTTTGTTTGTTTCTTATTTCTTATCTCTGTGCTTCAAACGAAATAATTTTTCTTGATTTAATCAATATTTTTACTATTTTCTTCTGCACTACATACTCTGCTATTAAATGGTCATCCCAAAGTCTTATAATCTTTCAAATTTTAATGTAACTCTGAACAGAAAATAGATATATTTTCAGATTTTTTACACTGATACTGCTCTTAATCACTTAGGTGTACTGTTCATCATACTCTTTTAGAACTAAAAGTGAGCACATAAATCCTTATAAATCACCTGGTCAAGTTTTCTCATATTGCATGTAAAGAACCTGAGACTCAAATCAAAGACTAAATCCTCAGCTTGTCTGCATTGACAATAGTTTCTTTGTCCTCATAACAACATGCAGCCTTTTCTTCATATTATCACCTGACCAGTAGCTAAGTTAAAAAAAAACACAAAACACTGTATGTTTCTTAGGTCAGTCTTCTACTGGTATATGATGCCAAGTTTATTTCTTGCAAGGATAATTGCTTTCTTTGTCTAGTCAAGCTGCCAGTTTTGCTGTAGAAAAGCAAGGTATATGTTCACAAAACAGAAGGCTTTCTAAAAAGCAGTTAATGGGCATAAATTATTTCATCAGTGATTCTGGTGTTCCCACTGCCTTTGGGCAACGGTGTGCTATAAATGTAATACTTGTGCCTGTTAACCTTTCCATTAATTTCTCAAAATCCCATTCCTCTAGGTCTCTATAGTTGGGGTACTGAGGCTCCTAAAATATTCTGCCCACCAGTTGCTGCCACTTTCTGGGGCTTCTCTCAGGAATTGTCAATCTTAAAGATATTTCACTCACTGTGAAAAGAGCTAAACTATCAGGACTCTTACAAACTTCTTAGTTTATAATACAAAATAATATCAAGAATGATAGATTGCATGTAACATTGCCAAACACATACTGGAAATTATGAACTATACTACTTTGTGTTTTGTAACTTCCCCTTTGAATGATAATAAATTAAGGTAAGCTTTTTGTCTTTTTTAAAAAAATGTTATAAAATAGTATTTCTCGTTTTGAATATTTCATATATCATAGACCAATCTGATTTTTTATACTTTTGCCCAACATTCATGTTCATAACTTTTATTTTGAGTTCTAACACATATCAATAACGTATATTCTAAAAGGTTTGTCTGTTATTTTATCATCTTTACCATTTATGTTTCTATTAATTGATGTTTCCCCTGGTGGTCTGTTGCTTTTTTTATTGCCTGCTGATAACTGTGTATATTAAATGTCTTCTTTGCTTTTGTTGTCTTTTCAACAGTATTACTTTCTTTTTGGTGGACACATAATTTATTTCTATACAATAAATGTGCATTAAACTACTGTATACTTTAATTTGAGGATCATTTATTGCTAATCCTTATCAGTGTTCTTTTAAGAATGCTTTCTGAAATCTTCAGGGTTTAACAAAGTCAGTGCACTCTGAACATTTGCATATTGACTTTCTCTGTGTTGTAAATTTTTGCTTCACTTAGAGCTATCTGAAAGAATCCATTCCTTTGTATTTGCTCCTTATACAGGTCTATGAAGTGTCAGTCTGGGTATGAAAATTTGGAATTCAGCTGAAGACCCAAGATGTCCCATTAGGAGATTTCTGGAGTTCTTGTTCTACAAACACACTTGATTCTGCCTACTGGGCCCAATAAGTATTCTATGTGAGTTTTTCCAAATACTAATCTCCATCACTTCAGATAAATAGAACCAGCATTTTTTTGGAGGCTGGTTTCTATTACAAAATATGGAAGATCAGGATAGGTTCCCAGTGCTGTATATTCTATTGTCTGATGTCTGAAAACAGTTATTTCTTCATCAGTTTTCCTGTTGCTTACCAAGGGAAATACATTTTGGTATTATCATTCACATCATAACTCCAAGCAAAAGGTCCACTGCTCACTGGGCTTTGAGAGATACTCTCTATTAACTAAATAAAAGATCCTAATTACAAATTCAATAACCTTATCACTCTCTTCAATTATTCTGTCTTTCCACTTTTCATTATGTACCACAAGGGCATGCAGGATATGTAGGTTGAGTAGGCTCTTGAATCCAAATTCTTTAACATTTCATTCATTATGAATTCAATTTGTAGAAAGATTATTCTTAAACATTTTGATTAATGTTTTAAATGACCTCAAACTTAAAAATGTTTAATGTATCATCCCTGTCACTTACTACTAGTTAAATCTAGACTTCTGCCTCTCTACACTAATATTTCTCCGGTTGCAAACTTTATGTCTATTAATCTCCAAATCTCACTAACGTTAGTGTGATAGAGTTATCACATATTACTTTCTGTTCATAGCTGTCTTTGTTAGACTTACACATTCCTTGAAATCTGATATTACCCAGTAAAATACGTAGACTCGGGTATATTTATATTTTGGATAAACTGTGGTAAATTTGGGTTGTCCTAGATGTTGATGGAAAGATCTGTATTTGAATTAGATTCTAAAGAAAAGCTGATTTTTCTGAACTTGAAGCATTGTATCCTAAAATAGAAAGTTTGGAGCTAGGAATCTTGGTAAGTTTCAGATCTTTATATTCAGAATATCATAAACTGAAGTTTTTCAGCTACTTTTTAGTATAATTTGAAAACTCTTAATAATA
Source organism: Fukomys damarensis (assembly GCF_012274545.1). Taxonomy (NCBI): domain Eukaryota; kingdom Metazoa; phylum Chordata; class Mammalia; order Rodentia; family Bathyergidae; genus Fukomys; species Fukomys damarensis. Next base: position 18,441,811 of record NW_022900913.1, read on the forward strand.
TTTTATGCTGTTTCAGCAATTTTCTCGTATAACGAAATATTTTTAACCCAACTTTATTTCCTTTTAGGGTGTTCAAAGCAGAAAATAAATTCTGTTTATATAACACAGATCTCCATTATGATGAATTCCCATCAGCAGTTTTCAAAAGCTATCTTCATTTACTCTTCCAAGTGCTTCAAAAACCACTAAAATGGTCATTTATTTCCCTCTTTGCTAACAGTAATCTAGGCCGTGTCTTTTCCAACTGCCAATAATACTGATTTATATGTTCTGTTTGGAGTTTTACTTGTTACAATCAAATGGTAATTTTATTTCACTGAGCAGTGTCTTGCTGAAAATTAATAGAATTTGGTTACACTTAGCCTTAAAAACAATGCTCACTTTAGGCAAAAGTATGATTTAAAAGGAGAAAATCCAGTTATCTCAGTCTTTCATGCAGACAGAATCAGCTGAAGAGCCTAATACTATGACCTTGACTAAGTAGGAAATCAATCAGCCTCGATGTGGAAATAAGAGCTGCTAGTGTAACATAGATGAGTATATGGGTATTGGGGTTTCAGAATTTGTTAATTCTGTGTCGGTAAAGATAATTTAAAAGGTAGTGATATATTTGACTCAGTAAAACAAGTCTGAAAGAAATGGAAGAATTCCACATGTAACACAACTATGAATATTATAAATTTATTATTAGTATTTATTTGCATAAGATGCCTACAAGGAAGTTTAAAATTTAGAAACAATTTGATGCAAAATGAATCATTGAAAATAATTTCCAAATTCAATGAGAATTAATTTGGCAGAAAAAGGTATATACACATTTTAAAATGTTAAGGGAATCAAGAAGTCAAGGGAGGGCAGAGGTAAGGGGAAAAAAATGAGAATCAAGACTTGCCATGTAAAGGTACATAAAAATAATTTCCAAATTCAATGAGAATTAATTTGGCAGAAAAAGGTATATACACATTTTAAAATGTTAAGGGAGTCAAGAAGTCAAGAGATCGTCTGAAAGACTTCAGTTAATGTTACTGTCTTAAGCTTTTCAGTGTTGTATGTCTGAGGAACGAAGAAATACAGCTCTTAAAAAGTCATAGAATGAAAATGTAAGGAAGATTAATTATATATCATTTAGCTAAGAATTAATAGAAATTATGCAAAACGAATCAGATTTTCAAGGCTATCGGTGATTTTCATGGAATAGCTTTTATTAATGCTGAGTGTACAAAAATCCAAAAGATATCGTCTAAAAATGTTTGGTTTATTACCTTATGCTACTGATAGGGTATTTATTTCCAGGGTTTGTTTTAAAAAAAAACAAACAGTGCTTTTAAAAAAAATTAAATAAGTCTCGCTGAGTATGAGAGCTTCCACTTAAAGTCTCAGGTACTGAGGAGACTGAAGCAGGAGAATTGCTTAATCCAGAAATTCAAAATTATCCTTGGCAACACCTCTCTCTCTCTCTCTCTCTCTCTCTCTCTCTCGCTCTCTCTCTCTCTCTAGACCAGAGATTAAACTCAGGATTTTGCATTTGCCAGGTAGGTGTAGCACCTGCTGAGCTACATCCCTAGCCCTAGGTCTCAAAATACTACTATTACTACTACAACTAATTATGATATTATCATCATCATCGTCAACATCACCATCACCATTATTATCATCATCCAGCCATGTAAGACTCCAAAATGACGTTTTATTTGTTAATCTATCATGGACCACTTTATGTGCTTTTTCAATCAGAGAATAATTGAAGAGACTTAGAGGTCACAATAAGCAAATTCCCTGCCAGTGCTCTCCTTTTGACATATATCCAGGAAAAAAAAAAAAAAGACTTCTTGCACCTTGCAGCTGAATACCTTTGGGCAAGCATTATATTGGATTTTATGTCAGGTCATGCAGGGCTTGTAATGAACTCCGAGCAAAACACTCTTGACATGACAGAGAATGTGCCTCTGAGTCATTAAATTAGTTTTCTGTCATCTAAGCCCATACTAAATGACACTTGTTTTTTCAGTCTTTAAATGATTGATAGTGTAGTATTTTAAAATACTCAAAAGGAATTCTTAACTATAACTCCTTCAACTGACTGCATGTGTTATAAATAACACACCTCTCAGTCAGTGAATATTGAAAGTGTGTCGCTGGAAAATAACACATCATATATGGGTGGAAGAATACTGAATTTACTTTGGAACCTTTCTGCCATGCATATATCTATTATTTATGTCTACAAAATAGATATTTAATACTGTTCTATGCACTAAAATGGAATATTTCATACTATTCATTTTTGGTAACATGGATATACCATAAAATAATCTATTACATTTTATTTTTAATGATGATGTGAATAAGGAGCAATGTAAAGAATGATGACATCAACACTCGGGTAGACTCAGTGTCCAGATTCAATAATTCCTAAGCTTTTGACATTTCTGCTTTAAATGCACACACTGAAATAAACACTTAAAAGCTGAAGTGTTAAAAATTGTATTAACTCATCATAACTTTATCTCTAAAATTATACTTTTAAAAATTTGTATTCATGGCATGAGATTTGTTTCATATTTAACCACAATTCAATTATTATGCTGACATAATTTAAAATAAAACATTTTTAACAAATATGCATTTATTTTAATATTTTCCTAAAGCACTCTTAGAAGCCATTCTTCCCGTTTAATCTACATTAATATCTGCATATTCAATGTTTTGTTATGTCTCTTCAACTGTTTCTTTGAGTCTAGTTCCTATCTTATTCTTATTACTTAATATGTTCCTCTGTCTCCTTTGTTCTTATAAATTAAAAATCATCTCCAAAGGAGAGGTTAGATTTAAATTGATTGTTTTAACACCAACAGATATATTATGTTCCTTTTATTTTCTATTCATGCACTGGTATTTATGAATAATAAATATTCTATGTCGTAGTACTTTGGAGCTCTCTGAATACTTAAATTGATAAGTACATTTTATGCATTGCCTTTAGCACTGATTTGCCTTTCTCTCCATTAACAATTTCCTTTACAGTCATTAGCAAATCTCAATATCTATGATTCTTTTTACATTTACTTAACATTATTGATATGGGGTGTGATTTTTCTCATCATCTGGAGTAATTTATTCCACAGAGTTCAGTTTTTAAGAAAGAGCACAAGAGTATTTTGTCTATAGCATTTCCACCAGATAGCTAACTAGATGTCCTTTCTCCCATTAAGAAATAAAAAATAAAAGCAGAACCTCTCTTTTGTTGCTATAGTGTTTGAAAATGAGCATTGTATACATTGTAGATGAACTGAGGAGTTTGTCAAACATGAAGACTGGATGGTTCGGTGAAGAAAGTTAAAACAATATTTCTTGTGTCATCTGCCTCCTTGTCCTAGTCCCAAACAGATTAAACATGAACAAGTCTCTCCACAATGAAAGAAAGGTCAATGAGAGGCTTTCAACAGGCCAAGGACACCATGGACACCTGAAGGTTGGAAACCTGAATCCTTTTTAAGTTTCAAATCCACTTGAGGGGGTTTGTTATTGGAGAGGGTGCAGTGTGTTTCAAAAAGATATGCTAAGTCCTTTTGTGTCTCCACTGCACTGTTATAATCTATTTGATCTAATCTATTCTATTATAATTTCTATTCAAGAGGACACACCTAGTTCAGAGCATTCTCCCCAAGTCATGGTGCTGTGGTACCATTCAAACCTAACCATGTTCTCACCGTGCTGACTTCAAATCATTCTACTATGCCATCGGAGAAGATTCACCTCTGCAGCACCACTGAAACCAACAAGCACACTTTCCATAAACTGTTACCAATCATCTCCACACCATCATCAGGGGCTCATAGGTATCTTGCTGGGAAAACTGAACTCTTAGTTCCATGGAGTTCCATCACATAGCAAATAATGCTTATTCTCTTTCTACTACCCTTCCTACTTCCCCTACACCTATAGCCCTTTTCTTCCTATTTCACGTTGTCAGTTATACCATTAGGATGTTATTTACAATTATAGTTTATACACTGGAGAGACTGTTCAGTAATACACATGTGTGATTTGTTTATTTCACTTAAGAGTATATCCTCAATATGTATCCATTTTCCTATGAATGACTCTAATTTCTTACTTCCTATTTCATTGACATACACACTACAAAACACTCAACAGGAAACTCTGGAGTAGCACCAACCCTGTGCCACCCAAACTCTTACAGATGTGGTCCTGGTGTTGCTTTTGCATACTGTTCCATTCCTCACTCTATCCGCTGTGTCCACCACATCTACCAGGGCTTGCAGGGATGGAGAGGCAAGCTGAGCTTGTTCCTGCAGTAATAGTATGCAATGCCATCAAATGCAGATGAAGAATCCAGAAGGCGAAGCTGTGATACATGACTGGAATTAAAGTCCAAATAACTTATCAGTCTGACACTTTATGATATATCTTCTGGAGGATTTTACTACAAAAACTGGTACAGATAACTAGATGCTTAATGTGCCCATATCATTAATGTCTCAAAAGAAATGCAATTATTTTGTAACAACAGACACCAAGTAAAAAGAAATTGATGAATCATTTGATAAAAACAATTCAAAATGTATTATGAAGAAATCTAGTCGGATGTAATAGAACAAATTAGAAGGACTTGAATGATCAAGGAGTTCAGCAAGGAGATACAAATAATTAAAAACACCAAGAAAAATTTCAAAATAAAAAACTCAGTGAAACATTTAAAATATAATATATACTATATATATATACACACACACATATATAGTATATATTATATATAGTATATGTAATATACTAAGTCAAATAGCAAAAATAATTTTCTAACTCAGAGACAGGTCTTTTAAAATATTCTAGTTTTACAAATAAGCAAAGAGAAGAAATGTTTTAAAAAATGATGAAAGAAGCTGGGCATGGTGGCGCATGCCTGCAATCCCAGAAATCGGGAGGCTAAGTCAGGAGGATCGCTGTGAGTTCGAGATTAGCCTGGGATACATAGTGAGTTCCAGGTCAGTCTCAACTACATAGTGAGACCCTGTCTAAAAAAAAACAAAACAAAAGATGAAAGGACTCTGAAAACTATTAAATGAAAAAATAAATTGTGGGGTATAATAAAGGCAAATAATTAAAAGGAACAGAAAAATCTATTAAATGGATAGTAGATGAAATTTTTCCTTATACAAAGACTTCAGATACACAAGGTCCAAAGGATCTCAAAGAATCTAAGAGTGGATTCCAAAGCCAATCGAACTGATAGACTACCATCAATGAAGTGTTTACATATGAAAATTAACCTTGAATATCAATTCCAAAATTAAAATAAAGATACTTGCTGCACTGTTGGAAAGCCAAGATCCAATAATATATTGGTTGTAAGAGATTCACTTCACCAGGAATGACACATGCAGACAAAAGGTGAAAGAATGAAAACATTATATCATGCAAATGGAAAACAGAAATGGGAAGGATCGGCTGTGCTTATAACAGAGACAGTGCCCTCACTTCCAGGGAATTAGCAGCCTTATTTTTCTCTTCAGGTTCATTACTAAAAACTTTGTCATTTTCTTTGTTTGCATTGTTTTATAAAAACTAGGGAAGCCGCATTGCAACAAGAATATACACATATGAAAATGATACCAGAGTATATACAGTATTATATTAACTGAAAGGTATATTTTGCCAACATCACAAATGACAAGCAATAAGGTTTTCAAAAAACGTGATTTTTACAAGTCCATGTCTTTGGGCTCTACATCTGTAGATATAACACAGTATGGACCAAAAATATGCACGCTCTGGGAGTGAAACTGACAAGTGGAATGTTTAGCTACCATGTGAGAGGCCCTGAATTTGATCACCATTTATGAAAAAATAAAAGTATTTAAAAAAACTCCATCTTTACTAAATAGGTTCAGTCTTTTGTGCCCTGTAATTCTCTTAAAAAGCGAGTATAACAACTAATTACAGTACTTCTGTTTTCTATTCACTATTCTATGTAGTGTGAGATCATAAGGTATGAGGTGGTGGTATGTAGGTTAGAGGCAAGGAATCCATAATTTTACATGAGTCTGGCTCATGTATATATTTTGGTACCTGTAGGAGTTCTGGGACAAATCTTAGGGATAAATATAATTTTCTTTTTTATTTACTTTGGTTACATATTCACTGTACTATTGAACATAAAGGAAATTGAAACTGTTTCCTCATTGACATATATGTGATGCCTTATTTTATAGAAAATTCAAATAAATATATGTTCCATATTATGCTTGTAAGTGAACTTACTTGCATGAAGTATATCCATAGATTAAAAATTTAGAGGTGCATTTCCCTAGATTGTGTCCATTCCTTTAATTTAGTGAAGGCAGTACAATCTTATTTACTTCTTAACAAACAAATTGTAAATAACATGGTGTGAAATTGGTTTATTAGTATAAACTTCTCAGAAAACTCTATATTTAACTTTCCTCAGGTATAGTCCATTCTTTAATTTATAGCTGATATGAGAATCATAACCCAGCCACAGCATAGTAGCCTTTTGCTCTTCTGATTATGCAGGAATGCCATCTAGTGTTAAAACTGTAACTGCATCCCTGCTGTCTCAGGGAATACTTGTGTGGGAAATCAAAATATTTTCTACTGAATTTTTGCAGAGGATTTGAGGAAAGTGTACAGTCAATAAAAGGGAGTCATCTCTATAGAATCTTAATAACACGAAACATGTATGCAAGTAGTCTTTATCTAAAATGTACCAATAAATGTTTTGCTTCACAAAAACTAAAATTGTAATATGATTTAACGTAAACAAATTGATGAAGTTATTCTCTAAAGGGGAAGAATATTAAAAGACATCAAGGTTAGGGACTATAGCCAATAGTAAATGGAACTCCGTAATCCTCCTACCTCGTGATGAGCAGCCGAAGAGAATGATGCAGACCAAAGAAGTTGAATTGCCCTGTGGGGCAATAAGTGAGAAGGGAACACACCCACCTTGCAATACATAACATGAAAGGAGCCAGTGCAGTAGAACAGAGGAGACTGTGAAAGGTTCAGCCAGAGCCAGCTGTACACAGGATGGAGAGTAGCCTTGGGCTGTATCTGGTTGAGGGCACCAACAGGGAGAGCTAGGCAGAGACAAACAGGGTAAGGACACATGGGTGGACTACAAAGGGACATCCAGAAAGTGGAAGACTGGCCACAGCCCCTACATCTGGAGGCTAAAACAAGCACCACACCCAGAACTAATATTGCAATCGTAGAAGCAGGGATTTGGGCTGTTATTTGAACACTACCACAAAATTGTGAGTATTAGAGGAATTTTATTTATTTTTATTTGTTTCATTTATTTCTTATCTTGTTTCATTTTTTTTTTATTTTTGGTGTTTTGGGTTTTACTTATACTGCCTGTTTTGTTTTGCTCATCTTGTTTCTCTTTTACTTCAAATGTCTTTCTTGATTTTTTCATATTTCCATGTGAGTGAAATTGTCTCTAGTCTTTCTGGTTTGTTTTGATATCCTTTTGGTTTCTCCTTCATTCTTTCTCTCCATTCCTCTTCTCCTATTTCCCAAACCTTGGGTGATCAATCTTTGTCCTTCAACCTTGCTTCTCCTATAGTCCTCTTTATGCATATATTTCTGTTTTGGCCTCTGTTCCTCTTATATTTCCCACAGAAATTGCACAGAGTACAATTACTTTACTTAGGAGAAACTCAGTTCATGAAAGTATCTGGTTTATTTTGGAATTTATTGAGATCTTGTGCCTGATACCAAATTAACAGATACCAAAGTTTGTCAGTTTCTAGGCTGTGCTTGATGCTATTGTTATTGCTAATTTCACTACTTCAATCAGGACTCCATACCTGCTGTATTCCATTGTTCTTCCTTGTATGGTAACATGATGATTGTCTGGGGTCATAACCTTCATCATAGTCCAATACCAAAGGACTGAGCCAACTAGCAATTTCTCATTCCTAATAAATTGGGAAGATAGAATCTTAGAACAGACACAAAAACCAAGATCCAGCTACACCTAGAAGACATCTGTGAGGAAGACATTTCCTAGAGAAGCTTTGACATCAGTGATAAAGCTAACTGCTGTAAGAAATTTACAAGGATTGAAAAAGAAAACAAATTAAAATAAATTAGAAACATTTCGAAGCAAAATGAAATCCCACACCTGTAGTCCACTAAGGACAAAGTGAAGGGACAATGAAATAGAGGAAATCAGAAGCCATCACCTAAATTTTATGAAATAATAGCAGCAGAAGTAAAAAGTACATGCATGAAGTGATAGAGAAAATCAAACCAGAAATAATTTGTCAGATAAAAAAGAGATACTCGTCAAAATGAAGGACATGCTTAGTGAATGTAGAGCAGATACAAATAAAAAAAAGTAGAAAAGCTTAGGATAGTGATGAAAACCATAAATGCCCGACATAGGAAAGAAATGGAATCTATGTAACAGATTCAAACAGATATCCAGGACATAAAAAAACACCATTGAAAGTGTATGCAATCATCTGAACCACGGTGTGGACAGAATATAATATCTAGAAGACAGGATTGTAATCAGAGACCATGAAATAGAAAATTTCTTAAAAATAGCAAGGGGGCATGAAAAATCAATTCAACAGCTGCAAGATGGTGCACGTAACATAAGATTGATTGGAGTCAATGAGAAAGCATGGAACAACGCAAACACCATAAAAAACCCATTTACAGAAGTAATGAGAGAAAAGTTTCCAAACATGGAAACAGAATTTGATAAACAAATAAGTGAAACATGTAGAACTCCAAGTAGGCATGACCACCTCCCTGGCAAGCAAAAGGACCTGAGTTTGATTCACAGTCTCCCCACCCCCAACAAGAAAACCACCACCACCATCCCAGATTGATATACCTTACAAAACTAACATTCCAAATCAATAGAAAAATAAAATACTTCCATTATAAAGAACAGCTGAAGAAATTCATGACCACCAAAATAGCTCTACAAAATGATCAAAGGCTATTTGGAAAGAGATAATGAAGGATACAATTGCAAGAATACCAACAGAAAAGCTACCAGGTAAGGTAAAGCAAGCAATTAAAGAGGGAAAAGATAGGGAAACAATAACAGGAGAACAATATGACAAGGATAAGTCAATACACATCAGTTATGACCATCAATGTAAATGATCTCAATTCACCAATTAAATGAAACAAACTGGAAGAATGGATCAAAAAATAAGATTCAACAATTTGCTACATAGGGGAAACATATTTAACTCAAAAAAACATTCTTAGGCTGAAATTCAGAGTATGGAAAACAATACTTCAGGTAACAGGACCCCCCAAAACGCAGGGGTAGCTATTTTATTTACAAAGTGAACTTCAACCCAAGACTTAACAAGAGAGACAAGTAAAGTCATTACATACTTGTAAAGAAAAAAATCCAGGAGGAAGAGATAACAATTATAAATATAGATGCATCAAACACTGGCGCACACAACTATTTAAACCAAATATTAATGGATATGAAAAATCAAATAAGCCCTAATATAATTGTAATGGGGTCCTCAATACTCCACAGTCACAAATAAACAGATCAACTAGAAAAAAATAGCAGAACTGAACCAGACTTGTGAATAAATAGTAGATGTCTACAGAATGTTCCATCCCACATCATAATACACATTCTTCTAAGTTGTACATGGAACATTCTCCAAAATGGGCCTCATACCAGCTCATAGAACATGCTCAAGTAAATGCAATGGAATTGAAATTATCTCATGCACATAATCAGACCACAGTGAAATGCAATTGAAAATCAATGCAAAAAAAAATCTCAAAACCTACATAAATAGATAGAAATTAAATAACACTCTCCTGAGCAACCAAAGGGTCATAGAATAAATTTAAGAATAAATTATACAGTTTCTACAATTACATAATAATACCAGAACTTATGAGATGCAATGAAAGCAATCTTTAGAGGAAGATTTACAGCAGTGAACTTTCACATCAGGAAAACAGAGTGAGCTCAAATAATAGCCTAATGTGGAACCTCAAGTTCATAAAAAAAGAAGAGGAAATCAAACCAAAAGCTCATACAAGGGAGGAAATTATAAAGATCAGAGCAGATAGATTAAGAAAACAATACAAAGAACCAATGAACCAAAGTGTCAGTTCTTTTAAAGATTAAATAGAATTGATAAACTTTTAGCTAATCTTATAAAAAAAGGAAACAAAAAGTCAAACCCATGCAATTATGATTGAAAACAGTGAAATCACAATGGATCCTGCAGAAATTCAGATCATCAGTATCTACTTCAAAAACCTTTATTCTAATAAGATGGAAATAAAGAAGATATGAGCAAATTCCTAGATGTGTACCGATTACCAAAACTGAATCAAGAAGGTATAAAAGTGATAAGTGATCACAATATCACAATATCAATGAAATTGAAGATGTAATGAAAAACCAGCTAACCAAGAAAAGCCCAGGTCCTGATAATGCCACTACTTTTCAAACTTTTTAATGAAATTGAAAGGGAAGTAATACTCCCAAACTCATTCCTGGAAGCAAATATAACCCTGTGTTATTGCTTATGTCTGGGTAGTATTCGTGAAGCCTCACGTAGTCATGGATAGAGCATTCTTAAGAGGTGGCTGAATGTAGAGTGCATGATTGATTCATGGTGAAATGCTAGGATTAAGGGTACTGTAATTTAGGGTAAGAGACTGTTAGTTTTCACTGCCCTAATCCTGGTAGCCTGGATACAATATAAGGGAGAGGAAGAGGCTTGTCTTTTTCTTGCTGCTTTTTTTCCTCCATTAAGTTTATTGGTACATTTAAAGCAAACAATACAGTTACATTTATCAATGGGATCTTGCATCTTACATGATATGGTGTGGTTCTTGTTGTTTCTCCATACCCCTGCCATCTCTTCACCCCTTTAATCCTTCCCTATCTCAAAGACTTTGTTTCCATTTTTTCCCTTTTTTTCTTTTCTCTTATTTCCTTTCCCCTCCACTTCCCACTTCCCCTTTAGCCATATTCTTCCTATTTCAACATGGGAAATAGGAAGTAAACCCTTGCTGCTTTTACTATATTTTGGCCACCTAAACTCTTTCTCCTCTGTAAGGCCAGTTTGTCACTCTACCATGGGTTGAAGCTAGCCAATTATGGACTGAAATCTCTACAAACTGTGAGATAAATATGTCTTCTCTATTGAACCTTGAGTACAAGCATTTTGTCTCTGCAATAAGAAAATAAATTAAGACAATCTGATTCCAAAACCAGAGAAATACCTAACCAAAAAAACAGAACTACAGGCCAATTTTCCTAATGAATATTGATGCAAAAATCCTCAGTAGGATGCTGGCAAATAGAATGCAGCAAATAATCAAGAATATTATACACCATGATCAAGTTGAATTCACTCAGGGTGCAGGATGGTTCAAAATACACAAATCAATAAATATAGTACATCATATCAACAGTCAACAAAAATCACATGTTCATCTCAATAGATGCAGAAAAATCATTTGACAAAGTATAACACCCATTCATGATTAAAAAAAAAAACCCTACACAAAAATGAGGCTGGATGGTCTTTATATCAAGCTGATGAAAACTATGACATACCAGCAACCAACATCATACTAAATGGGCAAAAATGGAAAGCTTTCACTCTAAAATCAGGAACAAGACAAGGATGTCCACTATCACTACTTCCTCTCAATATAGTTTTGGAAACATTACCTGGAGCAATTAGAAAAACTAAAGAAATAAAAGAATAACAATAGGAAAGGATGAAGTTTAGCATCATTATTTGTAGATGATATGATACTCTACAGAGAAATCTCAAAAACCTTCACCAAAAGACTTCTAGATTTAACAACCAAATTCATTTGCATAGCTAGATACAAAGCCAACACCCAAAAATTAATTGCATTCCTGTACACAAATAATAAAATTACCGAGATAGAAATTAGGGAAACTACGCTTTTCCCCGTAGCACTGAAAACAATGAAATATGAAGGAGTCAATCTAACAAAAGAAATAAAATATCTTTACATTGAAAACTATAGTTCTTTGAAAATGGAGATCTAAAAGGATATCAGAAAGACAAAAAATATCATTTGCTCATGTTTAGTAAGAATCAACATAGTAAAAATGGCCATATTCTCAAAATTTTCATACAGATTTAATGCAATCCTAATCAAAATACCATTAGTATGCCTCACAGAATGAAAGAAAATATTCTTAAAATTCATTTGGAAGCAGAACAGGCCTAAAATAGCAAAAACAATCCTGGATAACAAAGGCAAGGTAGAGAGCAAAACAATTCCTGACTTGAAATTATATGACAGAGCTACTGTAATAAAAACAGCATATTAGTGGCAAAAATGCCTACCAGACCTGAGGATCAATGGAACAGATTACAAGAAGCAGAAATAAGTTGAAATATACTCAGCCACCTTATTTATCTTTTACAAAGAGGCCAAAGACTTCACTGGAAGAAAGATTGCCCTTTATAAATGGTGCTGAAAAGTTGTCTTTCCATATTCCAAAGACTAAAATTAAACCTGCTTCTCTCACAATGCACTAAACTAAAATCAAAATGGATCAAATATCTAAATATTAAAACAGCAGCACTGAATCTGCTGGAAGAGAGAATACATATAACTCTTAAAGACATTTTTATTGGCAAATTCTTTCTAAACAAAACCTCTTTCACACAGAAAATATTATGAAGAATCCACAACTGAAATCTCATCTTATTCAAAAGCTTTGGCACACACAAAAAACATCACCATAGAGCAAAGAGTCAGCCAACAGTGAGGAAAAAAAAATTGCCAGGTATTCTTCAGACAAAATACTGATATCTAGAATATATAAGAACTTGAAAAAAATCAATTCCCCCCAATTTAAATATGCAATGCAAAAATGGGCATCTGAAATGAACTCACGCTTCTCAGACAAAGAAGTACAAATGGCAAAGAAATATGTGAAAACATATTCCAGAACACTGGTAATTTGAGAGATGTAAATTTACTCATGTGCAAATATTGCATTGTTTCTCTGAGGTGAGAAACTAAAAGTGTAAAAAAGGACCAAAACGCATAATAGATAATGTGAAATAGGATGAAACAGTTCAAATGTGAATTTGAAATGTGGGGGGTTGAGAAGGGAATAAAGAGGAAAAGTAAAAAATGAGAAAAGAATGATAAAAGAGAAAACTTTTGGAAATAAGAAGTGAAAGAAGGGTTGAAAGAGTGGAGGAGAACAAGAAGAAATAAGTATTAAGATATATCATGTACAGGTACAAATTCTATATGATAAATGTGAACATTATGCATATTGAAATTGTACCAATAACCTTAATTAAATTTATTAAAATATTAAAAATATTAAAAAACATATGATGAGAAATTACTATAAAATGAACTTAATGTGTTATTTTAATTTTGTTATTCAAATTCAGAGGTATAAGTATATATTATTTTTTGTTCTTCATAATTCATCTAATGTGAATTTATGCTGAACATGTGAAAATATTAAAGTTAATTTAGTTGAAATATTGCCTGAAATTATAGTCATTTTAACTTACACTATAAACACTTATTACAAGAAGATATTTTATTCATGTTTTTTAAAATATAAACTTTTCATACTTTGCTAATTTACCATTGGAAGTATTCTTTGAAGTTCTCTGATATTAACTACTGAGATAATCTAAATGAAAAATAAGTTCATTAATTTAGGTTATTAGCTTCTGCTTTTGTAGCTGACTGATAGAAATAAGACAATTTTCACATAGTTCACTTTCCTCTCTGGGAAGCCCATTTTATTTTATAAGTAGGCATAATGAAGTCCTTTACTTCATCTCCATGATGTGCAACACTGTTTTAAAAATGGTGGCATACACCTAAGTGGAAATTAGTAATAAGTGGCGTGAGGCAAATGCTGAAGTTCAAATGGATAATTATAGCGTGGGAGACCTTGTGCAGGAGAAAAAAAAGGAGGCAACAAACAGGCATGTCACTGCAGCAGCCCCAGTGTTTGTTTTTCAGAGTACAAATAAAACACCTGCTTTAGTAGAGGGTTGGCCATCTGTTAATATTCTGAACTAGCCTTCATCAATCACCCCAACACTGCGTTATTGTAGGAAATTGTGTAAAATGGAGCAGTGTTAAGTACTGGAAACTAAAAGGAACTTGGCTTACAGGTAAAGCCAGCTGGAGTCTTCCTGATACCAAGAATCTAACCCAGTGTTCATATACAGCTACTAAGTCTCACTTAATTTAACCTGAAAAGGTCAAAGTCAAAGTGAACACTGATTTCAAAAGTCAAACATGCATGGTTGTTCTTTTTTACTTTCCTGAATTATTAAATGTAAAATGAAGAAGTTATCATACCTTTCAATTTTGTGGAAAAAAAAGATATAATTACAGTCATATTACAAGGGAAAGTGATATGTATTTTAAAAATACAGATGAATTCACTTGCTTAGAAGAGGCAAACTCTAGGATTCAGAGCTAGGCCTGGTTGGTTGTAAAATCCATACTTCTACTGCTGTAACATAAAGTTTCATTATATCATGTTCTGTTATTAACTGCATTTTTGAGAAACTCATTATAATCCTTCCCCTTGTTGATGAACAAAAGACTGTGGTATGTCTAACCACATATATATTTTTTCTTTAATCATTAAAGACTTTGGATTGCAGAGGTGAAAATATTATATACTCATTTCTTGATTTTGTTAAAATTCCAAGAGGGAGTGGATGGTTGTTAGCTGATATCAGAGGCGGGTATGTCGGAAAATACCTAGAGCACTAGCTAGTAGGGCAACTAAGGAAAGGGAGTATCAGCTCACAACTTGAAAACACAGTGTGATGCCATCTCCCAACGAGAACATTTTGGCAAAATAAACTTTTATGGCAATCAACACTGACGTATGAACTGATAGGATAAAATATTAGTAGAAGAGGTATAAAAAACTAAATCTAATCTCATCAGTAGATTACAAAATAGAAAAAGAGAAGGAAAATCTATTGAATATGAAAAAAGCAGCATGAAATTGAAGTATAAACCTATTGTAGTCAGGGTATTTCAAGGAGTTTATTAAAGCAGTGAGGTTGTGAAAAGCACATGAAATACTCCATTACATTTTTTGATAGTTTCTGTCAAGACAAATAATAAACATTCTACAAATATTAGCTAGGATGCATAATAACAGGTTCTTGTAGGGGGACAATAGAAAAAGATGTGTTCATAGTAGCTGGGAAGCAGAACAGAATAATAGTACCAGAGGAGGAGGCATGGGGCTCGATAAGACCCCAGTGTCATGTGGGTCCTTCATGACCCACCGAGACGCACCTAGATGTTAACTTTACTAATCCCCTGGGCAGTTTCCTGGGCAAACAAATTAACAATTTTCTTAAATATCACATCTCCCTCCTCGTCAATTTGACACATCTATGTATCTTCTATGACCATATTTAAATCTCCAAAAAACCTACAATGACACATTAATAATTCTGCCTAAACTATACAAGCATTGAGAGTAAACTTGCAAATATAAACATCACTTCTTTCAAGTAATAAGTGTTCCAACATTTCATAAAAGTTTAGAAGACTGAGACAATAATTACTTTTGACCCTCTATTAAAAAAAAGTCACATGCTTTTAAAATACAATGGTGCAGCATAAACATTCTCATTCCAAGAAGGATCACTAGGAGGACAGGAAATAATGAGAACAAGCCAAGTCTAGAAACTAATAGCCAGCAAGGAAAACAGTACATTCCGTAACTATTTGCAACATCCACAACGTATGGTGGTAAGATGTGGATACAAATGGGATTGGAGCCCGCTCCGTCACGTTTTGTTGCTCATGAGGCCTCTCCCTGGGCTGGCTTTGCTCGCCTTCTGAGCCTTTCCTCAACAGACTATCCATATTCCTGGCATCCCCATCTTCCCATGATCTCCGTTTAGCCTCTTTCTCATTCCACTCCTTCACATCCTGTTCTCTAAAAGCTCTTTGCTCCACCATCCAGGTCTTCCTTTGATATCCGGTGAAAGCCTTCTCATGTATGTTCCGTGTTGGTAAAAAGTAGCATGACATAGAT
Source organism: Fukomys damarensis (assembly GCF_012274545.1). Lineage (NCBI taxonomy): Eukaryota > Metazoa > Chordata > Mammalia > Rodentia > Bathyergidae > Fukomys > Fukomys damarensis. The sequence goes on from NW_022900913.1 coordinate 18,457,928, forward strand.
GACGCCAAGTTCTGCCTTTGCTGAAAGCACCTTGACAACTGAGCATAGTGAAGGGAATCATGGGAACTCAGTGCCCAGGAGGACCGTGGCAAACAGAGGACATTCTCATCTCAAATGAAAGCTTCATGTCCCTGAGAGCCTGGGATGATGAGGATTGTCCTTACTTCTGAGATACCTTCAAGTCATACCTTGAAGTCATTTTTCTTTTTGCCTCAGATGAAAGTCCTTGGTTTCCTGTTAATGCTACTAATCTCTTCAGTAACCATTCCTCCTTTGTCCTCAACATTATCAGTGCTTGCTTTCTGCCAAAAATTTATTTTTTTGCAATTTTTCTGTTTTACAATTTTCCTTCCATATCTCATTATAAACCTGGCTAGACATAGCTAGCCTTACCCGTGCCACATGCCAAATGCTGCCCTACCTTGAAGTAACTTCTACCATATTATTTTGTCCACCCGTATTTTATCTTAGGACATAGGTGAAATGCACAATTTGTTTGATAGTATATAATAAACATGGCCTCTAATCTGCCAGTGGAATCATTGTCTCTAACTGAGAATTCCTGAACCCAGCATCAGCTACTGACATTCCTAACAATATCCTAATCTTCTGAGTTTCTATCAGAATGATCCATCTGGTTCAGGTTCCAACATTTTAAGATTTCTCTAGCTATTATCTCCAAACCTTCCTGAACACTTTCTGAAAACTAATTCCAAAAGCTTGCAATTCACACGGTCAAGTATAGGAACAATAGTGCCCCCGTTCCTATGGTATCATTTTTTTCTTTTATATTAGTCGACTTCCCTAACACTTGGACACTACACTTGGCATCCACAACTTAGAGAGGTTTAATTCCACTCACAGCTTTAGAGTAGGATTCAGTACATGAACAGCTATGTACAAGGCAAAATCCTGGTGGAAGGGTTAAGTGGAGCAAACTGTTTAGGTCACAGCAGCCTCGAAGCAGAGCAAGGAAGCAACACCAAGAGGAAAGGCAAGGGTACAGGTATAGAACCCACGATCACACCTCTGTGACCCATCAGATACAATTGGCAGCATATTTTTTGAATGACCTGGGTGTTTGCCAAGCCATTCAGGTTGACAATTGAGCTTAACCTTCACTGAAGACAATGTCACCAATACAACAATAAGAATTATCTTCAAGTATATATGATCAAGGCTCACAAGTGTTCCTTTCTGTAGGTAATGGAATACCACCAAAGAATTCTAAGTTTTAAAGCATTAAGCTAAAATTAAAATGTGAAAAATACCACTTTATTAGACTATGGAGAATTACTTAGAAAGTAACACAAGGCTCTCAAATAATGAAATGGATGTTCAAGGTAAAAACATAGGAAATAGATGAGTGATACAAAAGAGAAACTCATAATTCAACTTTTATAAAAATGAGTGGACAAATGACTGTCAACAGCGGGACTTAGAAAAAAATCAAGATGGCTTTGAGATTTTTTTACCTTATTTAATGGAAGATGGATTTATTAAAAATATAAACAGAATAGCATTGCAAATAAAACAGCTGCTTAAAAATTAAATTATTTTTATAATCAACTAAATAATTTCTCCAAACTGGAAGAACATTACAAATTACAAGTAATAAAGATGCTAAATCATGCAGGTGGGCTGTGCGGGAATATAGAAATTCCATGGTGTAATTTCATGGGAGCGGGAATAGCGTTTAGGATTTGTAGAAGATTAGAAAAAGACTAGCACTGGGTAGAGATACAAACTTCTCTGTGTCCCACAGCAATCTTTGAAGCTAGAATAGCTCCTTAGATTTTCAACCGGGTAGCGTCTAGCAGTTTCATACATCGTTATATTATCATATTCACTTGGAAATATTTTAGGGCTTCAACAGAAAGGTCAGTGATCACACACGTGGCATCTTCCTAGCCAAGACACTTCACCAGTAATATAGATAGGAAATGTCAGCCTCCAGAACCTTGAAAAACATCCCTTCACTCCTGAAGGAAAAAGTCTTGATACGTGACAATGTCCTTTACATAATTTTTTTAAAAATCCCATGTTTAAAAATACAAAGATCACTTAATCCAATTCTGCTTGTCTGTTTTTGTTTAGTCATTAACCTTTTGAATTTACATCTTTTATTAATTCTATGCAACAAAGTTAACTAGCATCTGTCTTTACTTCAGCGTTCAGATTTCAACTTTCTCCATTTAATGTGTATTAGCTTTTCAATTTTTAAGAGCTGCACTAAAATATTTCTGTATCTTAAGAAGCAAGATGTGTTTCTCTCAGATGTTGCTGCCTCTTATTTCTTATAACATAGCGATTTTTCATACAGTGATTTTAAATGTGATTCTTCAAAAATAATGTTTCCACAATTAGCCATTATAGAGATACAAAATAAAACCACAATTGTATATCACTAAACATTAACTAGAATAACTGAAATAAAAATAAAAATAATGTGGAGCAGTGAGGAGATGTAGAGAAGCTGGATCATTTCTACGCTGATGTGGGAGTTGTAACATAGTCATTCTGGAAAATAGTTTGGCATTTTCTCTCAAAACTAAAAGTGCACTTGCCATATGGCTCAGCAATTGCACTTTTGTGAATTTATTCTATAAAATGGAAATTCATCATCACACAAGAATCTATACATAATTGTTCATAGCGGTTTTCTTTTCAATGGCAAAATGGAAAACATCCCAGATATAATTCAACAGATGATGAATCGATGGAAATTGTTCTTTTTATACCATGGCAACCTAGTCATGCATAAAAAAGAATGGTCTGCTAATAATACCTTCATCAATTTGGATATTCCCCAAAGAAATGACGCTGGATGAAAATCGGCAGCCATAGACTTTCTGTATTGCACAGATACATTTATATAACTTTCTTGAAATAACGAAGTTTATAGAAAAACAGGACTAGCGGTGTGCAGAGGATAAGGGGCAGAAGAGGGAGGCAAGTGGCTGTGACTTTAAAGGATACTATGGTGGATATTCAAGTTTGGCCTGGTTTCTGTCTTTTCTGTCTCAATGGTTGTATAAAGTTACATAAGTGATAAAATTGCTTACAAATACACACTCACACACGGGCACACAACATTAATACACACAATAATGAAGATATCCATAAGGTTAGCCGATTTCATTGATGTCTATTTCTCATGCAAAACATTGAGCTACATCATATGTTCCACTGGGAGATACTGGATGATTGAAACATCCCATCTCTGCATATGATCATCAGAACCGTGTGTCCGTCTACAATAACCTCAAAATGAAAAATATTAAAATCTTAAAAGAGTTTATTGAATATTTATAATCCGAAATTTTGTAATCTATAGAGTTACAATTAATGAACATAAGGTGTATTTTCTTAAATTATTTAAAACTTTATATAGTTACATCATAATGAGTCACACTGGTTCAAAGAAATGTGTTACTATTGGTGTAAAACATACAATAAGAAAAAATAGGCAAGAATTAGGAGATGGATGTGCAAACAGTAAGTTTAATTTCTTTATTTAAAAGTTATAATATTACATAACATTTAAGATGGTCTGAATTCTTAGAAAGAGGCAACAATCTTCAACATTTTTATAAAATTTGGATAATAATTTGAACAGCTTTTATAACAAGTCCATGAGTTAATTAACAATAATATCCCTTTGCTGTTTGACAAATAAAGTATAAAAAGCCCTTCTGGAAACTTTTTCTTGAGCTTTCCTATAGTCAAGATTTTTATTTAATTTAAGGTTGCTCATGATCTACAAAAAAAGCACATTCTCTGCTGCTGAAAAAGAAGTCTGAGCAACTATATCTGAATGTCTCTAGTTTGCTGCTCGAGTGCATTGTTTTTCATATTGTTCCTTATGCTATTCTTTATTAAATAATTTTTTAAGGATATGACAGAGTTGAGTGAGTCCTTTAATTTTCAGAACATGTAGAAATCAATATAGAGCAGCTATCAAGATTGAGGAATCCATCTGCATCCCTTAAGTCTCCAGTGATTTTGAACATTTTGTTATACATTTATTTGCTGCTTTTACTTCTTTGTCTGAGAAATGTCTGTTCATTTCAGATGCCCAAATAATTTTTTAAGGATATGACAGAGTTGAGTGAGTCCTTTAATTTTCAGAACATGTAGAAATCAATATAGAGCAGCTATCAAGATTGAGGAATCCATCTGCATCCCTTAAGTCTCCAGTGATTTTGAACATTTTGTTATACATTTATTTGCTGCTTTTACTTCTTTGTCTGAGAAATGTCTGTTCATTTCAGATGCCCATTTTTGAGACGGATCTTTTTATTTGGGGGGGCTGATTTTTTTGAGTTCTTTATATATTCTAGATAGTAGCTCTTTGTATGAGGAGCAGCTGGTAAATTTTTTCCCACTTTTTTTTTTCACTCTCTTATCTCTGTTGCTGGTTTCTCTTGCAGTAAAAAAGCTTTTTAATAAGATGAGGTCCCAGTTATTGATTGTTTGTGCTATTTCCCATGCTACTTAGGTTTTGTTCATAAGGTCTTTTTTATGCCTATGGTTTTGAGAGTTCTGCCTAACTTACCTTTCAGCAAGTTGAGTGTTTGAATCTTAAGTGAAATAAATTGTACAAATCTATGTAAATATCAAATAGTTTCTGTGGTGTGGAAAACTAAAAGTGTGAATAAGATCCAAATTGTATAATTAATAATGTGAAATAGGGGAAAAAATGGCAAATGGTGTAGGGAAAGTGGGAAGGGTAGTGGAAAGGAAATAAGGGAAAAGAAAAAAATATGAGAAAAGGGAAAAAATGGAAAATAGGGGAGGGTGGAGGAGATGAAGGGAGGGCAGGGACAAGGGGAAAAAATGAGAACCAAGACCTATCATGTAAAGGTACAAAATCCCACTGATGAATGTAACTGTGCTGTATACCTAAAAAATACCAATAAACTCAACAAAAAATTGAGGAATTGTGTGTCATTATTTATTTTAATAATACCCCCCAAAATTACTACAGAGATGAAAACTTGAGAATCTCTTATGATTTTTTCTTCTACTAACAAATATTAGCAATATTGTGTTGGTTCTTCCATTTTTTTTAAAGTTTGATTTATCTAATAAATTACATTTCACCAAAAGTCATGATCAACAGGCATGTTCCTGCACCCAGGCCCATTTGGCAGTGTCTAGAAGTAAATTTGGTTGTTCCAAGGAGAAGCAATCACTGTCACTAATGAGAAGAGGCCAAGCAAATTGTTGGTTGTCCTAAATTTCACAGGATATTTCCAGAAAACAAGTTATTATCTGTTCCAAAATATCAATTAAATCAACATTTTAAAGTCTTAATTCCTATAATATGGGTTCTCATAATCATTTGTTCACATAGAAAACTTCATGATTTAGAATAGCAATTTTTAAATATAAAAATAAGATTAAAACAATATAATTTTTAAAAACTCCAAATATTTATTCCAGAGCAATTTGGGTACTTTCTGGGGGTTGTTTCTATGTGGTTCTTGAAAATCAAAACAAAGAAAGAGAAAATAAAGCTATAATGCTTGTTACACACCCAAGGGCCAAACTAGTTGAATAAAAGCTTCATTAAAAAAGACAATGCTATATATTATCTGTATATCTGTTTCATAAGCTATTTTCTGCCAAAACTGTATACACCTTTCAGGAAAAGAAAAAAATTGCCTACATATTTTAATACTAAATTTATTGAGACATTGTGAGATTAATATTTTACCCTTGGCCCCTACAATTACAAGCAGTGCTCATACTGGTGGCCATTGGCTTCCAAGAACTGCTGCTTGGGTAACCTTGGTCATTGAGATTGCTGCACATGCATTTTCAATCTCTTCTCTAAGCAGTGGCAGTGCAGAGCCTTTTCTATACTGTGTGACATCTCTGGGGTCCCCCAGCTGGCACTCTTACATTGCTTTGGGGATATGTGGCAGTACAAGCACATTTGAAATGATTACTTACATAGATTACGATGCATACATGAACCAAAAGTCTTACTTCTAGGTAATCACCTAAGAAAAATATAAACACGTTAATAAAAATGCTTACACAAATGTAGCATCTTACCCAATAATCATCAAAATCAGAAAATGATGTTTTCATTAATAAATATCACAAATAGAAATCGATATATTTATACTGTTCAGAAATAACATGGAATAAAATAGTTACACTTCAATGCATGAAGTCTTCTCAAATGCATTTTGCTAAGTAAAAGGAGGCACAGGCAAGATAGTACTATATGTTTTCATGTGTATGACTTTCAGAAAGGAGGACTTAGGTGGTTGCCAATGGAGAGGAATTGAATAAGAAGTGGAACCTAAGGAAATGCTATGCTTATTGTTATATTACACTTTGTATATTTCAAAACCAAAGGGAATGTACAAATGAAGTACGATGCAATTTATTTAAAGTTGAGATTTTTTAAAATTGTTCCTTGGAAGTTGGTGTAAATATTGATGCTCATGTTTAGCATAAAATATTGCACTAAGTGGATTTCTAATTTTTCCAAACAGTATTTTTCTCATGTAAATTTTAATACTGTTTTATTTCCTTTGTCACTTATTTTTATATAGACATCCAAGTGTATTTACAGAAAGAGACATATGTTTCAATCTCACAGTCCCTTTTTTGAATTAGTGTATTTAGTATATCGAGTAATTGAAATTTAGTATATTGAGTAAAATGAAATCCAATTTTTTTTTAATTTTGTGTTTTCTCTCAGCACTGTGGCTATCGCTGCTGATGTTGCTGTATATGTTGTTTTCTTCGCCACTTGGGCATAACACCTGACACCCATAGTTAAAAGGAGGAAAGGTTTATTTTGCCTCAGAGTATGTAGAGGTTTTATTCCATAGTCGTCCAGTCTCATGACAGGGTGTTATGACAAAAGGACGGGGTGAGCAGACATAGTTTATGTTTTGAAGTTGGGAAGCAGAAACAGACAGGGATCAAGGGAGGAGGGAGAGATGGGCCCCTGAGTATTTGGCCTCTGGAGACCCCGTCTTCTGATAAGGTTTCACCTCCCAACATCGCATTTAGCAATAAACTCATCAGTGGATGAATCCACCGCTAAACATCATGCCCCAAGGAGCCAATCACCTCCCCAAAGCCCTGCCTACGAGTTCATGTGAATTTGAGGGAGATGTTCTGATATAAGCTGTACACTTTAATTTTAACATTTGGTTTGATCTAATTATCTGACTAACGATAGCTTAGCTTCCTCACTTACGGTTTAAATTACTCTCAGAGTAATACAAATATTATGTTTCATTTTTAGATCTAAACAAAAATCACAAGAGCTGTGGCCAAGAGTAATACAGACATATGGATCTTCAGAAAAAAATTTTCAAATAGCAATATTGCAGGGCAATGTCCAGTACCCAAAATGACTATGGAAAATCTTTGAACCTTAATTTTCTCAAACTATTTATATGAAACATCAATAATATTATGTGAGTAAACTACAGTATTTATTATTCATATTTACTTATTAAGTAAAATATAATACCAAAATGGATATACATTTAACATAGAGAAATTATCATTGACCTTACCTCTTTATTTCATTCCTAGTTTTCTTTAAATGCTCTTCTGAGAATTTTTTCAGATAATTGTGTTTCCTTCTGTTTTCCTGTATGATTCAGTTTTATTTGCTTAAGCAATAGCATTCATTTACCAAAAGACGCTACAGAAGCATAATTTTCTTTTCCATTATCTCTTGCTTAGCCATTGGCAATGTTTTAAGTTTTACAGTGTCATTAAACAGAGAACAAATAACATGAAACTTTTCAAATAAATTCTTTAATAGTTATTAGAGGCCATCATTTCTAAAGCAAATCTGTAGAACATTATTTTCAATAGGATATCAAATCTATTTATTTTGCTGCTGCAATTTAGTTTTGCTATGCAATCTTTGGTTTATCATCCTTGTTAAGCTCCATTCCTCTTTTTTGTTGTTTCATTAGGGCCCTCTTTTGTTAATGTTTCTTGCAACCCAATTTCTAAAACTTTAACTTTCAAGGAATGAATGACTCAATGACTTTCAAAATGTGAGTCAAACACAAACCATACAATTTGAGTTAATATAAAAATGATAAGATTGCTCTGTGTCTCAGTGCATGATTGCTCATATCCATGATGAGTTTCAGGGCATGTAAAATATCATCAAAACCTGTCACTTAAAAAAATTGTCTTGTCACTTCTCTGATCTTTTGCAAAATGAACAACCCACATCTGTGCTGAGGGCTCTTTTCATTAGCCTCTCAGTGATCCAAGAATAATCACACTTTTCTGCTTTGTATATTATATTTACTATAGACAAAAGCAGGTACTTTACAAAGTCTATCAATTATACTTCTGTAACAGCTCGGAGACAGCTTAAGAAATAATTTTCCATATGTACGTCTTCAATTGTATTTCTATGCCTCATTCTTTTTAGCATAAGTAGGACAAAGTAAATAATTATGTAAGTGTATGAACAGCCACAAAATAAAGCTGTATAATTTTTCTAAAACTTTGTAACATTCAGTATATGCATCACTTGGGTCAGAAGTTTAATTAAATAGTTTCAAATTAAAATATTGACATTTTTCTGAGAATGTGTAGAAAATCAATACTGTGATATTCACATATGCTTTATTTTTGTATTTAGCAATGTTTAAAAATCAATTGTGTTGAATGCATATGAAAACCCAAAAGTTTTGAAAAGAAGGACAAAAGTGAAAATGTTATTTTGATGGTATAAATTTATTTAGATGGTACTAATACTCCCAAATCTATTTCACTGATGCAGTTTTCAGCCACATCTTGACTGCTGAATCATTATAAATAATCCTTTATGTACATTCTCTCTTTCACATCCAAAATGATTTCACTCATTCAATCATTTCTGCTTTGGTATGTGTGCTGTGCTGAACTGAAGTAAGTACGGCCTAAATGTATCTCTAGTTGGATAATTAGAGTTTTTCCCAAAATAATCCACACATATAGTAAACTATAACCTAACTTGATGTGTTAACAAATCATGTCCTTTCCAAAGTGCATACCCTTGTTACCAAGCAACTGCATCTCAGCCAGTTCTAGCAGTTGAACATCTAGCCAATCAAAGTCTGAAAACAGTGAAAACATGGACATAGAAGACTAACAGCAACTACATTCAATCAAGTTGTTTCCCTTTCAGTGACTATAAATATAACTTGTACACTTGGTAGGGCGATATAACCTAAAGCATCTAGAAGAAGGCACCACGGTCTGATTGGGGTAAAGGGGCTACATGAGGGGACGTAGAGTCATGCAGTTGCTATGGACACATTACTGATGCAAGCAATTAGGAACACAATAGACAAAATATAGGGTCGCAGTTACCATCCTTTTCCTTCTAGTTAAGAAGGTATTAATTGTGGGAACCCAAGTTGGTTCAGAGTCACTCTGACCTTGACATGTAGGTCATGTTTGGCTGAACTTGCTTTTAGAAATAAGCCATTTGTGGGTTAACTCTTTACTGCCTGCACTGCTCACAGCCTGATTTGGGCAAAATCAATAAGAATCAATAAGACTGTCTGTTGGGGCATCAGAGGACATATGCCCGAAGCACTGACCCCGAGTCCTAGAATGCTGGTTCTCACCTGGCACAGGTGTCCCGAAGGCAACGTGCTGGAGCAGTCCCCCCTCATAAGCAACCCCCTAATCTCCTCTTTGTTCCTGTTTCCAGCTTCACTGCCTTTCAGTCATAAACAAATGTTGCTTTATCTAGATGTTCTGTCTTTAGTTTGAACAATGTGTATCTGTTCCTGCCTCCTTGTGACTTGGTTAATCATCAAACTACTGTGATCAGGTTCTGTGTGTGGCCTTGAAACTAGCTATAAAGACCCCGGGTAAGAAATGAACTTTGCCATTAGCCATCAGCTTTTTGTCATTCATTGGTCATTTGTGGTCATCTTCCCAAGACCCCTCCTCAAGAAGGAGACCCCAACAATGATCCCCTACAATTGATAGCAAATTTTAGCTTTTGTCCATCAAATTACATTTCAACAAGATCTGAGCTTTAAAAATGAGGTTTTCATATTAGCTGTTACCATATGTGAATTATTTTTCTAGAAGATCTGGGAAAAATGGATTTTTACTCATGATACTAAAATGTACTCATCATATTGATAAATGAGTTTTTAGTGATGATGCTATAGGATATCACCTTCAATTCTATCTAATTACTTGCTGAAGTTGACTTTACAACATATCTCATTCACTAGAATCCCAGGTATATATGAGAATTCTTTTTTAGGAAAGATTCAATGTTTGAACAAAGCTGACTGATTGCATGATATTTACACATATTAGTCACTGAATAACTCTAAAAAGTTTCAGATAGCTCTCTAAAATGTTCTTATTGATTTAATCACTATGTCATTATTGCTTATTAAATTCAACTATCTGCCAGAGTAAAAAAGGAAAATTTTTGTCAGTTAATTTTTTTTGTTATTCCCCCCTAAAGAATATCAAATACTATCAATTTGTATAAAAATCATTGTGCAAATACATTCATGATTTTTTTATATTTGAAGTGCCATACATCATTTAAAAAACATTTCTGACCAAAATCCTTTCTTGAAGTATTTAACATTTTCCTCAAATTCACATTACTGCCCTAGTACATTTTCTTTACCTCTGCACAGTCTATAATGATTGTATTTAACTCCTAGTTAACAGTTACTTATTCCTCTATATTGTGAGGCAGGAAAGGCTAGAACATGTAATATATTTTTGCAAACGGTAGTCTATTATGTGGGCCCTTATTTTCCATTTTCTTCTTTGTCTCTGCCTGTAAATATGCTGTAGAGCTACAAGCAATGCTTTGATCTGAATGTTTGCATCTTCTCAAAAGCCATATGATGAAGCTATCTCTCAAAGCAGTGATACAGGTAGGCAGGGTCTTTGAGAGGCAGTTAGGTCAAGAGGGTGAAACAATCATGTGAAATGAATGCCCCATTAATAAGTCCCTGCACACCCTCCCACCTCCCACCTCCTTCCCTCCAATTCTGTCTCTGATTCTCCCTCCCTGCCCCCAAACTGTCCCCTCTCCCTCTCCCTCCCCTTTCCCTCCCTCCTCTCTCCTTCCCTACCTTCGCCATTTGCCATTTGAAGACACAGTGAAGAAAAAGTTATCTGCAAGCAAGCAAAGTAGTCTCCTTAGGAAACAAAGCAGTTTGGCACCTTCACCTGAGATCGCTTGTCTTTGGAATTTTGAAAAATGAAAGTCTTTTGTTTGAGCCATTTATTTTAGTAATTCTGTTAAAGCAGTCCAATTAACCAAGACAGACAATGTGAATATAATATCACAAAAAGCTTTAATGTACTTTATCACAAATCAGTCAGAAACTTTTGATCTCATTCTATCTTCTTTCAAGCTTTTTGGTGAGCCTGCTTCATCATTTTTACTAGATTGTTAAGTAATCTGATGTTAAACAGCCATTGGCCCTCCCTTTCACAGGAGACCCTGAATAATGTTGTTAACATATTAACAATTGGTGATATTTGTTGAATTTTACTAGGAAGAATAATTGACTTTCAATTAATTGTTCAAACACATTATGACAAAATTAGATTTAAATTCATTTCCATCTGTCTGTTTTTTCTCCTTTTACAGTTAGTTAAAATATTTAAATAGTTTGTAAATGGGTCATTTCAATGAAAGACACAAAGCCTATATTGTATCAGATGTCATTTTTGGAAACAGAGCTGATGATGTAGCCAGAAAAAATATACACAAAATAAAAAAATAACTTGCTGATCATATGTTAGTTATTATAGATAAGCTGCTACAAAATAGACAATGATATGAAACGATTTGCAGAGGTAGCACTTGATGTGGTGTGCTGTGTTCTATAGTTTTTTTCTTTTCACCAAAGGAAGGAAATATAACGAAAAAAGACAAAAACATAAAACTGCTTTAGAAAGCTCTAATGTTTCATACACTTGAAGAATTAATGTTGCATTGCATGTGGGCCACTTCAAGCAATTTCACAAAGGGCATATAGGCAACATTACACTTATTTTCAATTATTGCTTTACTTGATCATCTCAAAAGAGAAGGCGATTACAAAGAAATTATTGGCTTTTGGGTTTTTGGCTTTTGTTTTTCATTTTTCATTGTTTTAGTTATAATTGCAGTCCACAATTATTATGTTCATTGTAGGAAATCGGTAGATGGACATAACACATCTCTATTCTTTTCTCCCCTCCCCTTCACCCCCCTTTTTATTTAGCCAGCATCAGATTCCTTGATTTATTTTATAAATTCTTATAAAGTTGAATATCATATGTACAGATTAAAAATCAGGCTATAGACATTGGCTTACAATTTAGAGAATTTCTGCACCATTTTAAGCTACAGCTATTTTCTTTATAACATAATAAATATAATATATGTACACTCTTAAGTTCAGATACCAATATAATATTTTCTCTGGAAAGGGAAGTTTGAGTTTTAAAAATCATTTTGCTCATTTTGTCACATCTATATATTTAAGCATTCTCTAAAAATCCTATTTTATACAGACTCATCAATTGTAAGTAAATCTAAATATGTATATATATGTATACATATATACATTATTGTCATACTTATATTGCTTATATAAAATGACAGGTTCATAATCATTGTATGATAGTTTCTCACCCTCTGTAGTAGTGTTATTTGGCTGCATAATATATTATTGTATATATTTATGCATTTTCAGTATCTCTTGTTTCTGTATTCTAAATGACAGTCTGCCCACTCGGCTATGACAAGCACAAAAGTTTTCACAGATGTTGAATGCCCCTGGGGAAGAAAGTCACCCCAGGTTGAGAACTACTGATCCATGCTGTACATGCTTGCATATTCAGACTCTGTCCACATGGTCCACACCCCTACATCACTGATCTGCTTTAGTGATCAGAAAGCAATAACCTCTGCAATTTCTTTAAACATAATTTTAAACATTTTTCTTTAAGATAATAAAACAGGGAAAATGGTATCATTGTCAATAAAAAATGAATCTTCTTGGACTTCAGGGTACATAGAATTGTACCTCTTATTAAAAGAAAAAAGTAAAGTGATATTTTCTATGTGGTACTTTAGCACCTGTAAACAAACTGCACCGATCTTGAAAGTAAGGCGTAAATGACAGTGTCTTCCACTGTCCCTGCGACTTCAGGAAATGTGACTCGTATCTCCCTCACCCTTTTATTTCAAATTAGTTCGTATATGTTCCTCATACATAGAAATCCCACCCTTACCTCTCTTCACCCTGGTTTCTATCAGACTACTATTCTTCTTTGGAGTAAGTAGTATCTTCTACTACTAATTTGTCTAAAATATTTATTCTGTGAAATTTCATTATCTTAGTTTGTGATTACTTAGGATTATAGATTTTAATCAGTGGATAATAAATGCTTATTATGAAGAAAGAAAAACTGATTATCTTGGGAGGATATGTTGTATCCACAGTTTGGCCAAAGAGGTATAGATCTAAACTTCAGCAGCATTGCTGGGTTAGCATTTGTTATATCCACAGCTAATGAAAATTGCTGTCCAGTGAAACCACAGATGTGTCCCAAAAATGTTTTTTTGTGGGTATTCACCTTTCAGACATGATAGTTTATTACATTTCGCTGGGCTAACCAACTTCTTCCAGAGGGCCCGAATGAGTGTAACATGATTGTACAGCAGAGGAAAGGAGGGAGAGGGTAGCTCTTGTAACTTTAAATCAGTTTCAGTTGTACACACTCAAAACTACACTCACATGATAGGATAGTTTTCTAAATTCCAAGAATATGTGAGAATTCTTTTGTAATTGCAGTTTCTAGCAGAGATATTGGTCCTTCACCCCATCTGGTAGCCCCCGGAACAGCCACTGACACTGAACATAATTCCTTTACCTTACTCTTCTCTGAGTAAGCTAACTCCTGCTTTCTGTTTAACACCGACTCTGAGAGTTCACCAGAAAAATTAGCCTCTCATTATCTATAATAGTCAAGAACTTGAAAATTAATTATTTATGTTTGTATTTTGTTAACTATTCTGAAAGTGTCTCTTGGTAGAAGAGTAGTAGAGTATATTGCAACCAAATCACTCCTTTACTACTACTTAATGAATAATATGACTTTGAGAAAAGTATTTAAACTTAAGTATTTTCTTCTGCCCCATACATAGTATTAATAATTTATATAGATATTATATATCTATTAGAATAATACATTAAGCCACAGATCTTTAACAGAAAATGAAACCTAAATATAAGTTATTATCCAAAATTATGTATAGGCAAATACAAGTGATTTATCAGGGTACTGAAATTGTTTTATTAAGTTTACAGTAAAAGGAATGATCATTGTTACATAGTTATCTCTATACCTGTATGCTATCAAATAATGGGAAAGATATGATTATTGAGTTCATGATGTCATTTGCCTACTTTATGATTTGAACCACTTCTCTCAAGGTATAATTTGTTGTCTTTATAATTGGTTGGTTAATTAAAATACTGAAGTTATGCTAGTTGAATATTTTTGGAAGATTGAGAACTCTTATCCTTCTCTTGGTTATTAATTATGATTGCTTTCCTGTCACTCTTTACAATTTAGTGGTAGTGTAATTTTAGGATAATTTAAAAATCTAAAAAAATATAATAATGCTGAATAAATATCTACTCACAAAAGTAAAATAGAAATCACAAGGCTCATCTCCCAGACTCATGATATGTGAAATTCTTCCAAATATTTATTTTCCTTAATATGAAGCATGTGACTTTAGCAGTGAGAAATGTTGATATAAAAGTTGATTATTCTGACTTATGGAATAATAGATCCATTGTCCTCCATTTATATGTATAAACCTATCCGTTTAACTGAGCTCTACTTTTACCTGTCTGCATTTCTATGTCACTAAAATAACTACCATCAGGCACCACAAGGTCAATATGCCCAAATTATTCTATATTTTTTCCAAAATTCCAAAGTTTTATGCATTTTATTATGAAAACAAGATAGTATATATTGCAAGTTAGAAGGGGCTTTTAGAGGATTAGCAAAGCACACTTCTCTGTGTGTTTAGATGTCATTGAAGCATCACCTTGGGTACCATATCTGGTATCTTGCCAATTTCTCATTGAAGTAAGGACTTGCTCACCCTCACCCTTCAGCAATGATGTTGCTGCCTTGGAGTCAGGCAACTATGGACTGAATCCTCTAAAACCGTGTATGGGCGACTGAAATCCTTCAAGTTGGTGGAATTGGGTATTGTGTATTATCAGCAAGAAAGCTGATTTAATACACTAGAGTTTTATTCTCTGCTTCTATGTGTTCTGCATTTTCAGTTGCAATGTAACTGAAATTATAGGCAGATATTTTTATGAATATTAAATTATTACTTCTTATTTCTTACTTATACTTTTCTACCTTAAGTATAGATTCTTAGGAAAGATGAAAGACTTAACAGAGATTGTTGTGTTTCATTAATATATTCAAGACATATACAATAGTTTGCTTCCTTTGCTTTTGCTTGAGTGACAGAACAAATACCAGAAAATATCTATAATTTTGTCATGTTGGATAAAGTTCAGTCATACATTATGATATTACAGTTTTCCCATTTAATAAATAACTAAAAACATAGCATAGAAATTTGCCATGTTAAAAATTAGTGTATAAGTACAGATCATATGTGCCTTAGTATTTGAATTTCATTCACTTTTGTTATTTCATTATTTTTTGTTTGTTTCTTTCAGTTCTATGCAAGGATGATAATTCCAAGTGAAAAAAAAAATTGCTTTCCTGTCACTCTTTACAATTTAGTGGTAGTGTAATTTTAGGATAATTTAAAAATCTAAAAAAATATAATAATGCTGAATAAATATCTACTCACAAAAGTAAAATAGAAATCACAAGGCTCATCTCCCAGACTCATGATATGTGAAATTCTTCCAAATATTTATTTTCCTTAATATGAAGCATGTGACTTTAGCAGTGAGAAATGTTGATATAAAAGTTGATTATTCTGACTTATGGAATAATAGATCCATTGTCCTCCATTTATATGTATAAACCTATCCGTTTAACTGAGCTCTACTTTTACCTGTCTGCATTTCTATGTCACTAAAATAACTACCATCAGGCACCACAAGGTCAATATGCCCAAATTATTCTATATTTTTTCCAAAATTCCAAAGTTTTATGCATTTTATTATGAAAACAAGATAGTATATATTGCAAGTTAGAAGGGGCTTTTAGAGGATTAGCAAAGCACACTTCTCTGTGTGTTTAGATGTCATTGAAGCATCACCTTGGGTACCATATCTGGTATCTTGCCAATTTCTCATTGAAGTAAGGACTTGCTCACCCTCACCCTTCAGCAATGATGTTGCTGCCTTGGAGTCAGGCAACTATGGACTGAATCCTCTAAAACCGTGTATGGGCGACTGAAATCCTTCAAGTTGGTGGAATTGGGTATTGTGTATTATCAGCAAGAAAGCTGATTTAATACACTAGAGTTTTATTCTCTGCTTCTATGTGTTCTGCATTTTCAGTTGCAATGTAACTGAAATTATAGGCAGATATTTTTATGAATATTAAATTATTACTTCTTATTTCTTACTTATACTTTTCTACCTTAAGTATAGATTCTTAGGAAAGATGAAAGACTTAACAGAGATTGTTGTGTTTCATTAATATATTCAAGACATATACAATAGTTTGCTTCCTTTGCTTTTGCTTGAGTGACAGAACAAATACCAGAAAATATCTATAATTTTGTCATGTTGGATAAAGTTCAGTCATACATTATGATATTACAGTTTTCCCATTTAATAAATAACTAAAAACATAGCATAGAAATTTGCCATGTTAAAAATTAGTGTATAAGTACAGATCATATGTGCCTTAGTATTTGAATTTCATTCACTTTTGTTATTTCATTATTTTTTGTTTGTTTCTTTCAGTTCTATGCAAGGATGATAATTCCAAGTGAAAAAAAAACAGTGGAAATATGCATCCTTTCTATGATCACATATCTATAAAATCTGAACCTTTGTTCTTAAAAGGCTAGGCTATATAGTGGCACAGTTTGTAATAGCTAAAACTTGGAAACAGCCCAATTGCCCATCATTTGGAGATTGGATAAAGAATATGTAGTTGTCACACACACAAAGCAAAGCTATTACACTAGGGGCCGGGGATTTAGCTCACTGGTTTGGTGGCCTGCCTTGCAAGCGCAAGGACCCGAGTTCGATCTCTGGTACCACACACACACACACACACACACACACACACACACAAATGTAGTTTTTCTATAAAATGGAATACTCTTCAGCCATAAAGAATGAGAAATTAGAGTCATTCATAGGAAAATGGATGAATATCGAGGTCACACTCTTAAGTGAAATAAATATATCACACATGTGTAAATACTGAATAGTTTCTCTGGTGTTAAACGTGTAAATAATATCCTAATGCTATAATTAAAAATGTGAAATAGGAAGAAAAGGGCTAAATCTATAGGGGAAATGGGAACGGTAGGGGAAAAGACATAAGGGAAAACAAAAAATATGAAAAATAAAAAAAAATGTAAGCAGTTTTTGTAAATTGGGAAGGGAGGAGGGGGTGAAGGGAGGGCAGGGGTATGGGTAAAAAATGAGAACCAAGACCTGTCATGTAAAGGCACAAGATCCAAATGATGAATGTAACTGTACTATATACCTAAAAGTGCCAATAAATTTTAAAAAAGGCTAGGCTAAATGTAAGGATGATAATTAAATGGAAATTATGTTACTCAGCTAGATTACATTTCTATGCAAAAATATTGCCTCAGTATGTGCTTTGCATAAATTCTTTTGACACAGAAATTAAATGAAAAACTGAGATATAACCACATTTCTTCACATGATTTTGGAAAGAAACATGCTGTGTTTGGAGCCATACTCTTCCCACATACAGGACTTGGTTTTCTTGCCTGCATTTATCTCATCTCCTTACATTATAATCCACAGAAGAGAAAGAAAAGCAGCTAAATGAGCTAAAGTAACAATGTTGTTTCCCTATATTTTTACTGTATGTGCTTTTGGGTGAATTCAGTCATTTCCAGATTGAAAATGAATATTGTAGAATGGGAAGACTCAGCAAGAAATATTAAAATGAGTGCCGCATGTAAGCATTTGTAAAGTATCCCATCTCTTGACATTTATACCCTTTCTTCCTGAGCTTTTTGCTATCTAAATTGATCTTCTCATTTATTCACTTCACTGTACCCTTCATCCATTCCCTTTCCATGTCCTAGATTAACGTCATTCCTGTTTCAGCTTATTCTGATGATCTTTCATGGATATTTAGATCTTCGCAAGGAGGATTAGTTTTATACAAGATTTTGTCATCTTTCTTGCGTTAGCTAGAAATACTAATATTTCAGTAACATTCATTTCATTAAACTAAACTGAAACATGACTCACATATTCCATTATTTCCTTCTGTTCTGGATTCACGTGTTCATCTGCGGGCTGACCACATGTACACAAACGTCAAGACACACTTCAATGCCAACTTCCGCAAACCAAATGTTTCCTTCCTTCTTTCAGATAACAGCCCACACCTGTCATGCCTATATTTGTTTGTGTTTAATACCAGCTGTACACCATCCATCAACCCTTATATATTCTCTTCATCTAATTAAATATGGATTCCTTAAAAATTGCAATTCCTATGTCTCAAATCCATGCTCCTTTTCATTCATTCTATGTCTCCAGTCATTATAAAGTCAGTCTATCATAGTTCACATGAACTTATCTCTAAATTTTACCCCAGTGTCTAGTCTTCAGACACCTCAAAACTCTCCAGCACAGAGTCATCAGATCTTAAGCATCTGTCTTACTGTGTCACGCCTATTTAACAATTAAAGGACGCACAGATACTAAGAGAAGTTTTTTGGGAAAGCGCTGAGTAGTGTCTCTGAGGTCAAGCTGTCTGGTCTCCATTCCATCTGCCCTGCCTTTGGAATGGTGATATGTGTAAGTTCCTGGATTAGTAAATGGTTCCTGACATGGAAAATGGAATAATAATAGAACTGTCATGTGTCAGGGTTCTCTGAAGAAACAGAATCTGTAGATTTACAGAATCAGAGTTGGTGTGATCTACAGCAGGCTTCTGCACACAGGGAGAACCAGAAGATCCTTCGTTACTAAATTCAAGAAGCTGGATACTGCAGGTAAAAAGCGATAAAGGCTCAGTGCTAGCCTGAGACTGAAATCTGAAGGCTGCTTAGATTTTTGCTGGTGGGAGTCTGTATTACATTGCTGAATAAACTCTAGTCAATGGTAATAGCAAAGGACACAGGAGCTCAGGCACAATGAACGAACGACTCCCCCTGACTCCCTTTTACTCTATTTGGACTGCGAGCCAATTGAATGGTACTGCTCACGACCAGATGAGTCCTTTTCCCTCAGACTTCTGGATTATGTGCCAGTTATCTCTAGAAACATCTCCACAGATACACATATAAGTGTGCTTTACTAATCTGCTAGATATTTTTTAACTTAGTTAAGGTGCAAAGAATCAGTAATACTGATAAATGCATAAAGCTGTCTGGAGGATTTAATGACTATTCCCCATATAATATTTAGAAGATGCTATCCACACAAAAACCACTGATACATGTTAACTTTTACCATTATCACTTTTTGATTAGGTAAACTTCTCGTCCTAACATGTACCCATAATTAAAAGCTCAGAAATGCATCAACTTTGAAAAGATTAAAATCATTTTATTCTATTGTAATACATATAACATTATATAAAAATACATCACTTTAGTCATTTGTTTTCTCTTTCTTTGAGCAGGGGATATATCTATCCGATCTCCACTTATCTCTCAACTAGTAATAGTACCTAGGAATTTGTAGCTTTGCATTTACTGTTTCCAGAACATAACTAAAATGATTCTGTCTCCCATACCTCTACAGCTTGAAGATAAAAAGAAAGCCTGCAAAAGTCACATGAAATTTGAGGTCCTATACTCTCTTTAGAAGTTTCTGCTTTTTGCAAGTCATTTTTTTTTTTTTAGCAGAGGTTGATCAATCCACTGACTGCCTAGAAAAGGGGACAATGAGGGCTAAAGGAAAAAAAGACAATAGAGTCTTGGGCAATTTCAAGTATACAGGGACCTAGGAGTTTAGTGCTTTAGAATGAGCAAAGATAAAGACATTCCAAGCTTGCCCCTACTTATTGGGTTCATAGAGAGTATTAGATGACTCGGAAAGTGATGATGATTCTAAATTCATGAGGCCGTTGGAAGGAGAATGAGATTTTTACAGAGGGCAGCGGTAATCCTATGAGGGTGAGGATCTCATACTGATGAGGATCTTAGGTCGAAGAGGATCTTATGTTGATTAGGATGGTGAAACGAGCAAAATGTTCTTACAACAGTAGGTGGGATGTGTTAAGATGATAAGGAATTTGCCCCCTTCCAGGTGAAATCTTTCTCTTTTTGTATTACTTCTCAGTTCTTACAGAACCAACAAGACTTCAGCTGATGTAATCTTGCCCCTTGAACATGACTGCATCACAGGACCATCGAGGCTTCAGACAGCCCTGATCATAATTGAATTATGAAATGATTTCCCCCCCAAATTATGTAGAATGGCTCCCTACAATTTTTAAATAAAGAATATAGATATTTTCCTCATAAATTGTTTCTTATGGATAGTTATGGGCCTGGCTACAATCCTCTATTAATCTCTACCATAATCTGTTATTTTGCCCATTGCAGCGGCTATCATTCTGGAAACCGTTACTATTTCAGACAAATTACATAATCCACCCCGAGTTGCTTATTTTCTGATGATTTACACAGAGAGTGCTGATATGTACTTCAGCAGTGGTAATATTTGACATATTTGTGTTGTGAAAACAATAAAACCCGGATATGAGCTGATTAATATTACTGCTGCTTTGCCAAATGGCTATGTTTATCATACACAGACTAATATTAACAGAATTTATGCATTATCAGAGCTTTTGCACTTCACTTCTATTGGAGGTATTGCCTGATATATTGAACTCGTGGTATCTGAGAAACACCAGAATTATTTCTTTCAGTTTTGTGCTTTTATGTGTCTGTATGTATGTGTAATTGCAACTTACATCATTAAACCACATCTGAACCATCAAATATTGGACAGAAAATAAGCAAGATACAATAAACAATTATATATATTTGTTTGTCCCCCTAAACCTGGCTCATCTTTTTTGAGACACAATGGGATTCTTGACTACAAGACATTTTTTATGAAAATACAATATAAACAACTTCTTCACTCAGGTTCTTATTGTGCCTCATGAAAATTAAGTTTTTATCTGATGAGAGGCTCTGATAAATAATAGACCATAAGTAAACAGACTTGTGTACAACTCTCAATGATTACTTATAAATACAATATTAGGCATTTAGCTATATGCTTATTGTACAAATTCTAAAAATGTGTCATCTTTGTCAGTTTGTGAGACATAAGGAAGTAGTCAACTGCCTTTGCTAAAAGACCTTACAACATATTTGTGAAGAAAGCAAACGTGTAAGACATACATTTAATAATTTAACATTGCTTCTGATCCTCTCAGTGAAGGACAATCAGTTAATGGTAAATCATATGAGAAGCAAAATATTTCTGAAAAGCACAAAGCAGTGATAGGAAGCTCTATGATATGCTGCATTCACAAATTCAGGAGAAGCAAGTACAGTGAGGTTACCCTGAGCCTATAAACTACTGCAAATTACTCTGAAGAGCCCAGTAAACTGTTAATAAATAGTTCCAATAATTATCAATGAGAATCACCCTTATCTGGACTGATAAGAGAAAAATCTCTATTTTCAAATAAATGTGAATACTTTTAGTTAACGACCATATTCTAAATATTGGGAGAAAAATATCAAAATAAGTTAAAATTCACGAATAATTTTATAGTATAACAATTTTTACTCCCATGCACGTATACTGTAATAAAAAGTGGTTTTAACCATTCAAACCCTACAAGTTTTTCATTTGGAAATAAATTTGAACCCTTTCATCTTTGTCTTTAACTGGGGATAAAATAACTTTGTGAAGCAGAATGGGAAGCTTGTTAAAGGTTTATAATGTTTCCAGATAGAAAATATTTCATACAAAACATTATGATAAGTGTTAGAATGCAAAGCCAAATGGATCATTTGTTTTTCAAATATGAATTTTATATGAAATTATAGTAAAAGTGACCTAGCAGAATAGAAAAGATGACAAAATATTAAATATTTTCAATTATTGTCTACAAAATGCTAGTAATCAAATATATATTTTGTTTCAACATCTATTAGTTACAATAAAATAGTGATTTTTATGGTATCAATTACATCTTCTTTAAAGACTGCAATTTACTTTTCAAATTTGTTATTATTTTATTTACTGTGCTTAAGGCTTTCCACAAACTGTGCCTCTTTTCCAAATATATAAGTACTGATGATTAAGTGAAAATTAAAATTAAACACATACAGAAAGCAAGGTGGTAAATGGACATTTATTTGTAATACAGTCATAGTGAAAGACCATTTATGATTGTGCTATTGCTATCTCTTCTGGCAACATCTCCATCATCTTGTTAAAGAGACTCTTTCTAATTCATATTAAATAGTTCATTTTTCTGTACAGGAGAGAAGATCGTACCTCACTGGTCAGATGTACTTCTTAGCTGTCTTCCGGCTACTGTGCTTTATTTCCCCATTTCTCCTTGGTACAAAAACAAATGTTTTTTAAAGGGTAAACCTCACTTGTTTTGTGTACTTTCTCCTCAGACCAATGGAATTCGATGACTGCACCATAGTTTCCTAAATCTATTTTTTTTCACAGATTTTCAATGACAAGTCATCAGTACAATTGGATTTAGAGTTATACAAATTTAGTTATACAAAATATACATATCAGACCGGGGATTTAACTCAGTGTTTCTGCTGCCTGCCTTGTAAGCACAAGCTCCCGAGCTCGATCTCTGGTACAAAATATACAAATAAATAGAAACCCACTTATTCTAAAGACACCGTAATCAGCATCTATCCCGATGTAATGAAAAATAATACCTAAGGCTCACTGATATCTTCAGGTGTCATTATGTTATATGATTTCTAGATCAAAGTTTACTAGAATTTATTCTGAGTATTTTTTCATACATTTAACTCATGATCATGATTTTGACTGTTTCCAAAGATGTTTTGAAAAATAAATGAATAAAATGGTATTATGATCTCCACACACAGAAGCATATTTCTAGCATTTACGTTTCAAAATCTAGCATTTAATCTGACACAAAACTTTTACTCAGAAGTTACTTGATGTAAAACATGTTTAATATATAATTTTACATATTATTTTAATCAGTTAAATATCTATGAGGGCATGTGGTTACTGAACCATCAATTTTAGCTTATATTGCAAAAATAAATGGTGAATGATTTTGAATTAAATTTGAAGACATATAGTCACTGTGAATTAATTGAAGCGCTAAGAAAACCTAAAAATATGATTTGAGGCATAAATATACACATTCATTTTAATATTCTCTAAACTTTTCCTTTCTCATGTATATTCACTGATGTGAGGATAAATGTTTTAATTCATATATTTTCTTTTAATGCCATGCTTTAATTCTACTATTGTTCTATATGAACCCTTGAAGTATACAATTATTTTAATATTAGATCATTAAATTTTTATGGACTGTTTCAACATGTTTTCAATAAAGACAGGAGACTAAAATTTTATTTAATGTTTCATGTTTGTAAATGGATTTAAATATAGTGGCATATTACATCTCACATTAATAGCATTGTCAAGTCATTTTTGGCAATGTAATTGGAATAAATAATAAAGCAAACTGTATTTCCATAGTGAAACAAAGGTAAATGAGCGAATCATTTTAAACTAAATTCATTTTAACATTAGTGTTTAAGGCTACTCATTTTTTAGCTCCAAAATTTGGGTATTTGGTTATTATTTAATTTACTCAACACATACTGATCTATATATTTATGTATGTACCTTAACATACAAATTAGTGGGATATATATCAGATTGCATGGCTTAGAACATATTTCCAATAAAATTTTTGAGGAGCACTTCTATATGGTTTTAGTATACATGATAGTCAACAGTATATTTTCATAAATTAGTTCCTAAATAAGGTTATCAACTGATTATAGTTTATTAAAAGCTCACACTTTTAATTTATTAGCATAGTTGAACACTATTTAGAAAATGAAACAAAATATATGTACTATCTGATAGGAGAAAATATGTATTGCCTATGTCAATCTGATTATAAAATTTCTATTGAAATTTTCACTATCAACTGGGCTACAAATGTAATTCAAAACCAATTGAAAGAAGTAACAGAGGATTATATGTCCTCTTACTATATTGTAGTGCTGAGGGAGGCTAAAAAGAATTTTATCTGTATTAAAAATAAACTCGAGAATTTTCAACAGCTTAAATTAAATTGAAAATGAGGAAAAAAGAAAATATTAATCATTTTAAACCATGAATGTAAAATATTTCTTGTGAACCTCACAAAGATTTAAACAATTAATTTTATTTTGATTTTTTCTTTCTTCAATTACTATTAAATAAATAACATTTGTAACAGTTCTACTTGTGAGATTCACAAATAATTAGGATACCTTGTTAAAGATTGGTTTTATACTACCCTAGATATATTTTCTTCCTGGTTTCCTATGAAATATTATAGTAGATTAACTTTACTTCTGTAATTTCAAACAGGCACTTATAAAATGTTTGTACTTTAAACTTCCTCAATAAACTATAGATAACGATACTTTCAAAGCCAATAAGAATGTCAGGATTGTGGCCTTAAATTTTGAAAGTACTCAAAGTTAAATAATTTTTTGTTATTGCAGCAATTAATTCAGAAAATTGTTTTAAAATACTTTTCAAAAAAAATCTCCTGTAAGCTTATTTAAATTTTAATACGATTGTCTTGGTATATAGTTTGAATTAAAGTGTTAGTTACACTATAGTATAGACATGTTGTTTAAATCAAACAAGGTGGAAGGGAATCTGAAAGATTGGAAAAATTCTATTTGATACAGCCACGAATTTTCAACCTATGGTATTGGTAAATACATGAATCATATTGTAAGCTGTTATTTAAATCAATTATCAGAAATTGACTTTAAATTTTGTTTTCTACCCTTACATATCTACTAAACCTCACCCATTCAGAAAGAAAATCAAACAAGAAAATATGACTTTATCAAAATCAATGATTAAAATATATCTCCCAGAAAACATTCTCTTACAAACATTATTTCTTTCTACTCCACATGCACAAAAATACTGTTTATGAAAAATGAAAATCATAAGAATCAAAATGAATGGAATAGTTGTTTGCCCTAGAAATAAGAATATATATCACATGTATAGCAAATGAGGTATTGACTTACAAATAGATTAGAATTTGCTGAGAACATAGTTTTATGTAACTGTAGAATAATTGTTCAGAACTTTTGCCTACACTGTCATCATTTAATTTACTTCATTTATGTAGGGAATGTTTTTATGGTATGTTACTTTTTTCATTTTTTTTCTCTCACTGCAGTACAAATGCATTCATATTGCATGCAAAGCATACAACAGCATAAATTACAAAATGATGATAGCCTTGTTATTTTACCGTGAGTTGAACCCAAGGAAGTAAAGTCACCTATATACCTGATTGATACATAGAACAGCAAATTATCCAAAATACTAATTAAATCATCTATCATCACCATTGCTTAGAAAAGCTATATAAGACTTATATTGTATTGTTCAAAGTAGGGCCTATACCAAAATGAATAAATATGCTATAGTGGATATTTGCAAATAAATAATTTGGTAACCTAAAGACCCATCATGTAAAGGTACAAGATCCCAATGATGAATGTAACTGTACTGTATACCTAAAAATTAACGATGCACTCAATGAAAAATATAATAAAAAATAAATTCTCAAAGATCAAACTTTATGTACGTTGGAAAAGTATTACTTTTCTTCATAAGAAAATTAGATATAAATATAAATACTTTGAATTGCTATGTTTATCTATGGAGGTGATATGTTATTTTTTATTAATAAGTTTGGAAAGACTTTCTAAGGACTGTGGAGCAATATCTTGAAATTTATTTTCCTTGTATACAACCCATATACACTATCAATCTTTTAATCACTGTGTGATATATCTATATATCTCTAGCTATCTTATCGATCTCTATCTCTATATCAATATCTGTCTATACTCACATCTATACCAATATCTCTTTATCTATCTATACCTCTATATATCTATATCTATATTTCTCTCATGCTTTATTAAATCAATATTTTCTATATAATTTTAAATGTCAGTTACCATTTCAAAGTAAGGAGTAATGTAGAGTTATATAGATGTACATTAATAACAGAATTTCCTATATGTTGTCTTAAAGGTAGTTCCTAGCCATAATCCAAGGTGATATCTTCAATTAAATTACTAATTCTAAATTAGTAGACCCTTTACATGATACTGTAAACAGTGTGCTTTGCATTAAAGCCTTTTAAATAAAACTCTAAAGAAAAATTTCAAAACCAAATTTTTCTTTAAGTACCCACAACTAAACTTCTAATGTTTAATTTGGCAGGGAATTTCATATTCTCTTGCCTGTCATAATAAAATAAACATTGTTTCCATTTTAAAGTCAGGTTTTCTCGAGTCACTAACTTCAAAAGCATAACTGGGTTAACCAGATGTTTCAATTACTGAACCAGACTCATTATCTTAATCTATATTTTACTTCTTATATAATCTGTATAATAACTCTTGAGTTTAATTTGTACTCTCTATGGGTACAGGTCCAACTATCTGATGTTATCTGAATGAGAAACATATTTTCATTTTTTACTTCCCATAAAGCAATCTTGGGTTGAATTTCAAGGAAAATACTTATGCAACAAAATATAATATAAAGTTGTTAAACAAATAAATCACTATTCTCATTTCCAGTGCTTTGCAGATTGATCATGGAAGGTCTCATTTACTAACCATGTGCTTAGAATTTGACACTTAGTGAATTATTCAAAAACATTAATAAATATTTCAACTTTTCCTCAGAAATTTTTTCTACATTCAAGACAGTATGTTTTAATATTTTCCAAAACTCATCAAAATCTAAGATATCATAGAAGTTAAAATTACAGAAAATTGTACTTAAACTTCATGTATAGTTGAACTTCCATAATAATGAATTTTAAATATATACATCTAATCAATTTTAGATTGAATATATATTTTTAAACCCATAAATTTCCAAAAACAAAAAATAGAATTTGTCTTCTGCTAAGTACTACACTGAATCCACACAAAATGATATTAAGCCATTGCTTGCATATATATAACATGGTGAAGATTAAAATGTTATTGTTATGTATGTTGAAATTGTACCAAGAAAATTAATTTTAAAATTTTAATTTTCTTAAATTTAATTTAATTTAAATTAAATTTAAAATTGAATTTTAAAAAATGTAAAATAAATAAAGTGTGTGACAGGATGTTATGTACAAGCCCTTCACTCTTGTACATAAGAGAATATAATTTCTCTGCTTTTTAGACTCGTGTGTAAGGGCACTAATTCTCCACATATACAGGGACTATTCTGACTACAATCTCATGGCGAATAAAACTAACACAATGAAATATACAAAAAAATCTGCTTGTTAGCCGATGAAATGGATTTGTGTGGTTAGAAATAAAAGAAAAACATAGAACATTATGAACATGGGTCCTAAGTAAAAAAATTTGACTGTTCTTCAAAATCTTATTGTTGTTTTCTATAGTAAAAAGTTATTATAAATATTCCAGGTATGTGAAAACACACGAATACTAAGGTAAGAGACTGGGCAGCCCATGAATGATGGGGAAAAATGAATCTTACTTTAGCAAGTACTTCATGTAGGGTTTACTAAGAGGAATGAGTTTTAAGAAGGTGAACTACATTATAGAGGAAACGATAAGAGACTCGCAGAAGTCAAAAACATGTTTGCAAAAAAACAAAATATTACTGTATGAAAATGATTCTGAACATACTTCAGACAATGGATCCAATGACAAAAGCTGCAGTTTTTATGTGTCACAAAAATCTAGGTAGCTGAGGAGCTCTTGCCTTAAAAATGTAACAATAAACATAATATAAATGAACACACAAACATACACATCACAGTGCATAAAATTCACAACTCTGCCTCTTAGTGTTTGTGGAAATGCTTTCTTATTGTATCACTTGATTTCCAGTTCAACCTAAGATAAAAAAATGATCAAAAGGACATTTCCAGATGTAATTTCAAGTAATGGGAAGAATGTGTCCAACATAGCATAAAGGAGTTTGAGGTGTTGTCTGTTACCTTATATGGGAGGGTTACAATTTAGTAAAATCTCACAGTAAATTTCTTCTAATTATAAATTATTCATCTTCCAACTTTTCAAAACATCACACCGAAAGCTATTTTTCTACAAACACATTTAATTATCGTTGCATCTTCCCTGCATTGTCTGTTTTCAGTTTAGGGTCATTCGTTTTCTTCTGCATAATCCCTTGAACTCTGATGAAACCCTAGCAAAATTTCAACCCTAGAATCATTGTCAAGCCATGGGTTGGCTTATTTCCAAGCCAATAAGAAACACAATGATTGAGAATTCAGAAGTAAAGCAGAACATCTAGAGCAGCTTTGGTTAGAAACTTGAGTAAGCAGTTTGTATGCTCTTAAATTTACATCCAAAGTAGTTCTTGTGAATAATCCACTTTCATGATTTAGGTCACTGATGTCATTGTAGGTGACTTTTTTACATTCAATAATTTTATATTCTGAGGCAAATAGTAGTTTCAACTACATATATGACCTTTCGAGATAGAGGAAAGCCTCTGATTACCAGCATTAAATGTTTCCTTTTATATATTTGGAATTTTGTTTCATTCTATCGAATTTTGATAAATGTATCTTTTTAATACTTTAAATTCATTGTGATGGAGATATTTGAGTTCTAAAGGATTAATCCCTTTAGTGTATGATGAAATATTGTTCACTCTGGATGCAATGTTATAGAGCAGATATCTAGAATTTACTTGTCTTCATTAACAGACTATGAACATTGACCAGGAGCTTTGTCTCCTCCATCCAGCTAGCATATCAAACACTATTCTAATTTATGATTACAAATTTGACTCTTTGCAAGATTTCCTAAATATATAGTAATAATTTTCCTTATGTTCACTTAGCGTAATGTCTTCCAAGTTCAATAATATTGTCAGGTATTGTAGAATTTCCTTTTTCTCTAAGGGCAAACATTATTCGATTGAATGTATATACCACATTTTATTCATTGAGTAATTAGTGGACAATTAGCTTATTTCCATATTTTGTCTACTGCAAACAATGCTGTAATGAATACATGGCTCTTAATACATTTTGACATCTGATCCCAATTCTTTTGGATATATACATAGAAGGTATACCACTGAATCATATGGTGGCTCTATTTTTAATTTTTTAGTGTCCTTCTTCAAAATTGTTCACCCTTTTGGATTGTTCACCAGTAGCTCACAAGGATTTCAACTTTCCCACATCCTGCTTAACAGTTGTTATATGTGGTATTTTTTTAAAATAGTTATCTTAATAGAGCTAAGATACATCTATTTGTGCAATTTTTTAATCAGGAGCATCTTATTTTTAAAATTAACCCTTTTAAAATATATAGTTCATAAATGTGTTCTATCAGTCTATAGTTTGCCTTTGCATTCTGTGATGAAATTTTAGAAAATGACAGTGATAAATATGTGTAGCATATAAGTGAACATTTAGCTCGTTTATTTACTAGAAAGATAGGCCTTTACATGAATCCAAGAATAGGATCACAATGGCTTGTAAGAAGATGTATACTGGTCTCTACTGCATTTGATCAGTTCAATATTGTTCTCGTATTCAGACACAGGAGATGATGTTCTGATTCACAAAAGGCAAAAAGTGTCATGATTTGTTATTGTTATGTTCGGGTTTTAAAATGTCCTCCAAAAGACTGTGCTGAACACTTAGTTGTAGTTGTTGGGCTTTGGGCAAATGACTGTATCATGAAGTGTCTAACTTCTTCAAGTAGATTCATCTATTGATGAGTTCTTAGCTGAATGGATTTATTAGGAGGTGGGGCCTAATTGGTTGAAATAAATCACTGAAGTGAGTCTCTAAGGACATATTTTGCGCCAGCCCCTTCCTTGCTGACTCTCTCCTAATTCTCTGCCGGCCATGAGCTGAACAGCTTTTCTATGCCATCCCCTTCCATTATGATGTTTCTACCTTTCCACATGGGTAGAGAACGAGCCAGTTGACAATGGGCTATGAAGCTATGAGTCAAACTGAGCTTTCCAGCTTTAAATTATCATTCTCAAATATTTGTGAAAGCAATGAAAAGCTAACACAGTTAGTCTAAGGTAGTGTTTGCCAGGTGGTTTTCTTTTACATTTTTCCCTGTTGCTCCATCTTTGAAGCCTTGCCTTTTTCTCCTCTTAAACCATCTGATTAAATCCAGACCCAACAACTTTCACTTCCACTGTTGGTTTTTTGACTGTGTTCCAGTCTCATTTGCCAAAATACTAAGCAGGCATCAGACATGTAGGGGCAGACTTACACCCTAGAGTTTACCAAATTCATTCAAGTTGGCCAGTCTACAAGATGCCCAGGAAACCTAGCTACTTTCAAGTTTTCCAAAAATAAACTGGCCCCTGCAGCCCCAGCTTGTGGTTACACTTTTATAAACTGTTCCCCTTTGTGTCACCCTGCCTTACTTTGCAAGTGGCAAAGAATCTGCCTTTCATCTAAATGTTTTTATTTTGTACCGTACTATCAAGAGAGCCTTTGAATTTTATAAAACAAGGAGGGAAAATTTGATAGAGGCAAATAGTGAATGTATAGCAGGGTCTTGCAAGCAAATGTTCTAGCCAAACAAATTAACAGGTTACTAAGGATGAGGTGAAAATTCATGATGATGAAATATATAATGAAAAAGCATAAAAGAGAACATGATTAGATGTCCATATGCTATCAATTATTTTTATCAAAGGGAGGACATGAGATATAAAAAGTGTTGTTGCTTTACTGTGTGAGCAAATTGTTACACATGTATAATATTGGAGAGATGTAAAGGTCAAATTACTCAAGCAATAATAACTCATTAGAAATCTTATAATTTTTAAGTTAACCTCGAGTGAAGTTGTTTAAGGACACTTATCTCTAAATATGTCAAGTCAAACTTTGGCATGGAAATAGCTTCCTGTCATTTTGAAATTCTATCTCATAATTTATATTTTTTAGAGGCTTCTTACTCAAGGAGACTGGATCTCTTATGAAATAAAATTCTTCACATTTAAATTTTACACTTCATAGGGATTGAAGCATTTTCCTGTACATTTCCTTGCACCTTTGCTAGATTTTAATGATTTTAGTTTATAAAGGCATTAAGCATATTTTATTAATTTTCCTTTTCTGGTCATATATTTAATGATCTATGATATAAATATTTTTTATTGTTTTCAATCATTTTTACTTGACCTTGGGCAGTCAAATAGAAGCATTCATTATTGTTTTATCATCAATTCAAATTTCTTACAGTTTTTGCTTTCTCTTTTAACCAAGACTGTCCCCCTTATTTTTATTTATTTATTTGTTTGTTTGTTTATTTATTTATTTATTTATTTTTGGTGCCAGGGATTAAACTCCGGTCCTTGCACTTGCAAGGTAGGTGGCAGAACCACTGAGCTAAATCCCTGGCCCCTCTGTTACCCCTTATTATAATAGCTGCAGTAATAGTGTGAGCATTCATCCTACAACTTGTCATTGAATAGCAATTGCTACATATTATTTGTCCTTATAAAAATATTTTATTGAAAATCATAGTGGACTACTTACTTATTTTCCTTTTGAGGTTTTGTTTAACTTTAAAGTATAGTTTTGCTATTGTTTACTACCTGGAGTCAAGTAACATAAAAACTTGGGTTTTATTTCCTGAGGTAGATACTTCTATTTTTCACGGAACAGCAGAAGTGGCTTCTAAACACAAAAGGATTGTTTGCATGTTCTTTATCTGTATTGAAATGCAGAACATACACACACACACACACACACATAAACACGTGCATTCATACACACACACACACACACACACACACACACACACACACACAAAGACAGCAACAAGTATCTTCATTTTGTCGAATAACTAATGACCTGGTGGTTGTTTCGTGGGTGATTGGCTCTGAGAGTTTGCCAGAGTAGCCTTCCCAAGAATGCTTTCACAGAATGCAAAGTATAAACTAGAAATTGTAATGATTTGCTAACTGAAGAGGTATTTTTGCTCCAATGCATGTTCTGCATTTATAGTGAAACATGAAGTGTTAGAAATGGTTTCTCTTACTTTCTAATCAATACTGAATATCAATTTCAGTTTTTGTTGATATTATATTCTCTTAGAAGTCATTCACTATTTAATTTTAATTTTCAACAAACTACACTACAATAATGAAAGTATAAGATAATTACCTGTATAAATCTATGGATAATAAAGTATAACATAAAAGACGAAATGGAGAATGAAGTTTTCCTAGGATGATATATATTAGGGTTTGAACATGGAATGTGCTACAAAACTTCTTGTGCTGAAGGGTTCATCACCAGTGCAGCAATGTGGGTTGAAGAACTGATCAAAATGTGGTGGGGTGCGGTGTCATGGTGGGTCTTGGATGTTTTGTCCTTGAGGATCTCTCTCTCTCTCTCTCTCTCTCTCTCTTTCTCTCTCTCTCTCTCTCTCCCTCCCTCCCTCCCTCTAGCTACTATTACAGAGATGCTTTCCTCTGTCACATCTTTCCACTATAATGTTGCTTCTTTGATGGAGGCCTAAAAGCAATGTTGTCAGCTTCATCATGGACTAAAACTCTAAAACTGTGAGAGAAAATCAAGTTTTGCTTTTTTAGGTTGTTATTTGCAGGTATTTGGCCACAGTGACAGAAAACTGACTAACAATATATTTTAAATGATTTGACACTATTCAGTACCGAACGTTTAACGCAATTGGAATAGAAAAAAGAGGAAAAAGTTACCAATAAATTACCCCAAAAGTATACATATATCACATGGGTATAAAGAAATATTTTCTAACTGTACCTCAGATCCTACATGTGATAAAACATTTATAAATTGGAAAACCAAAAGGCCATAAGGAAAAGATAACTTATAAGTAAATTAATATAAATGAAATCAACCAGGTGGGAAATATTTCTGAAACATAACACAGATGAATAAATGACACTCACTGTTTTAAACTTTACTTTGAGGGAAAAGAGCAAAAAGAGGTACATAAGTAAAATATTTTAAAAGGACAGAGCCTAGAATATGTGTGTGTTTGTGTGAGTATTTATGTATTCAAAAGTTGCTCAGTGATAAACAAGAATGAACCTCAAAATATTATGCTAAAATGAAATAAATAAGATATAAAGGACACATATATTATTTTATAATACCATTTATTAAAAAACCCTTTAATAGCAAATTTATAGAATTATAGTCTGGGGATGTTGGTGGAAATGGGGTTAAATGTAAGTAGTTATTATAACTCTTACTGGAGTGGTGTAGCTGTTTTAAAATTGAATCATGGTGTTTCACGTGTTGGCAACTTTATTAAAGGTGATGAAATTTAAATAGGTGGTTCCATGTTATGTAAATTAAGCCTCAATAAGATTGCTTAGAGAAGTAACAGATAATTTCTGACTGTTGTTTTTAAAAAAGATTTGCTTAAAAATACAAAAGCTAATTTGACCCAGCCATCCCTCTGCTAGGTATCTTTCCAAAAGAACTAAAATAATTATATCACAGAGAAGTATGTGCACCCATATTTATAGCGGCACAGGTTGTAATTGCTAAATCTTGGAAACAGCCTATTTGCCCATCCATTGGAAACTGGATAAAGAAAATGTGGTTTTTCTATAAAATGGAATATTACTCAGCCATAAAGAATGAGAAAATAGATTCACTCATAAGAAAATGGATACATATTGAAGATATGCTCCTAAGTGAAATTAGTAAGGCACACATGTGTAAATACTGAATAGTTTCTCTGGTGTTAATAAACTGCAATAATACATAAGATCCTAATAAGATTGCTGACATTGTGAAATGGGAAGAAAGTGGCTAAAGGTGTAGGGAAGGTGGGATGGGTAGGGGGAGGGTAATAAGGGAAAAGAAAAAAATGTGAAATAATGAAAAGATGGAAATAAAGTGTTTGTAGATGGGGAGGGGAGGAAGGGGCGAAGGGAGGGCAGGGAAAACATGAGAATCAAGACCTGTCGTGTAAAGGTACAAGATCCCAACAATGAATGTAACTGTACTGTATCCCTAAAATGTACCAATAAACTCAATTAGAGCTGAAAAAAAAATACGAAAGCTAAAAGAGTTTTCAAACACAAAAGAATCCAGAAATTGATGAGTTTAAAATATATGTGTGCATGTGTGTGTTTGTGTGAGTTTCTTACTTTCTAAGCTCTATCTTCTCACACCCAAAATTTCAAAATATTTAAAAACACATAAAACAAAACAAACAAACAAAAAACCTCATACCCCAATTTTTGGTATGTCCATGGACCATTTCGTCAAGCCTTTTGTCTATCCTGTAAACTTTCTCAGTTTGACCAAAAAGGGTTACTGGATTCTCTGTTCTCTGGCCTGATCTTATGACTTGCTTTTGAAGATTTTCCAGATAAGATACAAGCACAAGTTCTAGAAAAATGCATTTGCACATTTTTGCTTGTGCTATTTTCTACCATTACTGAAAATAAGCATTCTCAGGAGAGCCCTGTAGTCTCAGGAGGAGAAAGAGACACACAGAATATAGTTAAGTTATCCTAGTTGTTCACTATTTAGAAAAAGTTTTAGCCTGTCCATTCCTAGAGCTCAGCAAACCCTCTTAGCTGAGTCCGTCTTTGTAGTATCTGCTTATTTTCTATAACAATTGATGTGATAACCTTGTTATAAGATTAATTACTATTATATATTTATATACAGAACCCTTTCATTCTTATATCATATTATACTTGAAGAATATTAGGTAGTAATGTTATTAATTCCTATTTGAGCATTTATGGATAGCTTGATTTTCATCTCTGTGTTTTACAATCTCTTAATTAGCTGCTGTCATATATTGACTTTAGGGAATAGTTCATATTTTAAATGCCTACTTTTCAGATAGTTCATATTTTGCCATTTTAAGTATACAAATAATGATTTTTAAATAGAAAAAAGTTACTCAAGCATAAAACTATTCAGTGAAATATTTCTCTCATCACAGATATTTTGGTTCCTAGGAAAGGTCGTTGAAGTATAAATATGACATTTTGAAAGTATGGCTGTGGTGAAACAAAATCAATTTAAACCATTTATCATATAGTAATAAAAGTCCTTATTTATCCCATTCCCATTATCAATTAATTTGGTCATGTCTGTGTAATCATTACTTCAGAATATGACCTTTTTCTTCTTTTCAAGCAATTAACATTTTTCTGCTTATTCATGCATGAAATATAGACCTTATTTTTCTTCAGTTTCACAATGGGA
This sequence comes from Fukomys damarensis, assembly GCF_012274545.1. Taxonomy (NCBI): domain Eukaryota; kingdom Metazoa; phylum Chordata; class Mammalia; order Rodentia; family Bathyergidae; genus Fukomys; species Fukomys damarensis. The sequence continues at coordinate 18,493,649 of NW_022900913.1, forward strand.
TTTACTGTATTTTAGTGAAAATTCTATAATCTATGATAGGTTGAAAAATATATTTTCTGTATTTGTATGTAACTAATGAATATTGATATGCAGTTTTATTCTGCTTTTTAAAGGACATTAGGGAATTGATTGGTGACAAATTCATTGCATAATTTTTGTAGACCAAGCACCTAAGAATATTAACAATGCAAAATGTTTTTCACCATTACTCTCTACAATTCTTACTTTAACTACCAACCTCATGCTTGTTTCTCCACAAATGTCTCAAGTTTTTCTGTCTCTGTTCACTGCCACTCACACATACGGAATCAAGCTACTCAATAGTTCTGCTTTCAGAAATGTTCCCGGGACCAGACATCAGCCTCCATGATGACAAAAGCAGTTGGACCCATGTCCATTTGCCTGAAGAATATATGTCAAGTAGCTATCTCAAAGTAGAAATATCTAGTTCTGTAGGTAAACTCACATCAGTAGTATAATGGTGCACCCTTATACCCTTTTCAGGCATGATAAATCTGGTTTATTGAAAAGGCAACATTTTCCGACCATGACATCCAACAAAATAAAAATTTGGAATTCAATAAGTCATTCTTCCCCTGATTTTTGCCTTAGCCAGATGAAAGAGAAGAAGAGGTAGAGAGATAATAGTCACAGCATAAGATGAGGAACCCACTAATAAATCATGAAGAAGGCCTCTGGTACCACTAGGCTGATGCTTGCTTCATAATGGGAGGTAGAAATGCTGTCCTCAGCTTTGTATCCTAGCTGCCATTGGAAATGATCAAAAATTCCCAATGCTTCATAGCCATGTAAAAACCCTTAAATTTCACAAAATGTTTATTTTTTAAAATAATGTGAATAAATAATGTATAGTTTATTTTTATTTTTTGATATACAAAGAAATTCCACTAAAAAGAAATAACAATGCAAATTTTAAGGTAAAGTAGTATGTAAATTAGAAAAACAGCATATTAGATTTTATGGCTGCTGTGGTAAATTACCAAAATTTTAGATCTTTGAGCATGATTTTAAAGACTTATGATCTTAAAATTTTGTGGGTTGAATTCGAACAAAGGTTTCACTGGGACAAAAGTAAAGAGTAAACAATAGTTTTACATTCCTATTATAGAGGCGAGATGCTAGGAGAAACCATTTCTTAGCTTCTGAGGTCACTTGTTTTTGTGGCTGTTGTCAATGTTCTCTTTGTCCTCCTCCTCCTCCTTCTTCCTAGTTCCCTTCCCTTTCTCCTTTTCTTTCTCTTTATTCTATGATCTCTGTTACCTATGTGAAAACCAATGATTAATAAATGATTAAATTCCACTGATTTCCTTTCAAAATTCCATTTCTTCCTAACTACATTGGAACACGATGGAAGACTGGAAGGTTCATGTGATTAGGTTGGTGCCACTTGGTAATCTATTGACATTGACCTTTTCCAGGACAACTGTCTTGTTCACCACAGAATATTAAAGGAACTTCTATCGTTTTCATCAGAAGCATCAAACCAAACTATAAGAAGGGAGGGCAGGGTATTGAGAAAAAATGAGAACCAAGACCTGTCATGTAAAGGCACAAGATCTCAATGATGAATGTAACTGTCCTTTTCCTGCTTTGCAAGCTCAAGTTTCCAAGTTCAACTGTGGGTACTAAAAAACAAAAAACAAAAAAAGAATTATATTTCTATGAAAACAGATATGTGTTTGTATTTGAACTTCAAAATGTTTACCTATCGATTAGGTTTATAACAAAATTTTAGCCTCTTATATTTTGTATTTGAAAACAGGCCAGTAATATGTATTGAAATAACTAGCTAATGCACAACTACAAGTTAGAAAAACTAAATTTTGTTCAACTACTAGGGAAGTTGAAAAATTCACTATTCAAATATCCAATTAAGAATCCTCCATTGTCAAAGATGACAGAGTTGAGTACATATGGATTTGTTTTTGTATCTTCCAATCTGTTCCACTGATCCTCAGATGTTTCTTTGCCAGTACCATGCTCTTTTTATCACAGTGGCTTTGTAGTATAGTTTCAAATTGGGAGTTGTTATACCCGCTGCCAAATCTCCGTTGTCTAGGATAGCTTTTGCTATTTTAGATCTCTTCTGGTTCCAAATAAATTTTTGGATTCTTTTTTCTAGTTCTGTGAAATATAGTGTTGGAATTTCGATTGGCATTGCACTGAATCTGTATAGCAGTTTTGGTAGTATGGCCATTTTCACTATGTTGATTCTTCCTACCCATGAGCAGGGGATATCTTTGCATTTTCATATATCCTCTTCCATCTCTTTTTTCAGAGTGCTGTAGTTTTCAATGTGGAGGTCTTTTGTTTCTTTTGTTAGATTGATTCCTAGATACTTCATTTTTTTGGATGCTATTGTGAAAGAAATTGTTTCCCTAATTTCTCTCTCTGTGACTCTGTTATTTGCATACAAGAAGGCTATTGGTTTTGGGGTGTTAACCTTGTATCCAGGTACTCTGCTAAAAGTGTCAATTAAGTCTAGAAGGCTTTTGGTAGAGTATTTGTGTCTTCAATGTAGAGTATCATCAGCAAATAATGACAGTTTAACTTCTTCCTTTACTATCTTTATTGCTTTAATTTCTTTCTCTTGTCTAATTGCTATGGCTAATATTTCCAGAACTACGTCAAAGAGGAGTGGTGATAATGGGCATCCTTTTCTTGTTCCTGATTTTAACGTGAATGTTTTCAGCTTTTGGCCATTTAATGTGATGTTGGCCTTAATTTTTCATAGATAGCTACGTCATCTTTTTTTGTTTTGTTTTGTCTTTCTATTTTTTTGCTTTTTTTTTGTTTTTGTTTTGTTTTTGTTTTTGTTTTTTTTGTTTTGTTTTGTTTTTTTTTTGGTTCAGGGGATCGAACTTGGGTCCTTGCTCTTGTGAGGCAGGCCACTGAACTGCTGAACTAAAACCCTGGCCCCCCTACGTCATCTTTGACAAAGGAGCTGACCATTCTCAGTGGAGCAAAGATAGCCTCTTTAATAAACAGAGTTGGAAAAACTGGATTTCAACCTGCCACAGATTAAAACTGGACCCTTATCTTTCACCAGGCACTAAATTAAAATCCAAGTGGATTAAAGATCTAAACATTAAAACAGAAACACTAAACTTGCCGGGAGATAAATTAGGCAAAATTCTGGAAGACACTGGCATAGGAAAAGACTCTATGAACAAATCCTCAGTAGCATGGGAAATAGCACAAAGAATCAACACTGGGATATCATCTTATTAAAATCATTTGTATTGCAAAAGAAACCATCAACAGAACTAAGAGACAACCTACAATGTGGGAAAAAGTTTTTACCAGCTGCTCCTCAGACAAAGGACTACTATCGAGAATATATAAAGAACTCAAAACAACCACCCCCCCAAATATAAAGACCCAATTCAAAAGTGGGCATCTGAAATGAACAGACATTTCTCAGACAAAGAAGTAAAAGCAGGAAGTAAATATATGAAAAAAATGTTGCACATCACTGGCCCTTTGACAGATGCAGATGAAAACAATCCTGAGATTCCACCTCACATCTCAAAAATGGCTTCTATCAATAAATCAAACAATGACAAATGTTGGCGTGGTTGTGGGGAGAAAGGAACCCTTCTGCATTGTTGGTGGGAGTGCAGACTGGTGCAACCACTATGGAAATCAATATGGAGGTACCTCAAAGAGCTGGGACTAGAGGTTCATTTGACCCAGCCATCCTTTGCTGGCATCTTTCCAAAAGAATTAAAAGAATCATACCACAGTTATGTATGTGCACCAATGTTTATAGTGGCACAGTTTGTAATAGCTAAAATTTGGAAACAGCACATTTGCCTATCCGTTGGAAACTGGATAAAGAAGATGTGGCTTTTCTATAAAATGGAATAATACTCAGCCATAAAGAATGAGAAATTAGATTCATTCATAGGAAAATGGATACATATTAAGAATATACTCCTAAGTGAAATAAATAAGTCACACATGTGTAAATACTGAATAGTTTCTCTGGTGTGAAAAAGTATAATAGTACATAAGATCCTAATGATATAATTGACCGTGTCAAATAGGAAGAAAAGGGCTAAAGGTGTAGGGAAAATGGGAAGAGTATGGGAAAGGTAATACGGGAAAAGAAAAAATATGACAAAATGAAAGAATGGAAATAAAGTATTTGTGAATGAGGAGGGGAGGAGGTGTTGAAGGGAGGGCACAGACATGGGGAAAAAATGAGAACCAAGGCCTGTCATGTAAAGGTACAAGATCCCAATAATGAATGTAATTATACTCTGTACCTTAAATGTACTAATAAACCCAATTAATAAGAAAAGAATCCTCCCTATGACAAATATACAATTTCTTTCCTTATCATAAGTCTTATTGTTTCAAGAGAATTCCTATTCAAAATCAATCATACTTTTGAATTTTGTGAGAACGAGCCTGAAGCTATGGATAGAGTGCTTATCTCGCATGCATGATATCCTGGATTTGACTCTTAGCATTACAAAAGTATATTCTATATATTTTTGGTCATATATTGTTTGAGCATGGTTTTTGGTACAGGGTGCTGACTAGAAAATTTTATTTTAAACACATTATTAGTTTGAGGGAATTTTTGCTCCAAAGAAACCACAGACTTGGGTTCAAAATCACTCCTATTTTACAATTTTTTAGGAACCCTCGTCTTCAATTTTTCATGAAACCCTGAGAAGGGGTGTACATCCTGCAAGAGGTACCTACCTATATGCCTTGATGTTGAATTTAAATGTACTCTTAGAGGAACGGACAGATAATTTAGCAGTTACAAAATCTAGGTAAACTAGAACTTGATTGTAACTTGTAGAAAGGCAAGACTTGAAGCTTTTTTCATTAGCAAGTTTTTGTTTTCTTAATATTTGCATGTCTTTCCAATTCACTTTCAAAATAGGGAAAGCCATTGAAATGACCTTTGGCTGCTGTCCTTCATAATTTTGCATATGCTAACAACAAATTACTTTCATCTTGCTTCACACATGCTCAGAGCATAGCTCCTGCTCACAGAAAAAAACAAAGAAACAAACACACAAGAAAAAGGAAGTGGAACTATCAGTATTGAGAAAATTACTGGGGATTTGGCTCAGTGGTTCTGCTGTCTACCTAAAGCAAATTACTGAAAGCATTTTAGATATTCACTCGGGGAAGAGTGAGCATGGCTTTGTCATAGAACACGATGAGATTAAGACCTGATGGGTGGAAGTGTGTTGGTGGTATTAGCTCAGCCGAGGGAGCTCTTTCTCTACTCCACCTCAGCAAGTTTGCCTGTCTGAGACACAGCATTGAGAAATAAAAAAAAAATATGACCATAACTTCACACAATATAGGTTCCTTTCTGGAGTTCTCTGACTTTTACCCATTGTTTGATGAGATAAAGATCCGTAGCAATATTTTCTTGAAGGAGTTCTCTGAACGATTAAGTAGAATTGAATCCTACTTAGGAGTTCTTCATTTAGACTTCACGTTTATAAAAAATTAAATTTTGTTGCGTGATATAAGCCACTGCTTTGAGGCGCCTTAACTTTTCAGAATATCACTAGGAATTTTTGTCTTTTCTATTAGTCCATGTTTACAGTACATGACCTTTATATATCTTGTGGGGAGTTGGTATGTGTACATAATGCATTCTGGTTCCTATTTTCTTCCCCTTTCCCTCCTATCTCCCACTCTCATTCTTTAGATCTCTTTCCGAAAGTGTGAGGTTGTGATTGCTTTGTGCTGGAAAAGTTTCTTATTATATACTAAAACAAGCATTTCCGTAAAAACATATGTTTGTAAGTGTTTGTGTTGGCAGAAAAAACAATTGCAGAGAAACATTATTTCTGAAATATTAAGTAAAGCTTCTACATGCGATACTTGATAATCATTGCAAATAGTTCCACAGATATTCTGTTGCTAATATGTTAACATAGTTAATCAAAAATCAGCATAGCTGAAGTATATTAATGATGTAGTCCACAGTGCACCCTGGAGTGAGCTTCCTTGCTTACACTGTGAAAGGTCACACATTTACAGCTTATCATCAGGTCTCCAAAATAATTACATTCTCTTTGTCAGCTGGGGAAATAGAAAGATGTGATCTATAATACATGCAATTAAATTTAACCTTCTTAATGGGATATTAGTGATATGGGATTTACTTTCAAAGTTTATTAAGAAGGCACATTTTTATCCACATTTCTATAAACTTAATGTAAGCGAAAGTCCGTGACCCATTTCTTGAGTTCTAGACACCAGTTGTACTATGTTTCCAGGTAGACTCTTTTGAATTTCCAAATGTCAAATTACACACAACACACTATATGAATTTATTTTTCTGAAGAAAAATACTCATTGTATTATACTTTATTTTATTGATAATTTTATCTTAAACTATTTACAGAATATTGTTTTTTTTCTCATTGACTTTACTCGTACATTTTAGGTATACAGTACAGTTGCATTCATCATTGGGATCTTGTACCTTTACATGACAGGTCTTGCTTCTCATTTTTTCCCCTTACCCCTGCCCTCCCTTGTTTTTCTTTTAAAAAAATCACCTTTTCTTCACAATGCATATAGAATAGTGAAAAGAGCATGGTGTGAATGAAGAGTTCACAAGCACTGGCCTGGTGAAATTGCACTTGAACTAGTCAAGATTTCAATTTTATTTACAAAGTAAAATATTTAAACATAAAATACTTAAACATAAGTCCAATGGAATTTTCAAAGAAGTGAAGTTTATCAGAAAAGGTTTCTGAGCGAGTTATATGGAGATAATGGAGCTGTAGAAGTGGAAGTCCTTTGATTACCTTAAAGATTCACTCACTCGTGTGACCTACTTGCGACTTCAATATCACCACTAATTTTCATACTGTTTCACTTCCAAATGTAAAAATTGTGAAAGGGGAATTTAATCTCTCTTTACTTGTGTTTTGAAACATATTTCCTAATAACGTTATTTGCACTAAAGCATACACTTGAAGGAATTCACAAAGGTAATTCTGTAGTGTATGTGAACATAACAACATTGCCCCATGAAATCTGTCGCGCTGTTGACAGTTTTAGCATAGAAACTACTATCACAGGAAGCCAGAATTACTCCAGGTCTGCATGAAAATGAATATTTTGTATCATGGTGTTGTGCAACGATATGTGCTCTTGGAAAGCGTACTTAAGAAAGTGTGAATTTCTCTGAGGACATTTTCAGGCTAACAGTGTAACTTAACATGAATATTATTTGCTGCAAAATGACCTGTGTGGAGGGGAAAGAAAGAATAGATGGGGTCTGCTTCCACAAGAAGGCCAGAGGTTTTGGATTTATATTTGGCGTGGTGCCTCCACCACACAACTTGGTGCTTTTGACAACCCTGTCACTAGGAAAGCAAGATGGAAGAAGGAATTAAAGGTCAGATAGTGAAATTGATAAATATGTGCTCTTGTAAAGCGTACTTAAGAAAGTGTGACTTTCTCTGAGGACATTTTCAGGCTAACAGTGGAACTTAACATGAATATTATTTGCTGCAAAATGACCTGTGTGGAGGGGAAAGAAAGAATAGATGGGGTCTGCTTCCACAAGAAGGCCAGAGGTTTTGGGTTTATATTTGGCGTGGTGCCTCCACAGCACAACTTGGTGCTTTGGACAACCCTGTCACTAGGAAAGCAAGATGGAAGAAGGAATTAAAGGTCAGATAGTGAAATTGATTTATTCCTTTAATTACAGAACCAGATTTAGCTTGATGGGCAAAAATAGCTTTCAGTGCAGAGTGTTGCATCCATAGCTGCAAATGTTGCAGTGGTGTGAGTATACCATCTAATGGTCATCTGCTACTAGGAGGGAGCATAAACTGCCCAAATCCCGTGTTTCTTATCCATTACTGCTGGGAGGTAAAAGCCATAATCCTGTGAATACAGAGATAAAAACAATACATTTATTATGAAGGAGTCGTTGCACTATATCTACACCATCTCTACTTGAACTACTAGTTTACAGAAAAATTATCATGGTGTAGGCATGTGTGAGTTCATTCTTCCTACGCAGAACAGTTTTAAACTTCGGAAAAGATGCATGAGTTAAGTTGAGAAAGCCCGAGTGCAAGTGAAACCGATCGGCTAGAAAGTTGTCACCAGGTCCTCGGTGAATTTCTCCTCACTGTTCTCTCTCTCGGCATTGGCTGGATTACAGGGCAGAGTACAGACACTGAGCAGAAAGAGCATCCTGAAATGTTTCATCATCCACAGAAGTGAGAGAGCCAGAACTAAAGTTCCGGATTTTCTAAGAAAACTGATTTTGAAGAAATTAGAAAAAAAATCAAGTTATTAGACTAGTAGTCCACATACCATTTGCCTTTAAAAGTTTTGTAAACATTTATGAAACTATACTATTATGAGAGATAACATTTAAAGCAAAATTTTTACATGTGATTAAAAAGAAACATTTCGTTTTAATAAAAAGGAGAATGTTTTAAGATAAAAAATTTAATAGGGAAAAATCTCTAAAAATGCTACTTTTCATTGCAGCTATTGCTATGACTTTAAAATGTGTAAAGTAACAACTGATCAAGATTAAAACTGAATTAAAAATAAATGAACTATATTTGAAAATCGGATAAAATAATCTAGATGTGTAATATTTGAATGACAAGACTAATTTCATAAAAGTGCATGTGCAGAATCAGACACCAAAATAATGAAATGATTTTCAAGAAAATAAGGTAAAATTATTGGCATAATTCTGGGCTATTAAGAAAAAAATTTTGAATGTCTAAAGCATTTGAAAAATATCTCCCAAATGAATGTATCTTGTTGCGAACACTCCATTATGCAAATGAAAAATTAGTTAACTGCACTGAAAGCAATCTAAGAATTAAGACTAAAAATAAAATACAAAAGTAGCAACAATGCTTTGAAATACCCCATATGACTGAGGTAATTTGAGAAAACACATCACAATCAAGAAAGGTTTGAATCAAATCAAATGTATTTAAACTAATGGGAGTCAGCAACATCTCTCTTCAATAGGAAATGTGTAATCTTATGCGAATGGCAAAGTGTCAGCATTTAATTACTAGAGGCTACTGACTTCAACGGTACCCCTCAAAAAGATAAAGGAAGTACCCACAAGCCAGGCATAGTGACGCACACAGCTGTAGCACCAGCACTTGGAAAAGTCAAGCAAGAGAATCACTGCAAATTGAACTCTAGCTTTGGTTATATAGGGAGACCCTGTCTCAAAAAATAAGTAATTTGGGGCCAGGGATTTCGCTCAGTGGTTCTACTGCCTGCCTCGCAAGCACAAGGTCCCGAGTTCAATCCCTGGTACCAAAAAATAAAAATAAAAAAATCTCAAAATAAAGTAATTCTATTCCAAGAATTTATGAATGTTTCAAATTTCAAAAGAGGGACATGGGCTATTAATTCCAGTGACAAGAGATCTTGTAAGAAATGCACAGAAAAGCTTTAGAAGAGAAGGGGGATGTAAATGACTTCAGAGGTGGAAACTGTAGGGTTGAATCTACCAAGGAATGGCTGGAAACCCTAGAAGGTAGAAAAGAGGACGACTGGAATCTTTTCAAAACACTTTGAAGAAAGTGTGGTCTTGCCAACACCTTGATTTCAGACTTCTGTTCCTAAAAGTGTGAAGGAATAAATTTCTATTGCTTTAAACCACCAGATCTGTGTTAATGTGTTAAAGTATCTACCAGAAATAATACATAAATCTATTAAAAGTATGCTAAGATAAATCTAAGGGAAGTAAAAAAGAATCATCTTAAATTTAACCAGAGAACATATTTAAAAATGAAATTTTGTAAATAAGTTATAATAATAAAATGTTTTAGTACAACTTAGTTCCTATGCCTAGAATTAAAAGAATAATTCTATATTAGCATAGTATTTTAAATATTTTTGACCATCTAATTTTTAATTTTTAAAAATATGATTGTATGATATTTATCTTTTATGGATTTATCTTTGCTAAAATTTCAAGCCTCCTTTTCTTCGTATTTCACATGATCAATTAATTATACACCTTATTTACACTTTTAGCTTTTCACACCAGAGAAACTATTCACTATTTATATATGTATCCTATTTATTTCACTTGAGAGTTT
>NW_022900913.1:18504106-18667380 GCF_012274545.1 Fukomys damarensis
TTGTAGTCATTCTTCTCATATGAAAGTCATTTACTATCACTCCAAACACATCTACTGCCCCAAATCCCTCTCCCCTATTGGGAGGTTATTTTAGCTTCAATCATCTGGCTTTCATGTTTGGTGCAGAGCATGTACATGTTAATAAATTTGTGTTTGCTCTCCTTTCTATGTTTTATCAGTTTGTTTGACTGGAATGAACAATTAAATCTTCAGAAGAAAAATATCCGCTAACACATGAATGGTTAAAGAACATGTGATACTGGGCTAGGGATTTAGCTCAGTGCTTGTGCCGCTTGCCTTGTAAGTGCAAGGACCCAAATTTGATTCCTGGGACCAAAACAAACAAACAAACAAACAAAAACATGTAGTCCTTACACACAATGGAATACTACTGTGCTATAAAGAAGGGTGAACTTGAATCATTTGTAGGAAAATGAATAGATCTTGAGACCATGATGATAAGTGTAAAAAAATCAGACACAAGCTTAAATAACACAGAGTTTCTTTTATATGAAAAACCCAAAATATAAATAAGAAGAAAAACAAAAGATAAGTAACAGGAAATAAGAAGATAGATATTTCTCAAATGGGAAGATAAGAAAGAAGATAGAAAAACCCAATATAAATAAGAAGAAAAACAAAAGATAAGTAACAGGAAATAAGAAGAGAGAGAGATCTCAAATGGGAAGATAAGAAAGAAGATGGAGGGGAAGTGGATGAAAAGGAAAGGAAGGAACAAAAAACTAATAAAAATGTGTTGTGTATGTAGACTAACTCCACAAGGCATCTCAATACTATGTACCACATACAGGTATTACTAAAATATTTTAAAGGTCTCAACTTTCATACATCGATCAAGTGTCCCAAGACATTCAAAGGAAATAAAGACTGTATGTAATGTTGGACAGAAAGCTAACATTCTCTTTGTCCTGGCAGTCTATGAGTAAGGAATTACTGGCTTCTGTGTCTGTTAGTATTTTGCTTCCACAGAAGCTCAGATAAGGACAAGGGCAGAGCCAAAAGATTCACTAAAAACCATAGCTGGCATTATGAAAGAACCACGCCCACGTTCCACCACACCCTCCAACTATTAAGGTACAGCTGTCAATTCATTGCCTCTGGTTTAAATTAGTTGGATGTTTCCATTACTTGAAAATAAAGCCTGTGGATATTAACCAGCAAGTTCGAAAGCCTTTATCAGAATGATCTTTAGTTATTGTTGCTACTGTTTTATTTTTTCAAAGGATAAAAAGTAGTGGTGGTTCCTAATAGAGGATTTATGTTTGAATAAAACTTAAATTCAGTATATGGCTGCTAAGTTAAAGGAACTTTGATACCCCGTGTAGGTTTAATATGCCATTTTTCACTCTGATTCAAGGATTAGAAAATAGTATCATTAATAAACAGAAAGATGAAAAGTAAATAAATAAAATTATAGGAAGAACTATGTATTGATTCCAAATTACTAAATAAATATAGTAAGTGCTAAATAATACTACTTTTATCTATTTAATATTTGCAATCCTATAGTTTATATTTAGATTACATGCTTATTTGTACTTTAATATTGAAACATAATATAAAAAATTCTAGTAGGCAATATGCATTACTTATTGTACAGTGAAGCTGAAATAAATGTTGCATGCCCACAGGAACTTACTTTCATTTTATCAAGATGATGTTAGGTATGGCAGTAAAGTTAATAAGTCATTTAAACATTATCAATCTTAATAATGTCTTTATAAGACTATTTTATCCAAAATCATTGAATAAGTGAATTTGAAATATAAACTTAATTAAATTGATCATGTAGCTTGAGTTTTAACAAATCAAAAAATATTGAACTACCACAATGATAATGTGTTACATTTATTCAAATATTGTTTTAATTATTATCTCAGACATTCCAAAGAAATAAAGACTGTATGTAATGTTGGACAGAAAGCTAACATTCTCTTTGTCCTGGCAGTCTATGAGTAAGGAATTACTGGCTTCTGTGTCTGTTAGTATTTTGCTTCCACAGAAGCTCAGATAAGGACAAGGGCAGAGCCAAAAGATTCACTAAAAACCATAGCTGGCATTATGAAAGAACCACGCCCACGTTCCACCACACCCTCCAACTATTAAGGTACAGCTGTCAATTCATTGCCTCTGGTTTAAATTAGTTGGATGTTTCCATTACTTGAAAATAAAGCCTGTGGATATTAACCAGCAAGTTCGAAAGCCTTTATCAGAATGATCTTTAGTTATTGTTGCTACTGTTTTATTTTTTCAAAGGATAAAAAGTAGTGGTGGTTCCTAATAGAGGATTTATGTTTGAATAAAACTTAAATTCAGTATATGGCTGCTAAGTTAAAGGAACTTTGATACCCCGTGTAGGTTTAATATGCCATTTTTCACTCTGATTCAAGGATTAGAAAATAGTATCATTAATAAACAGAAAGATGAAAAGTAAATAAATAAAATTATAGGAAGAACTATGTATTGATTCCAAATTACTAAATAAATATAGTAAGTGCTAAATAATACTACTTTTATCTATTTAATATTTGCAATCCTATAGTTTATATTTAGATTACATGCTTATTTGTACTTTAATATTGAAACATAATATAAAAAATTCTAGTAGGCAATATGCATTACTTATTGTACAGTGAAGCTGAAATAAATGTTGCATGCCCACAGGAACTTATTTTCATTTTATCAAGATGATGTTAGGTATGGCAGTAAAGTTAATAAGTCATTTAAACATTATCAATCTTAATAATGTCTTTATAAGACTATTTTATCCAAAATCATTGAATAAGTGAATTTGAAATATAAACTTAATTAAATTGATCATGTAGCTTGAGTTTTAACAAATCAAAAAATATTGAACTACCACAATGATAATGTGTTACATTTATTCAAATATTGTTTTAATTATTATCTCAGACATTCCAAAATCACCCCTCAGGTTTGATGACCTGAGAGAAGGAGCCAAATAATGCAGAAAAGTTACACTTTGAGTTGCGATTTGTCCCAGTGAAAGGATACAAAATTGAAATTAGCACAGAAAAAAGGGGGAGAATTCAGCAGCAGTCAGATCTCAGTGGGGTCAGTGATTTATTCACCAAACACCTTATTCTCCAAGCAATGGTGCCCGATGGCACATATGAAGGGTTACTGAACAGCGTCTTTATTGACGGTCAGTCCTGTAGGCTTGGAGAACCCACACAACTAACAGAAGCCCTAAGTGCCTTGACTCGGACTGGCCTGGACTCCCAGCTACCTTGGGTGGCCCATGGTCTCAGGTAGTTCAACACATTCTTATGTGGCAGGATGCTCCAGCGCCTCAACAGTCATCTGGCTAGAATGGTTATCATGCTGCAAGCCTGATGGCTTAACCCCGCACCATAGAATTAAAATGTAGAGAGCAAAGCTGGGAATTCAGCGCAGTGGTGCCACCACCCGCCTTTCAAAAGCAATCCCCCGGACCAAAACCAAAAACAACAATACAATTTATAGCACAGAGGACGTCATGAGACAACCCAACACTTTTGAAATAGTTCTGAGCTTTCATTCACATGCCAGGCATTAAGGTTGATGTTGTGCATACAGCATTGAACCAAAGAGCACCAATCTCCAAAGCCTATGAAACTTATATTTTCTGTAGAGAAACTATAGGTGCACACAATTAGAACTTAATTAAGTGTTATATTAGATGATAATTAGCGTCATGGGAAAAAGTAAATGAAAAGGTGGAAGGGTGCACAATGGGTCAATTTGATTTACCTTTGCTGAAGAGGACTTACTATGAGGACAGTGTACAGTAAAATATGGAGGGGCGAGGAAGTGTCCCTGGTGGAAGCCTGCATGAAGACCATGCCATGCACAGTCACCATGTGCAAATATCCAGATGGCTTTCTAGTTATGTCAGAAGAACAGTCAGAAGTCAGGGTGGCTGGAGTCCAGGAAGACAGAGCGCAAGATATGAAAACGGTTACAGAATTTGCTCTAACCATTTTCTCAAAGTGATTATCCCTATCAATATTTATTAAAATGCTGTTGTGGTTCTATTTTGAATTAAGTAAAAATGATTTCGGAAAGAAAGGGATTTCTATGAGGTGACGGAGCATTTTTGATCCTGGATTATTAAATCAAAAGGCTGAGCAAAGGCTCTGATTATGTAGCTTTTTAGACATTTGTTATTTTAATGTTACATTCCAATTATCTTGTGAATAGCAGCTTTTTATGATGACTGCCAGTAATTGAGGATGTCACAGGTGGCCCTTTTCTTAGGAGATCAAGAGCTGTTCAAAGATATCGCCATGTGTCACTGTCATTATGAAATGCTTACTCTGCACTGGTCTCTCTTGGCCATTGCCTTTTCACGTGCTTTTCTTCACACAGCGGGACTTCTTTGTTGTATGTAACACATCATGTGGAGCCCGTTTTCTCTCCTGTTGCCCATGATTGAGAACAGATGTTATATACCTTTATCATTGTCTTCAGGAAATCTTGATGCCTTTTAATGGCACTCTGTACTTCTCTAATCTGGAGGGTTAGCTGCATGCTCAGGAGGACTTCGTTTTATTGTAGGTAGTCATATACAAGCCCTGGGCCTGCTGTTACCTTTTCACTGCTTGCTGGAACAATTAGCACGAGCAAAGGTTTTTCACAACAGGTATTAATACCTTGCTGGAAGAGGTAAGGGCATTTGGTTTTTCTTCCAATATAGGCAATAGCTGTAGAAGATAAAAGGTTTCTTGATGGGAGAAATTTGTTATTTTATTTGCTCTATCTTTTTCATTAGAAGTAAATTCTTAGTCTTTATATATGATGAATGACCAGATGAATAGTTTTAGCCTCAAAACTGTGTCATCCAAATTTAAAATATCTTTTCATAATTTGTATTTTGAAAAGATCACATAAAACATAAATTAAGATCACACAGATAGCTTTCTATGTGAATGTTAGTATTTTTATCTGTAGAATTTTAAATAATCTTTTTCAAATAAATTATGAAAAACAGTATTGAAATAAAACTGTATGTCTGCAAATAATGTATTGCATCAAAGTACAGAATAGGAAAAGTGCAAACGGCCTCTTCAACACGTCTCTCTGCTGTTGATCTTTTTTCTTTTCAATTGAGTTTATTGGTACATTTTAGGGATACAGTACAGTTACATTCATTGTTAGGATCTTGTACCTCTACATGACATGTGGTCTTGGTTCTCATTTTTTCCCCCTTTCCCTGCCCTCCCTTCATCCGCTCCTCCCCTCCCATCTACAAACACTTTATTTCCATCTTTTCATTTTCTCCATTTTTTCTTTTCCCTTATTACCCTTCTCCTACCCATCCCACCTTCCCTACACCTTTAGACCTTTTCTTCCCATTTCACAATGTCAGTCATCTCATTAGGATCTTATGTACTTTACAGTTTATTCACACCAGAGAAACTATTCTGTATTTACACATGTGTGACTCATTTATTTCACTTAGGAGTATATCCTCAATATGTATCCATTTCCCTATGAATGAATCTAATTTCTCATTCTTTATGGCTGAGTAATATTCAATTTTATAGAAAAACCATATTTTCTTTATCCAGTCTCAAGTTGATGGTCATTTGGGTTGTTTCCAAGTTTTAGCTATTAAAAACTGTGCTGCTATATTCATGGGTGTGCATATATCACTGTGGTATTATTCTTTTAATTCTTTTGGAAAGATACCCAGCAGAGGGATGGCCAGGTCAAATGGAACCTCTAGTCCCATCTCTTTGAGGTATCTCCATATTGATTTCCATAAAAGTGTTCTTTTTTTTGTTGTTACCAGGATCAAACTCAGGTCCTTGTACTTGCAAGGCAGTCACCAGAACCACTGAGCTAAATCCCTGACCCTTCTCTGCTGTTGATTTTGATTGTAGGGGAAGACAAATTCGAGATCTGCATTCAGGGAAAGTTTCCCTAAAATACCAACATCCACTCAAAACTGGGTCATGACAAGCTTCTCCTGATCACACTGAAGCTGCAATTCTTATACTGAGCATTAATATTAGTAATTGTAAGTCTAGCTATTTCTTCATTACCCCAAGCTAGACAGAAGCCAAATATGTTGTAACACCAGAAGGTAGTAGTACAACTGGGCAGTCCACATGTTGCACAAAACTCACAATCACTGGAATCCTCCAAAATCTCCCTTCAGCCATGCACCTAAGCATGCTCAGTTCTTATGTTTCCTCTTCTTGAAAGGAGATACTTTCTGTATAGTTTCTCCTGTTCTCTGAGACAACAGAAATAAGTGTGTTATACATATATGCATAATATATATTAATGTCTTCTGGAATTACTTAGCTATAATTAAAATCATTTATTGAATCTATAGTCCTTCCATGTTTTACAAATCTTAGGTGTGTAAGAAGTGTTTCTTATGGAATTCCCTTACATGTTTAGGTCCATGGAAAAATAGATCTTAAAATATTGGATCTTCCTGTCCAGAACCATCAACTATTTGTCTATTTGACTCTATCTTTCAATTTAAGAATTGTGAGTCCATTTTTGGTAGCTCTGCTTGGTGACATGATATATGTTTTTTCTGCTTGCATTATCTAAATATTTCATTCATTTTTATCTCTTGGTTTTACATACTTGAAATAAATTACTTGATCAAATATATGGCGCTAAAATTTCCTTCAAAATATTTTTCCTTAGAAGATAAATTTGTTCCAGATACATTACTTTTAAGATTTTCTCTTTCTTCTCATGTCATTTTGAAAATTTATTTTTATGGTATTTATTAAATTCTTCTAATTGTAAAAATTAATTAATCTAAATATGTCTTTATTTATTTTTAATATCCTTAAAATCAATAGTGTTGATAAGTCATTTGCTTGTTCTACTAGTAATTCTGATACAGCTAGTAAACTTGAAAGACTATATGAAATTTCAAATGGGATTGGACCCTGTGATGTGCCTTTGACTTCAGTCTTTTCTTAGTACAGTTTGCTAAAATTTCATTTGTTTCATTTATCTTGTTAATTAACTTGCTTTAAATGCAGGTGATATTTCTCATATGTGTGCCCTTCATGGTTTATTGATTTTAAATCTTATATTTTCTATTCTATATATTAATTTATTTCAGATAGAAATAAATTCTATCTTATGCTTATTCCTCATTTCACTTCTGATAAAGGAGGATTTGCTCCATGCTTTACTATATTCTACTTTTCCAATAATATTTAAAGCTACAAAATTCCTTTATTCCAAAAATTAAAAATATAAATTTTATTTTACTCAAATGTACCTCTCCTGAGAGCAGCAAGCAAGAGGAGGAGGAAATAAAGATAAGATGGTTTATGTATATATACCATCTCTAATGTGAATATAATTATAATGTGCCACATATACAAATTATTCATATGAGAGAAAAAGTTCCATAAAAACTATAATGGTACATAAGATCGCGATGATATAATTGACAATGTGAAATACGAAGTGAAAAGAAAATAAATGAGAAAATTTTATGTTTTAATACAACTCAAGATGGAGGAGGAGAAGATGTAAAACGAATTAAGATGTGTTCTGTATGTGTATCAACTCCTATACGGAATGTAATCATTATGTACTGAAAACATGTTTTAGAAAAATAAAAATTTGAAGACGTTTTAAATAAGCATAAAAATTATGTCTTCTAAGCTAGTTGCTTTACATTATATGATCAGATCCCCACTGGCTCCATTAAGCTTTGCAATCTTTTTAATCTATTTTACACACAAACCTCCCATACCAAATTTTGCCAGGCCTTGTAGATTTTTCTCCTTTGCAAGCACAGCTTGATAAAGGGGCACGAGGTGAAAGAAAGCAGTATGCTAGGTCTTCTAACTTACACCTCCTTGGTTAATGTTTCCCCTAGTTAAGGCATCTCATGCACTCCAACCTCACCTCTACGTTTTTACTCAGTAGGAACATCACTTTGTGGCCAAATTCCACTTCCTGTGCCGCAGCTCAGAAAGTGCCCCTGGACAGTGCTGTTATGAATGTGACCCACTTCTTTCCAGGATCATAGCCTCTGTTTTGTTTCATTCTGTTTTTTGAGAGAAGATCTCACTATTTAGTTCAGACTGCCCTCGTACTCTCTATGTAGCCCAGGCTGGTCTCGAACTCACAGAGATCCTCCTGCCTCAGCCTCCTGAGTGCTGGGTTACAGACATGAGCCACCATTCCCTGCTGGGACCATAGCCTTTTGGTTTCTGTTGTTGAAACCATGAGCAAGCCAATGTATGCATTTTACAGTAAAAACTATTATCATATTTTTCCAGAAGTGTAAAACTGATATCCATTTTCACCTTATGTTTGTAACTAATAAATCAAATCTTGCCTTCCTTTCAATGTTACTACACTGTTGCTACAGCCTAGACTGTATAGATATTAGGGAATGGATCTCAGACTATGGAGACATGGTTCAAATCTGCAGGGCAGGCTGTGGCTCGAACTAAGGATAAGGTGAGTTCTGTCCTGAAGGCTGACAAAGAGATCTAGTTGAGCAATGCTACAGAGGGCTCTAAAAGCAGTCTGATGGAGAATCTCCTCTTACTCCGGGGAAAGAGTGCCTGAGTGATCCAGTTACACCTTCTGTTGATGTGTGAAGGCCACGCATGTTAGGGATGCCAGTAGGCTTTTTACTAATGATTAAAATATCAATATAATCTCAAATCACCCTTGAAGAAATACTAAAACTAATGTCAGACAAAACATCTGTGTACACTATGACCTAGACAAGTTCGCAAGTAGAAGTAACAGGCACATTTTTGAATCCGCTGTGTAGTGTTATTATAATTAATTTCCTGACATATTTATTCAAACTTCAATATTTTCAGTTTAACTCTAAACATTAGATTTTTCCTTTCCTATTTTTTATTTTTCGTAGAAAGTTCACTGTCTTCTGAGTCTTCCACTTCTCTTTTTACTGCCCCTTCCCTTCTTTCATTTTTGCAATTTCCTTTTGACAGGAATGCTTTCTAATATTTATAATATTTGGCTTTGATAACATTTTATATTGCCTGCACTTGGTAGAAGTCGAATTGCTTTTATTTTATGTTGTTTATCCTCTCTTGAAGTGTGTTTTCCTTGTGCCATTTGATAGTTTCCTTTTCTTTTAATTTTGCAGCTTCTCTTTTTAAAAATAGATGTGTTCTGGTCTTAACTTGATAATCGTTGCAATTCTATCATCTTTTCCTTCCACTTTAATGAAAGCAGAATATGAGCTTCATTTGAAATTGAATTGAATATTAATGGGAAACTTGCCTGGAGATCTTGATACTGCAAGTATCATATAATTTAATGTGTGCTATACATGTATGCAGATTCACTATAAATGCTATATGTGCGCTTTGTTACACTTTACATATGCATTGGTACTTTTCCTCCACTGTGCTTCATATATTTGTATTTTCCTGGCCGCGCTGACTAAATTTACTCCAATAGCCATTCCTCTTCTCTCCATCCAGTTTATGATATGTGCTTTTTCTTTGTAGTTTATAATTCAAAGTTAGCATTCTGGTTTGCTAAATTAGGCAGTCCTTTTCTCTTTGAAGTTTTATTCCTTTTTTGGAATATCTGTCCCTAATTTTTCTGATAGTGTTTACTTTGTTAGTTTGTTTTATCGTCTAGCGTTCTCTGAGGATTGTCTTATTCTCCTTTCTGTCTTCTAAATCATGGTAACATTTGACCAGCTGTTACAGTTTTCCTCAATCTCAGCATGTTCTACAATGGTCTGTTCTCCAACTCAAAATCTGTTCTTTAACTCAAAAGCTTTATGTTTTTAGATATATTCTCAACACCTCTAAAACACTTTCATGTTTAAAAAGCAATCACTGAATAAGCACCGATATTGTGTTGCCGCATTGCCAATTATCAAATGTGAAGTAGTATTTTGTACTTTTGTAATTCTGGCAAATTATCTTATACATCTGTATGAGTCAACTTTCTCATCTCTAAGACACAATACCTGGCACACAAATCTTAAAAGAGGAGAGATTTAGTCTAGTTTCTGGTTTAGAGGGATTTAGTCTGCAGTAGGCTGGCTCCAAGGTAGAAATATTTTAGTGAAGGGCATGGTGAGGCAGAGATGCTTAGTTCTTTGCAGCTGGGGAGCAGATCATAGGAACAGTGCCAGACAGGAAAGAGCAAAAATCCAGATATAGTTCCAAGGCCATGCTCCTGACCAGACACACCAGAAATGTGCTCTACTCTTACCCTGGTGGCTCCCAAAATAATCAAGTTCACACAATGGAGCTTAACCTCCACAATCTCTGTACTGAGTTCCTCAATGGGAAAGTTTAACAACAGTGAGCTTTACTCAGTGGTTTGGTTTTAAAAAACAAGTAAATTAGCCCATGTAATGCACTCAACACAAGATTTAGCTCATAGAAACCACTCAAAAAATAAAATCTATTCAATTGTAATGATTTATTGAGTTGTCTTTTTTCTGTATCTACATCATTTTTATGAATACTTTATCTTCCGGTAGCTTTTTATTATTGAAAATATTATTTTTGTGCGCTTTAAGTTTCCATAATAATTTCCTGTTCCTTTTTCTCACTAAGCATTTTGCATTGATTTTATTCTTTTCAGAAAATTTTTAGAGGCACAACAAAACTGAGCTTAAATTCTACAAAATTGTGTCCAAACATGAAAGTGTATTTGGCCAAACGTTCCGGCAATAGGAACAAGAAGAAAGAGCAGTGATTGTGATTCCATTATTGGGTCTTTGCACATCACTTTTAATAATAATAAATAAGCCTGA
Organism: Fukomys damarensis; assembly: GCF_012274545.1. Classification (NCBI taxonomy): domain Eukaryota; kingdom Metazoa; phylum Chordata; class Mammalia; order Rodentia; family Bathyergidae; genus Fukomys; species Fukomys damarensis. The sequence goes on from NW_022900913.1 coordinate 18,514,893, forward strand.
AATGTAAACATATATAATCTGTAATTATTACTAATCATTTATTAATTTAAAAGTCACTATTAATTTATAAACTTGTTAAAGAAAATTTAGTTACACAAAATAATAACTATAAAGTATGAAGATTTCTTCTGTATCTTTGTTCTCTACACTTTTACAAACTTGCAACACTTAACATCTCCCATCAGAGTGGTGTGCATGTTACAACTAATGAACTTACCCTTATATCTCATTGCCTTAAATTCATATTTTCTTTATGACCAGGCTTCCCTTGCTGAGACAAAATACCTGACACCCAATGTTAAAGGAAAAAAGGTTTATTTACCTCACAATTTGTAGAGATTTTAGTCTATAGTTGACTGCTTCAAAGGTAGCGTGGTGTGGAAGAGGGGCATCGCAGAGAAAAAACAGTTCATGGGTGGGCACAAGTGACATCCAAGGACTTGATCTGACCCTTATATCTTGTTCAGGTTACTTGCCCTTATAGGAAGTCTCCCTGACAGTAAGTTGTTACTGTACATTTTCTCCAAAAGTGTGAGCTAAATAAACTTTTTTTTTGTAAAATACACAGCCTGAGATACTTTCATAACAGTAAAAAAAATGTAGTAATTCAGTTTAGAACTATAAACTAGACTGAAATCAGAAGCCTTCATTATTAAAGATTATCTAGTATCATATTGAAAGCTTCAACTCCTGGCTCACTGATACCCAGAGACATTAAATTACAGTGTGGATGGATCAGAACCAAGTAGATGAAATTTTCTATTATGTCAAAAGTCCTCATAATGAATAACTCTCACTGTTTTGAATTAATATTTTTTCTGAGAGTTAATAATTTCATGATATGAACTGTAGTGTACCGTAGTGAAGTTAATATTCACAATAACTCTCATAAACCTGTAGATTTGTTATGGGTAAGAATGTTAAGATAGAATCTCTTCTGGAAGACCAAGACTATTTTCATGTCACCTTCTTTTGAAGACTTCATCAGAGAAAAGGCTGGATTGCTCTACCCTCTAGGGTTAGTGATGACAAACTTTTTAGGAACGAGTACCCAAATTGTGACCCAAAACCCAATTTATTTCCAAGTGCCAACAGTGAAATCAAACCTGAATACTGAGGTCTTAGTTTAGCGAAATCAACTTAAAAATTAACACGTTTTGTCTTAAAGGAAAACAACCAATATGTGTGCCATAGGTTCTCTACAAAGACTAGGTTCTGCCCTGATTTCCATGCCTAACCATAGTGCTCAATGGTTCGAATTTCCATAAATTCTTTCTAACACTAGAGTTCTTTCATCTCTGTGATAACAGCAGTCCTAACACTTGTAAGCTTATATCTTAGGTGGTTTTCTATCCTCTTTCTTAATGATCAGTTACACTAAGTGTATTTGCATATAGCTATTAGGCCTTTTCTTGTCTTATTTTGAGAAATGTAGATGCAAGTCATTTGTCAAATTTTATGATGTCATTGTATTTTTTGTGCTTTCTTCTCTATTAAATTCTGAATTTCTTAAATGTTAACCTGTTTTCAGAAATATTGTGCTTTTCTTTGATTCTCTAGGCTGCCTGTTCACTCTGATATTTTTTTCAATTGGTATACAGAAACTTTTAGTTAGATATAATCTTAATGTCTTTTTTGCTTATCCTTTCAGTGTTATATTTAAAAAGCATTGCCCAGTAATGATGTAACTGTATTGTATACCTAGATTGTACCAATAAACTCAATAAAAAGAAAAAAAATAAAAAATAAAAATAAAAAAATCATTGTCAAGAATGATGTAGCTTTAAACATATTTATTATTCTAGAAGCTTTGTGGTTCCAGTTTTTATATTTAAATATTTAATCCACTACTACCTGAGTTTTGTTTATAGTATCAGTTTAGGTTCTGCATTCGGATATGAAGTATTTTCGGAAAAAGTTAGAACAATGCTAATTAATTTTACTTCATTAAATTTCATAAAGTAATTGGCTCCATTATTACAGTCATATGTGTAGTTGAATGTTCTAATTGTTTTTATTATAAAAAATATTACATCAAAGATTCAAATATGGGCTGAGAGAAAAAAACATTTGTTCTGTGTATTTTGTTTTTTTGGATTCTAATCTCCTATGACTCCAATCACATGCAATTGTATATTCTTGTAATGGTGCTACCCAAAATCACAGCCACATGTGGCTTTTTAGCCTCCAATGAATCAGTTAAATTGCATAAAAGTTCACTTCTCAGTTGTATTAGGCCCACTTCAACTACTCAGTTGGGGGGTGGCCACTGGCTTCTATGGGAAAAGTGAGCACTGGACATTCCCATCACTGTAGTAAATTCTATTGCACAGCCCTGAGGTCCAGTAATAGGTCTAAAATATTGAATTTTCCTCATGGAACACTTGAAAATTGTATTAAGAACAGTATTTTAATCCTTTCCTCAGTAGAACTAAAGTGAGTTCTGAGGACTTGAATTTCTATGAAATTCTCAGTTGATAATGATGTTGATTTTCTAAGAACCAGAATTTATTTTTTTAAATTTTTTTCTCACTGAGTTTATTGGTGCATTTTAGGTATACAATACAGTTACATTCATCATTGGGATCTTGTACCTTCACATGACAGGTCTTGGTTCTCATTTTTTCCCCTTATTTCTGCCCTCCCTTCACCTCCTCCTCCCCTCCCTATTTACAAATACTTTATTTCCAATTTTTCATTTTCTCATATTTTTTCCTTGTCCCTTATTCTCTTTCCCCTACCCTTCCCATTTCCCCTGCACCTTTAGCCCTTTTCTTCCTATTCACATTGTCAATTATATCATTGGGATCTTATGTACCATTATAGTTTTTCACACCAGAGAAACTATTTGGTATTTACACATGTGTGACTCATTTATTTCATTTAGGAGTATATCTTCAATATGTATCCATTTTCCTATGAATGAGTCTAATTTCTCATTCTTTATGGCTGAGTAGTATTACATGTTACAGAAAAATAAAAGCTACTGATTTAGAACTATTGATTCAAAAGAACATAAGAAGTAACAGTAGTCTAAGGGATTTGAGAATCATGCATGCCTCTCACCATGTTTTTCAATAAAAATTCTGATAGCAAAGTGGGTAACTGACCTCAGTTAATAGTATTTTGCCACTATTTGCAGGTAGAAATGCAAACTATATATAAGCTATTAGAACTTCAAGGTATGACACATACTTCATATTATGATTGGGAAAATGTGCTCTACAAATAAAAAGCAGTTTATGAAAAGTAGTTATGTTTATAAAAAGTTATGTGATCAACGAAAATGATGGTTTCTCAAAAAGTTACTCAAAGCATAACAATACACCTCTTATTGTTTTATTGTAGTCCACTTTCTCTCTAATAGACCTAACACAATCACCTCCAATGAAATGAAACATTTTTAGCAATAGAAACTATTAGAGATAATCACTTTTGCCCAGTTTAATCCTGCTTATTGATAAATTATTTTGCTTTTATATAAACTAATAGTTGAAATGGAATGTCTCGTTATTGTGTAGCATGTTGTTTATGAAAGAACGAGTAATCGGTTGCTCAGTATGTTTTTTTTATTTTTGGAAGGAAAGTGTGGAAAGGTCATCTGAATTTCAAAAACTTTATATGCAAAAAATAAGCATATTAGTTACTCATTTATTTTATTTTAAAAATAATAGTACTAGAAATATAACAGTCACATTTATTAAATTTAAGGTAAATCAATTTATCACTTTTTCCAACATTAAAAATCATGTGTTAGAGATAAATCAAAAGAAAAAATGCTCATTACGTACATCTTCAACATGTTCCTTACTTCTGTTACTTAAATTTTTTCCTCAGGATGCTTTATTTTTTTGAAAATATGCACTCAAAAGTAAAAATTTTCATAAAACAAATTATCTGTAAGTTAATATATATGTAGAAATCAGTTCGCTAATCTTATTTGTAAATGAATAGCTAAACACATGCACATATAAAGTCTTTTTGCTTCAAAAGAGAACCTAGTAAATTTCAAATACAGTACAACTCTTGGAACACAAAAATCAATTTTTTTCTCTTTACTTCAGAAGTAAGCTTAGTCATTTGTAAAATAATCAATAAATGCCTATATCATGCCTCTGTCAATTAAAGGAAAATAAACATAAAAGCACGAATAAAAAATTCTTAAACAAGCAAAAATATTGATGCATGATTAATAAATGAGTTCAAATATACATATATTTTAACATTAATGCCTCTTCTGCAAATATTCTCAATAACCTTGAGATGTAATTATTCAGAAAACATTATTGTTATGGTATCTACTATATTTTAATAACACCAAGAAATTTAGCAAGAAATTTGGGGTTATAGACATCACATATAGAAAGCCTAGTCCGTGTACAAGTCCACAGGTACATAAGCATGATAGCTGTAGATGGATTTTGTATACATATATAAGTGAACATATGTGTGTATGCAAATATACATATATATTACAGTTTGGATCTTGAAAGATTCCCAAAGGTCAGTGTGTTAAAGACACCACTGGAAGGTATTGGAGGCTTCAGTAGATAAGGAATACAGGAACGAAGTTAGGCCACTGGCAAAGTATGCTTGAAGGAAATCTTAAACTTATGAGACCCTTGTCTTCCTCTCTTTTTGCTTCCTGGCTGCCCTTTAACAACAGCTAGATTGCCACACACTGTCACTGAGGTATTCTGTGCCACACAGGCATACCAACAACAATAAAGGACTATGACCAAAACCTCTGAAGTAAACTTCTCCTCTTACCTTTGTTATTCTGTCACAGCGACAGAAGTCTGACTTCCTCAGTGTATTTATTAATATATTTGATTATAAATTTGTACCTGACCAAGTGATGCTTGAGCAGAAGCACAGATTGAAAGGACATTGTTAGAAATTTAGACTTTCCTCAAATCTATTAATGATGATAAGCAGGAAAGTGACTGGTTACTTTTTCATTTTAGAATACCTCTATACTCCATGGTGAAAATTTGGGTGAAGGAAAGCAATATTGAGGTTAAAATAAATGAGTAACCTAATTTGAAAGTTATTAAATTCTTCTAAGAAATTCATGGCTTATTGATTAAAATGGGGGATACAAGAAGAGTCTGATCCTCAGATTTTACTCATGGGAATATAGGTGATGATACCCCAAGATGAGTTTAAGAATGGAGGGAGTGAAAATACTTAGGAATTAATATCATGATTATATTTTGAACGAATGCATTTAGAGCTGTCAGTTGCTGACACAAGGGGGACCTTTCAAAAGCCAGCAGCAAATTCATTTGTGAGCTGCTCAAAACAATCTAGAATGTGTTTAGTGATGTGAAAGGCCTGCATTCATTTTGGTAAATGAATGCAAGACAGCAAGAGGTAGAGTCCAATGACACTGAGATACATAATTGAAGAGAGCATCCTAGGTAACAGGAGAGATAAATACACATGACCTTACAGAAGACTAATTGCAAGTTTGGAGAAAGAGTGAGAAAAAAGATACTAGGATATATCTGAAAATAAAATGTTAAAGAAAACATTTTTAAATGCTCAAATTTATGGTAATATAATAAGAGGCAAAAAGTTTACGCACTGGAATGTTCACAATTTTATTTTAGTGTGATAGGGGAATTTATAGAGTGACAAGATAATGATATTTTCCCTAAGCATAATTCTTACCTTACACTCCTTTACTGACTTTGTCATGGAGTCCTGTATTGATTTGCTTAATAGATTTGCAATGAATAAATGGAAATGCCTAGAATAGTGTTGTCCTTCTTTACTTTGAGAAGCCTATATTCATGGAGGAAGTTTTCTCATTTAACTTTTCATCAATTAATTTCACTAGTGATTTTTCTTCTGATGTATCAAATCTTGTGGTCTCAAATGACACCCAAACTGGGTAGGGGTATGAATTTGTAAGTACTCCTGTAACAAAATGCTGCAAACCAAGTGGTAACAGAAATTTATTTTCCCATAGTTCAAGTTAGAAATATGACGATAAATAAGAACTAAGGCATATTTCCAACAATGTAAAGATACAAATTCCCAATGATAAATATCATTATATTGTATACCTAAAATCCACCAATAAACTTAATGAATATAAAAAGATGTTAGCAGAAACTATTCTTTCTGAGTATGAAGCATAAATTTCTTCCACCCCTCATTTTTCTAGTTTTTCATAGCTTTTGACATTCCTTGGCTTATAAATGGTATTCATTCTGTACCTTCATCTCACAGACTGGCCTCTGTACCAGCCTATAAATGTATTCTTAACTCGATCAGATGTAAATACCCTATCTCTAAGTAATGCCACAGCCATAAAGTGATTAAGTATAAAACCTCAATATATTTTGGGTGGATAATTTACCCCTCAAATGTATATATCTGCTTAAAATATTGCTTCAGTTCTAGCTACACCAATCAAAATTATTTTCTAATGTATTTCTATTATAAAAATATGATTTGGGGCATTTGCAGAAATACTTTTCATTTCTTTATTTGTTCATAGGTCAAGGGGATAAAGGTATCTGACACTCATTTTTGTCTCTGCAAAATTCTCATAGTTGAGTTTAACAGGGCAGGTGGCAACCAATTTGTGTTAACAAACTAGCTACTGAATGTATTACAATGAATATTCATCACCTCCCAGCACCGATACACTGTAGTTTGACCTCATTATGATTTTTAGTGGGGACAAACAATAGCTAAGCTATAAAAGTGAGCATATTAGTTCATATAAATATGGAACAGCAAAAGGTATACAAGAATTTACCTTATTATTTTATTGAATCTGCAACTTAGAATCATGAATGAGAAGATGTTGGTAACTCTCATTAAATTCAAATAACTAATTTTATTTGTCTGTAGAATTTACAGTGTAAATAAAAGAAAATGTATAATTTGTAATATTTGACACCTTCCACAGTGATTCAACAAAGTGAATCAACAAAGTGATTACATTTGCATTGGACAAATACGTGAATTTTCAACATATGTCTGTATTATTTCACTATCATTTTACTCATTTGCATAAATGAAGACCTTAACCAATCCTTACGTTGGGATTGCTCTAGAAAATTTTCCTGCCAGTTCTTTACTAGTTTCTCACAGGACAGGGAAGAGTTGATGATAGCATGTTCAGAGGTTTTTTTGAAAACACTTCAAACTTTAGGCATTTGGAATATTGGAAATGTGCACGTGTGTGAAGACGGAATCTGAGTATACAGAAAATTTCCTTTAAAAGAGGAACAAAATTACACCTATGGTCAAGGGAAAGTTTAGTCAAGAAAGTCGAAAGCAACTCTTCTATCATGAGGGGAGAAAGAAATAATGGGCACAGATGGAAGTGATTTATAATTGATACTGAAATATGCTGAGGGAATGTACACCTGGTGTCTTCACATTTCCCTGGAAAAGAAGTTATTGCTAAAGGTGAAAAAGTAGCGAGAAGCATGAAGTGCTTTATATTTAATGGAGTGGTTTTGAGTTATATAACGACACAAAGCAAGAAAAAGTGAATATTGCTGAAAAGGTTAAAGGGACTGAAACATAATTTTAGTACCTTGTGATCTTCTTAAGAGTTTGCATGATTATTCAGTAGTTGGCCTGCACTGTGTCACCAGTTCGTAGCAGAAGACAAGTAAAAGGTTCAATTGATTGAAGGTTTGCTTTTTTTCTCAAAATAGACATGGGCACAATATTCCCCTCCCATTAAGAGGATTAAGGAGACAGTGCTTAAAGCGTAGGGCTATCTATACTGAGGAGAAAACAGACATAGAATGGGATTTAGAACTTGAAAAAAAAAAGTAAACAGTCCAGCTGCAGAGGATAGGTCAGAGAGTAAGTGTGCAGAAAAAAAGACAAAGTTAAAATATTCATTAAATATATTATAACATTATTTATCTTTGTACAGCAAACCCTTGATTTACAAATTCAATGGGATCCCAAGGTCTGGGTGTAACTCAAGTAGGTTGCGTGTCAATATAGCTGAGATCTAGATGTTTACCTGGACGCATGCTGTAGATAACAAGGAAAAGTATTAGGTCCATTAACCTTGCCTATCCCAGTTGTTTGTATGTCAGGCCTGTTGTAACTCGAGGGTTCACTCTATTCCTTATATCTTGGCTTCCCAAACTCATGTCCCTAGGTTTTCACTCTTCCCAGGTGTAAAATCAAGGTATCTAAAATTATCTCCTGATATCAACAACTTAAAATTCTAAATATTTAGGAGTTTATCTCAACACAAAACATGATTTTGAAAGAACATTTTAAAATATATTTCAGTCAACTGTAAGTAATATAAAGAAATAATGAAAAAGAATGCACATAGATGATATATATTTTTTGTTCTACAGGAAATCTTAAATTTATGGCCTATTTTCTTCTATATCATCACCTTCATAAATTTGCAATGCTATAGAGGGGCCAGTTAATCTTGATCAAAAATGAAATCTTATTTATTATGTCCCAAATTACTTATATTTGAATTGAAAGTTAATACACAAATCAATATGTATAGAAGTACTTATGTTTCATTATACATTTTGGATTTAGACTTTATCATGATTAAAATGAGCAGCAAAGACTTGAAAACAGACAGTGTGAATATGCAATATTTAATATCTGTGAGACATCTGTTTAAGAAAACCTGTGTGCAGAAGCCTAAGAAATAATTACAAATTCATATAATCCAGAAGATGGTGCTGTTTACATTTCTACTGCCTTTAGAAACTGCAGAGAAACAATTTATTTCCAATTCAGCTATTGATGGGTTGTAAATTATTGAGCATACCTTTGCAATAGGAACAGTTAATGTAGCTTTGCTCTTGAGGATTTCACATTTACAAATAATTTGCATAACATTTCTACATGAGATATTAGAATATGTACTACTTCAGAAGCAATCTCACATGAATGGAACCTGATCAGTTGCAGCAATCTAGTTAACTTAGGCTAGGAGTACTATCAAATGTGAAAATACATATTAGATAAAAGTTCTATTTAATTTTCTGGTTACTTATATGGCTATTAAAATGCAACATCCAGACCATTAAAGTGGTGATGATCCTTATTTAATGGAATGTGAATTTATTCTTCCAAATAGGGAACAGTTTTATAGTGACATGTTAATTATATACTATCCAGGCACAAAAGATTCAGCCAGTTAACACAGATAAATGGGACACATTACATCTATAAAATATTGGGCCTGCTTCACTGCATCCAAACTTTAGTAGTAAGTAGCCTTATAACTGCTTATAGCACTATGCGAAGGAAAAGTACTTTGACGGAGTCCCCAGCATGCATTTTCCAAGACCGTCCCTGAAAATGTTTGCTGCTCTGTTCTGTTGTGACCTCAACATCAAATAAAATAATGGGCACCTGAGCACAGCTTTTGATGTCCCTTTAGCAGTATATCAACATAAGAGGGCTAGAGGTAAGAGAAGTACAATTGTATAAAACTTTCTAGCACACAACCACAGTTTTTAACTTTATTAATTTTATTGGTACATTTACTTTATACAATATAATGGCATTCATTGTTGGAAATTTGTACCTTTCCATAATCAGTCCGGTTCTTATTTTTCCCCAATAATGAATTGACGTTATGGCATTGAACATTATCTGTAGCATATCTTTAATGAGCAGAACAATGTTTTGTGCCCTGAGTAAACTACACATCTGTCAATCACCAAAGAAAATACATAAATGATTTTTGAAATAGTTGAAAAGAGTCATCAGTAGTAAAAGAGTAATCATATTCTGCAGGTAGACACACATGAAAGAATCAGAGAGAGAAGGTACTTCAGAGATAAAATTGATTGTTTCTGGGAGAGACAGTCCTCAGGTGCGGAAGGAAGGAATGGAAAACTATTAATGAAATATATTGCCATTCATTTGCTGCATGATTTTAAACACATCGCTACATATTTGCTTTTACAAAAGTGAAAGCTATCCCTGGGAAAACCAGAACAGGGATTCTAAGGACTGATCACTGCACTGTCAATTACAATCACTTACAGTGGTTTTGATTTTGTTGCTACTTTCATTTGCTGCTTTTAAAATAGTTTTCCCAGGCTTTCCTTCAACCTGCTAATAGATTTGAGTTGAGACTTGGAAGTCTGGCTCTTTCTTTTTTTTAGCTTCTCTAATAACTTTGTAATATAGCAAACTTTTCAGAACTTTGTGCATCTTTCAAAAGCTTAAAAAAGCTTTCAATTTTTTTCTCTTTTTTTTTTTGGTATCAGGGATCGAACTCGGGTCCTTGAGCTTCCAAGGCAGACCACCAAACCACTGGGCTAAATCCCAAGCCCTTAGAAAAAGCTTTTAAAAAGATGGCTGTAAAGTGAAGATGATCCCAATGGTGAATGTAACTGTACTGTATACTTAAAAGGTACCAATAAACTCAATGAAAAAAAGTGAAGATGCTAAGTATATCTCAGTAAATACAGTACAACATAATAAACAGCACTTCTATTAAATAAAGACACATAGAACATTTGTGCATATGATTAACTTTAAAACCTAGATAATATCCGCTTTAGTTGAGAGAGGTCCTCTTACCAAATGACATTTTTTCCCAAGCCACAAAAATTTTAATTCAATAATCAGTTATTTTATTTCAATTTCCCAGAGCCTGTCTCCAAAATTGTTGTAAGATTTAAGTTACCTGCAGGCAAAATCTAAGGAGTAGAGCTGCAGCTGGTATTCCTGATGACTGCAATTTCGGTAAATAGGCATTGCTTCTGGAAATATAATTGAGTTTCTTTGTGTTCTTTGGTAAGGTTTTTGCTGAACTAATTTGCAGTTTCAATGTCTTTTCTAGAATTTATGATCTAAAAGTTCCCAGTGATACGTATATACGGCTTTTTAACGTAAGAATAAAGAGATTGCTCACTGAGAAATGATGATCTGATTCCAGTGTTGAAAATTATTTGCAAAATAATTTTTTAAAAATTTTTCATTTGTTAACTTTTTGTTGTGCAAAATACTGTTCCCTTTATTGTACTGATGCTTTTAAAAATATTACGAAATGATCAAAACCTTTTTAACAAGCAGAAACATTTTACAGAAATTATTAAAAAATTCCATGGCGATTCTGCAGTAAATAATTATACTAATGAATTCAATGCATAATGAATTATTAATGATACAGTCTTTTGCCAAATATGATCCTTAGTTTTATTTTGGAGGGTCTTTGTAAAAACAATATATATATACACACACACACACACACACACACCTCCTATTAGGCACTAAATTTAATTTTGAAATCAGTGGCATATATGAAAAATATAACTCTTGGTATCAATACTCAGTCATATAAATATAAATAACCATTCTATAGAAAATCAAATTAGATTTGGATATATTCTTAAAAATTATTTACCAAATTCATTGAAACCAAATGTTTCCTTTTAGATTGTGTATCATACATGCACACTATTTAAATATAATTTCTAAAATATGACCTTTTGGGAGGGTTAGAGAGTCAGGTGGTTAATGCTTTATCTCCAATATTTAATTTTTTTACACACTAGTACATTAACTTTTTCACATTTTTACACTTCCCTGTTTCAAACAGTTTGGGCTGATTATAGCAAAGTCCCAGAGATCTGGTGGCTTGTAAACAATAGAAAAGTATCTAAGTGCTAGAGTGGAAGTCTGGGGTTAGTGTCCCAGAGTCATCCTGCTCTGCTGAAGGAGATCTGCATGTCAAACTGAGGAGTTCTCTGTCCTCACATGGTAGAAGTGAGTTTTCTCACTGGCCTCTTTATATCAGGGCATTCATACTTGTCATAGGGACTCAAGTCTGTGATGTCATTAGCTGCCAAAAATCACCTCCACAGAACATCATATCAGAATTACATTTAGCAAACGAATTATGAAAAGGAAAGAAATACTCAGTTCATAACACATAGCAACTACTTCCCGTCTGTAAGGTATTTAATTTCCCATTTTCTATTTTCCTTCTTATTTCTGTGTTGTGACTACACTAAATGTTTATCTTTCCTTTCAATTATAAGCATTGAAATAAATAATTGAATGTGAAACATTTAAGGAATGTAATGGAACTTGTAAACAAACTAGGCTTCTTGCTATCATCCATAGTGTGTGTGTGTGTGTGTGTGTGTGTGTGTGTGTGTGTACTTCTAGGTGATAATGTGCTGAAGAGATGGTCTCAAGGTTACAAAAATATCAGAAAACTCTGACTTTAAGATATTAATACAAATGGAACATCACAAGTGCATTCAAGGGTTTCTTATTCAGCATTGTAAGAAATTATTCCTGAACATTATCTCACTTTTCTATTGTATGGTTTACCTTTTCAATTATTCATAGTCTCCTAAGGACCACTTTCAGTCTAAAATAGTATCTATGGGAGGTAAAAACAGCAAGAAATGTATTTCTGAATGGATTAAAGGGAAAGATCTATTTAGAAATTTAAATGTATGTGGTCAACATAGAAGATATATGCATCTCAATAGCTCTTTTCTCCAAAAGTGTTCTAGCTAGGGTCTATTTTAAACTTCTGACTTTCACCGTAGGAAATTTATGTTTTCTTTCACTTTTATTTTCTTTTAAATTCAATTTACTTTTATGTTACAAAATTTTGTGTGGACTAAATGGCTTTTTTTCTTAGTATTTTTAAAATTATATTTAGCAATAGTCTAAAAAGAATTTAGGATGTTTACATTTCATACTTTTTTTTTTACCTACTTAAAACATATAGTGCTACTTTGCTCTTACTTTGTGATCCCTGAAATTATAATAATTTGCAACTCTTTACTAAGGTTTCCTTTAAATGGCATTTTATACCTATTTATATTTTATTGTGCTTCACTTTTAAGTTTTATTTTCACTTGTAAATTATTCAAACTCACTATGAGCATAGAAAAGAGCATAACAGAAACTTTTGTATTCTACATTCATAGTTTTGTTTTGTCATAAATCATACTGCTTTTATTTACACTTATATCTGCATAGTTAATTGAAGTTTTCTTCCAACTACTGTATTCAAATGTTGCTGACAATTAACTTGTAATATAATATTTACATGTATATTGTTTTTAACTTGTTACCACATCAATCAGATCAGTATTCCTGAAGGAAAAGTTTTTTTTTTGTTTTGTTTTGTTTTGTTTTTTGGTACCGGGGATTGAACTCAGGTCCTTGTGCTTGTAAGGCAGGCCACTGAACGGCTGAGCTAAATCCCCGGCCCCAAGGAAAAGTTAATTTAAAAAAATGAAATATGCTAACAGAAGCTATAGAAGTCATTGTATGCAGCTCCTTTATTGTAAATTTGCTTATACAAAGCATAGCCTGTAATCAGGAAAGAAAGTGGAAACATGAAAATAAGTGATTCTTTGTCTGCTTCATTTTTTTCCTAAAGCCCTATGAGGATTGGAACTGAGCCTTTCAACAGGTACAAAGCAATTCATAATAAAATGGATGCAGATAAATCTCCAAATACATATAAACTTTGAATAGTTCAGATATATTATTGGAATGGTCGAATGACAAGAACTGAAATGACACTCGTCTCTTTTCATGATGTAAGTACAGTCACCGCAGAGGATTGCACCACTGTTGTCCTGGAACATCAATGGAATGGTTTACAGAACCGCACACATGTAAGGAACTCAAGGACCATTAATCTGCTTAGTACCACATTTGTGTGTTTCTGTGTATTATGGTTCTCAGAAAAGGAGTAAAGAAACCTACATTAGAGATCACTGATGTTTTGAAGAAAGGTCATACAATGACGATTGTGTCATAGTTGACATTACCCCTGGCTGACTTCCTTTAATTCTTGTGGACAAAGCCTTGAAATAAAAAGAGAAGTGTTGCAGAGACTTCAGCAGGCATCTTGACTCAACTCCTGATTTATACTCCACTTATGATAACTATAAGACAAAAACTGGAAACCTTGCCAATAGATAATATTTTGATGAAATTTAAATATGGATATTCATAATTCTGATTTCCTTGTACATACTGATTTTGAAAATATTGCAATTAGGGTCTAGCCCTAAAGAATGCGATTATTCTAGTACCAATTAGGATTCAATTAGAGTTATGCAGCCACCTCATTATGCTATCATATGGAAACTGTTTGATTTACATGTGCACATTTATGAAACAACACTCTTCCTAAATTTCTTATGAATATTCAATGGATTAAAATATAAATACTTTGTATGATAATTTCAATTAGAAATTGTTCAATAAAGTTTATTACTAGTATATTCAATGAAGAAGGGAGTTATAATTAGGATGCAGTGGAAATTTTTACAGAGGTAAAGTATATTTTATGTGCTTTTTCATACTATATTCTCACTTCTTTCCCTGAATATTACCTACTTTATACCTAAGGCTTAAAATAACTTAAATGCTCACTAGCTAAAGATTTTACAGATTAAGGTATATAAATATAATCTGAAGAACGGTAATCTTGCAAAATTTTGACCCAATTTCCAACAGATATTTGTGTTGAAATCTGAGTTGCACTATAAAAATGTACTTATCAAGAGTTCCAAGATGTTTTGATAGCTATAGACCATGAAAGACAAGATGAGAAACTCTAGATAATGAGAATCCTATGTTTTAATTCAAATTACTTAAAAGAAAAAAGCTGCTTGATCAATTCCCTTTAAGAAGGGATTAGAAATCATTATGACTAAATTAGAGGTGAATCATTGTACTGGAACATCAAGTTGGACCAATCACAACGCCTACCATTTCCCTTACTTATTGTCCTACACTGCACACTTGCTAGAGTCAATCACAGTGCTTTGTGGAAGAGCCCACACTCTCTCCTTTATGACCTAGTCTCTTTTCTTCTGCAGTCTTCTTGGCAAAGGGTTTAAAGGGTGGGCTCAGTAATGTTGCACCACTGGGAATTCAAACAAGTATGCAACTGGAAGAAAAGCACTCACTTAATATAAAATTTTTCACTTAGAAAAATGAATACAAATTTGATCACAAGAATTTATTAAAATCTTCCTATCTTTTGCTTTTATTTCCCCATGTGATATGAACCAATATATTCCAACCATAAGGAAAATGACTCATGTAACCTTTTCACAAGGCCAAGATCAACCTGTCTCATTACTTAACAACCAAAGAGCAAACAGTTTCCTCAGCTATGGTTCACACTCCATGTTCTCATGCATTTTTCTCACAATAAAAACAACTAAAACATCTATCAACTGAGAAGCTACTGCTGGCCATAGAATTGTTATTTAAGCTTTTGGCCCAAGGTAAGACCATTACAATATTTTAAACTTGTTCCAGGAAATACTTGAATGATACAGATTTCAAGCCAAAAAGCTTTACAAATATTGGCTATATATCAGGACTTTTTTCATCTGGATTTAAAAACTGTCACTGGAGATTCTGAAGCTTAAAACAGTGAGACTCTGACCACATAATCACTGGGAGAATAGATGGATGTAGAAATGAGCAAAATAATAAAGATGTATAGTATTTTTTAGACTGTCTCATGGTTCTTCTGTCTGAAACATATATGACTGTATGATTTAATTTTTTGATAGTACACAAAATAAAAATCTTCCTCACAGTGTTTATTGGGTAGAAAAAAAATACATAATTGGATGTTGGCATTATCTATCCTTAAAACTTCCCAAACAACAACATAAAGTACAAAATTACAAATTTACACAGATCCCAGTGAGAGGTCAGTGAGCCATGGCTGGAGGCAGGTCCAGCCAGGACCCTACACTGACCCTGGCCACTTGGCCCCTCAGGCCCCAGCCAAAGACCCACGTGGAAAAGAGATACACAAGCAACAGCCAGAGCTCAGCCCCGATACCATTGTTAAGTGTGTGCAGACCCTAGCCAGAAGCCTGCCCAGACACCAGAGACTGGGATGCACAGCCGCTAGCCAAAGGCCCTCTCAGAGAACAGCTACTTAGGAAGGCAGGCCCAGCCAGAAGAGGGCCTAAATACAAACCCAAGTGTGTGCAAGCCCCAGCCAGTACCCAATTCCCCACACCAGGATACCAGGACAGTGTAGGGATCCAGAAGACACCACAATAAACCCAGAATTGGTGCAGTGGTCAGCAGCACAGAAAAGGCAGCTCAATGGCTTGTTCAGAATTAAAGCCCACAGGGTGAGCAAAAAGTTGCCTCAACAAAAGCATAGCAGGCTGCATCTTCTGAAATGAGACGACATGGAAATAAACTTCAAAACCAGATGTCCAGATCAACTAATGCAACTCAAAGGGCAACGAGATGGAACAATCTGATTTTCAACCATCTGGTCTCCCTGAACTGGCAATGAAAGAGAATACGGAAAAAATGAAATCAGAAATAATTTCTCAGATAACAACAGAGATTGTGCCCATAGTGCAAAACATGATTAATAAATCTAGAGTAGACACAGATTTTAAAAAAATAGAGGAGGTGAGGAACATGATGGAATCCCAACATAGAAAATAAAAGGAATCCATAAAACAGTTGCAGATTTTTCAGGAAATTAAAAACTCCATTGAAAGTTTACACAGCAGAATGACCCAATGTGAGGACAGAATTTCTGATATAGAAGATAGGATTTCAATTAGTGATTACCAAAATAAAATTTTTTAAAAATAGTAAGATGCCATGAAAAACTAATACAGCAGCTGCTAGATTATGCAAAGAAGAATAACATAAGACTGATCAGAGTCAATGAAGAAAAAGGAGAAACACATGGAAATTAAACAACACACTTCTAAATAACCAATGAGTCACAGAAGAAATTAAAGAAGAAATCAGTTTCTACGATTAAACATTAATGTCAATACAACTTAATCAGAATCTACAGGACACAACAAAAGCAGATTTACAAGGGAAATTAGTAGCAGTGAATACTCATTAGAAAAACAGAGCAAGCTAAAGTAAACAACCTAATGCTAAACCTCAAATTTCTAGAAAAAGAACAAGAGAATCCTACTGTTCATACAAGCGGGGGGGGGGGGAGATTATAACACCCAGAGCAGAAATCAATGTAATGGAGACTAGGAGAATGATACAAAAAAATCAGTGAAGCAAAGAATTGGATTTTCAAAAGAATAAAAATATTTGACAAACGCTTAACCAAACTTATGAGAGAGAGAGAGAGAGAGAGAGAGAGAGAGAGAGAGAGAGAGAGAGAGAAAGAGAGAGAGAGAGAGAGAGAGAGAGAAAAGACCCCAATCCATGCAACTAAGAATGAAAAGGGCGAAATTAAAAGGATCCAGCAGAGATCCAGAGGATCATCAATACCTACTTTAATAACCTATGCAGCAATATGATAGAAAACACAGAAGAAACGGACAGATTCCTAGATACTTATGATTTAACAAATTTGAGTGAAGAAGACCTCAAAATAATAAACATCCCAATATCAATCAATGAAATTAAAAACATGATTAAAAACTTGCCAAGTAGGAAAAGCCCTAATGGCTTCAGTGCTGAATTCCACAAGACATGTAGAGAAGAACTATTGCCACTATTACTTAAACTCTTCAATAAAATTAAAGGGAAGCTATATTCCTGAATTCATTACTGGAAACAAGCAAATCAGAGAAAGACACAACTGAAAAAATAGAACTATAGGGCAATCTTACTAATGAACATAGACGAAAAAATCCTTAATAAGATACTGACAAATAGAATGTAGACGATCATCAAGAAGATCATACATTCTTACAAAGTGGGACTCATGCCAGGGGTGAAGGGATGGTTCAATATATGCAAATCAATAAATGTACTGCACTATATTAATAGAGCCAAGAACAAAAACCATATGATCATCTCAATAGATGCAGACAAACCCTCCAGCAAAATCCAACATTCATTCATTCATGATAAAACCTTAAAAAATTGGAATAGATTGTCCCTACCACAACCTGAAAAAAACCATCCATGAAAAACCAACAGTTAATATCATATTATTGTTAAAAACTGAAATTTTTCACACTAAAATCAGGTATAAGACTTGATGTCCACTATCATCACTCCTGTTCAATATAGTTTTGGAAACATTAGCCACCACATAAAAGAAAGAAATAAAAACAATAAAGATAGAAAATGAACAAGTCAAATTGTCATTATTTGCAGATGACATGATACTTTATATATAAGACCCCAACAACTCCACAAAAGGCTTCTAGACTTAGTAACCTAATTCAGTAGAGTAGGTGGATGCAAGGTCAACACACAAAAATTAATAACTTTCCTGTACATGCACTACAGACTCACTGAAAAAGGAACTGAAAAAACAACTCCCTTCATAATAGCATTTTAAAAAATGGAACTCCAAGGATCAACCTAACAAAAGAAATCAAAGACCTCTTCTCTGAAAAATATAGCACTCTGGACCCGGGATTTAGCTCAGTGGTTCTGCCACCTGCCTCACAAGTACAAGGTCCTCAGTTCAATCCCCAGCACCCCCAAATATAGATAGATAGATAAATAGATAGATAGATAGATAGATAGATAGATAGAGGGGGGGATCCCTTTCTCCTGGGTAGGAAGAACCAAAATAGTGAAAATGGCTAGACTTCCAAAGCTGCTATATAGATTCAGTGAGTCCCAATTGAAATTCCAGCAGCCTACTTCAATGACCTTGAGAAAAAAAATCCAAAAATTCAATTGGAAAAGAAGAGAACTAGAATAATAAAAGTTATGCTAGGCAACAAAGACAAGGTAGTGGGTATCACAATCCCTGACTTGAACCTACTGCAGAGCCACTGTGGTAAAAGCAGCAAGGAAACAGATCTGAGAATGAGTGGAACCGATTAGAAGATGCAGAAACAACTGCAGACACACTCGGCCACTTCATTGATGAAGAAGCCAAACATGATCACTGGAGGAAAGATTGCCTCTTTAATAAATGGTGCTGGAAAAACTGGGTTTCAACTTGTCAGTGATTAAAAATAAAACTATATCTCCCACCATGCACTAAACCAAAAACTGAAATGGATCAAATATTTAAATATTACAGAAACACTAAACTGGCTGGAAGAGAGGTTGAGTAGAACTTGTGAAGACACTGGCATAGGCAAAGATATTATGAAGAAAACCTCAGTTGAATGTGAATTAGCACAAACAATCAACAAGTGGGATCCCTTCTTATTAAAAAGATTCTGCACAAGAAGAAAAACCATCAACAGGGTGAAGAGACAATCTATGGGTTCCTTTCTCTCTGCAACCCCACCAACATTTGTTATTGGTTGATTTCTTGATAGCAGATACTCTTTGTGGGGTGAAGTGGAATTTCAGTGTTGTTTTCATCGGCATCTCTGGAATGACCAGTAATGTTGAACATTTTTTCATATATTTATTTGCCGCTTTTACCTCTTTGTCAGACTTCCCAAATTTAAAGATCCAATTCAAAATAAGCATCTTTAATGAACAGACATTTCTCAGAAAAAGAAGTAAAAGCAGCAAATAAATATATGAAAAAATGCTCAACTTCACTCATCATTTGATGTAAAAGAAAATCATGCTGAAATTCTGCCTCACCCTGGAAAGAATGGCTGCTATCATGAAATCAACCAATTTGGTGGCAGGGTTTTGGCAAGAGAGGAACCCATCTCCATTGTTGGTGGGAATGTGGACTGGTGCAACCACTATGTAAATCAGCATGAAGATTCATCAAAGAACTACGATTAGAGGTCCCATTTGATCTAGCTATTCCTCTGCTGGGTTTCTTCCCCAAAGAATTAAAAGAATCATATCATGGTGATATATGTACACCCATATTCATTGAAGCACAGTTTGTAATAGCTAAAACTTGGAAATAGCCCAATTGCCCATCAACTGGACACTGGATAAAGAATTTGTGCTTTTTAAAAAAATTAAGTGGAGTACTATTCAACCATTAAGAATGACAAGTGAGAGACATTTGTAGCTAAAGGGATGCACATTGAGGTGATACTCTAAAGTGAAATAAATAGGACACACATGTTTAATACTGAAGAATTTCTCTGGTGTGATAAACTGAAAGTGTAAATACAGATAAAAATACATAATAGATAATGTGAAATAGGAAGAAAAGTTTCAAAGGGGAAGTGGGAGGGGTAGTGAAAAGGAATGAAGGGAATTGAATTAACATGAAAAAGTGAAAAGATGGCAACAAAAATAAGTAGAGGGGGGAAGGGGTTGAAAGGAGTACGGGGGAATGGGGAAAATAAGAATCAAGACATATTCCATAAAGGTACAAATCGACCAAGATGAATATCATTATATCACATACCTAAAATGTACCAATAAAATTAATTTTAAAAAGAAATGAAAACATCCACTTCTTTGAAAAATTGTCCCTGTTTTACTAAAGCATTTAGTTGAAAGAAAGAAATATCATTAAATATTTTTTATTTGCCCCTGAACTGCTGAGATTGTACCTAAATAAGGAATCAGAGGGAGCAGTGCAAAAAATGAGGAGATTAGATGGAAAGAAAGCAAGAAGGACAGGAAAGAAAGATGGATGTAATTTTTTAAACTGAAAACTTTGGCAAATGAAAGCAGTGGGACTCAAACACAAAAGATGCTTCAGATAAAAAAAAAAATTGAAATATTTTTTACCAGCCTCTCAGTGTCCTAAAATTCACCTCATTACATTTTTTATGAAAAAGCTTTACTTAGTCCAAGAAATAGAGTCAGGACTCTGGGCAACTTGTTGAGATCAATTGGAAAATAAGATAGCAAATATGTCTAGCCAGATCAATTTGAAAAAAGTTAAAGGAAAGAAAGGAAATCAAGTTGTGTTCGCAGAGAAAGTCCTTCATTACAGAAACAAAGCAGAGAAAAGTCATTTTTATTAGTCTCACTACCAACAGTCCACGGATTATTTAAAACCTGTTTATTTTCTCCTAAAAATCACTCCACATGAGCACTTAAAAAATCGAGACGAATAACTCTTAGTTTGTGCAACTATAATGTCAAAGCAAATTTATTTACTCTTCTCAGAAAGAGTAACTATTTTCATCAAGTCCACATCCCCCATTTTTAATGTTCTCTTATTTATAATCCCATTAAAGTAGAAACAGCTTCTCCCACTAGGACCTCAGAAGTCAAGTCTAGTAACACATTCAGTTAGGCTTTCATTATTTTGATTACTTTTACTATTTATGTTACAACTTACGTAATGATGGAGCTTACCAGTGAGCCAACACAAGAGACATCTCTGTCTCTTGCACACAAACTTGACTGTACCAATCTGCCTACCACTGTGTCTGCTTCCTTTAATAGCAAAAATGTCACAAAGGAGATTTCTGCTCAGTGTATTTATATTTATTTTTGCCATTCTCTGCTGAACACTGAAACTA
The DNA here is from genome assembly GCF_012274545.1 of Fukomys damarensis. Taxonomy (NCBI): domain Eukaryota; kingdom Metazoa; phylum Chordata; class Mammalia; order Rodentia; family Bathyergidae; genus Fukomys; species Fukomys damarensis. Next base: position 18,536,213 of record NW_022900913.1, read on the forward strand.
GTCCTTTTCTGCCACGAATCACTGACTTCATGAAATAAATGTCAAGTCACATACTTCTCTCTCTCAATTTAAATGCATTTGGTGGCACTGAGTACTCTTACTCTAAGGAGGTCTATTTTTTCTAGGTGCTGAAACAGCAGTCTCTCTTGGTTGCCCTCATGCCTATCGTACTGGGCAGGGTATGGCTTCTCATAGTCTTTGCTAAATTGACTGTATTTTCTCAAGTCCTTGGTTTCATCGTGCCCCAGCAGCACTCCCCACAACTTTAATTTCTACATATACTTGCTTTGTAATGTATCCTCTCCAGTTTTGAGGCTTTAAAATTGAGTTCATTACTTTCCTGGAAGTGCTTTAGCACATTATCTTAAAGAGAGTGGCATAAGATTATAGATTATCATTTGAGTTGTAGAGCCCCGAAGCCTGCATGGACGGATGTCTGTAATGATGTTCTCTGTGAACACACTGGGAAAGGATCCATTTCTTGCCTCTGACAGTTCTTATTGGCAGCTGGTGGTTTTATGACTATGTGACTCAACTCGAGTTCTGTGGTCACGTCACTCCTTTCCTTATTCCATCTGAGATCCTCTGTGTGTTCCTTTAAAGACACTTGCTCTTCAATTTTGGCATTTTCTCAGTAGCTGCATTATCTCATTCAAGCTGATGAAACAAAGCGGTACAATCTGGGTCATTATAATCAACCAAAGTTTAGAGTTTTCTTTTATACTTGCAAAGTCTGGAAAATTCATAATAAGGTGCCAGTATGATTAGGTTCTAGTGAAGGCCTGTTCTGGGTTACAGGCTACCAACATCTCATAGTATCTTCACAGGTCAAAAGGAGAACACCAGTTCTGTGATTTCTTAAATAACACCTCAGATCCTGTGATCTGAACACCTCCCAAGTGTCTCCACCACTTAACACTGTCATCTTCAGAGCCAGACTTCAACATTCCAATTTACTGAGAGTCACAGCCAGACATGCCATAGAAATACACATGATGATCATGTATTCATTTCAGCATTTTAATTCCATCTGCTAAGACTTTTTTCCAAATATGTAATATTCACAGGTCCCAGGGATTTGAAATGGATATCTTTTGGGGGAATTTAGAGGAGGTTTACCATAAAGACCAGTGACTCCAAATCTAATTTTTAATGCACACATTTACAACGGCAAACATAATTTTCAGATACATAAAGCAGCTAACATCTTCCTTCATGAGATTTATAGATACACAAAACACACTACACAACTTTTACCAGTCAAGATTTGACCAGAGAAGCAAAACTAAAAGATACATATTAAAAGAGGTCCTTCAAGTAATTGGCTTACACAGATTTGGGGACCAGTTACATAATTTCCAAACTAGAAAATTTGTAAGGGTTAAGTTGAAATTCCAGGACATGGTAAAAACTGCTGGCTGGAGACAGCAGGGAAGACTTGGTGCTTCTATTAAGGTCTTTCAACTGATAGAATTATGGGCACCTACACTACTTAAGTTAGTCTCACTGCCTTAAAGATAACTGATTCTAGACTTTAACCACATCTGCCCTCACCACAATATAAAATTGATATTTAATTGAATAACCGGAGGTGATAGCCTTGCACAGAATAAGTAGGAAAGAGATTATCCCTTTAGCTCTGTTAGTTCATTAGAAGACCATCCAGTTTCCGTGTTTTGGAATTCTTTTGTTCCTGTTACTCTGACCAAACAAATCAGTTTGGCGTTTGTTCCCTCTTACCTACCACTTCCAAGTCATCAGCAAACACATAACATAGTAATCAGTGTTCAACTTCTCAGCATCTGCATCAATGCCTCTTGGATCTGGGATGATTAATAATCATTATAATAAATCATTTCTGTGTCTTTTCAAGTAGTCTCAAAGCTCAAGAAGATCACACCATGTTCAGCACATTGGTGATTCCTTCCTGTGATTTTTTTTTTCTTTGTGATTCAGAATCCTATAGGAGTTTCCTATTTCACTCAAGCAAGTCTTCTACACTAAACTCCCACCATTTATCTCATGCCAAAAATCAACCAAATCTTATTTATAACCGTGTTCACAAAATATTTAGTCCTCCGTCCCAATCCCTTACCTAATATTTTAAACTTCTTCATAAAAGTCGTTTCTTTGACATGTTACATGTGGGATTGATTTCTCTATATCTTGCAGGTATAGTATAAAATTATTATATGAGCTGGATTATTGTTACTTTTACACTAATTATATCTCCAATTCTTGGAATCGAGTTTATTGAACAAATATTTATCAAATGAATTAGAAATAGTGCAAGATCATATTAAAGGGAGTATCTTCACTGGCAATTTAAATATATTTTTATACTAAATTTGGCTTTGTCTAATACAAAAATGACATAGTGTAATGAAAGTACTTTATGTAGCACCATGAGTTTGGTACCCAGGTTCTGGGGCTGAAATCTTCTCGTATTTGGAAAACAGATATTTTATCATTATTTAATATAGATGAAAAGCAAAGTCTGTTTTGCTTTGTATGCCTTAAAGAACTGATGTATAATTATATACCTTGAAATATTATAAACATTATTTGATTAAGTTGAAAATGTTAAGAAATAGCATTATTTATGACCTATATTTGACAATAACTTCCCATGATAGATTAATTTAAATTTCACTTTCAATTTAAAAGACATTTTAATATCCACAGTGGCTCCAGGCATTACTGCCTTTTTCACTTCTGTTTTCTTCATTATACTTTGCTATTTAGACATTTCTAGGCATTTTTAGAAAGACACTAAACATAGTCAACAGTAATTTTATAATATATAAACTTGTATGTGTAAATAGAAGATTATATTATTCTTTAGAATAAACTAAAAATAGAAGCAAAAGTCTAATTCATTCTTTTGCCAAATATTCATTCAATGAATGTCTCTATAAAATTCTATCTATGGAAACACATGACCACCCGTTTCATATATTTAAACTGCTAAAAGGAATGAAGTCAGAGTACAGTGAATATCAGGTGTATGTTTGACTAAAAAGAAGAAAAAAACAAAAGAGGAAATTGGGCAATGTGGATTGCTTTTTATGTAAAATGATCTCAACCATACTTACATAGCTATAGAAATCTCAAAGTTTTAAAACATTGAAAAATGTTTTATCTGGAGAGAGGAATACCAAGAAAATTAAGAATATTCTCTAATTTGCTTTCAAAAAAGGTGGCAGAAGTTTCCCAATCTCAAGATTTTCAACATTATTTTAATGATTTGTTTTAGGCTTTGTTTGTGGTTTTATTGTTGTTATTTTTCAAGACAGGATGTAGGTTTGTGGTTCAGGCTGGCCTTGAAATTGTTGGATAGCTCATATTGGCCTTGACTTTGACCACCCTCCTGCCTCAGCTTCCCAAGTAATGGGACCACAGGTACGTGACACCACACTTGGAAGATTTAGATTTTAAAATGTGATTAAAAGCTACCAGATAGTTTTGAGAGCTAAATGACATATTTTTCTTCTTACAGTTTGGAAAGATAACTAGCTGCTGAAAGATAGGTGAAAGATAGCAACGTTGCAATTAGGGAGATCTGATAGATCAAGGTAGACTAAAAGCTATGGGTTTGACAAGCATCACTCGTTCAAGACAGAAAATAATACTACAATATAAACACTGCATAATATATTTGATATTTCATTCTCTATGATTTATAATTTTAAAACATCAAAATATTGAGCCCTGGGACGATTATATTTAATCATAATAAAATATACAGCAATATTTGTTAACTAGCCCCACTGATGAGATTAATAAACTATTCTTTAGTTGCATGTATTTGTAGGTGGATAACTCAAATAGTAGTTATGTGCAATCAAGAAAAGTTAGAAATGATATTTCCTGTATCAACAGAAGAGCATATTTATTATGATAGATTTGTAGCTTACAACAAAGTGAAATCACAATACCTCTAGATTTGATGAGTGTTCTAAATGAAGATATCCACACATTTAGAGTGGTTTGCAGAATAAATGGATAAATGAATGAATTTCTCCATGAGAACCAAATTTCTTCATCACACATAAATATGTTAGAGGTCTGTAAGCACTAATTACTTAATTGGCTTTGTGAAAGATTTACTTTGGTTTTCAAAAACACTAATGTTTAATGAAAGAAATATTACCATAGTAGCATCTTCCATTGTATAATACTCCTCAAAAATATTTAAGTATGTTTATGAGTTACTTTGTCATATTGACTTAACAACTCATCATTAATAATGACTCCATAAGTGTAGGGATGTTACCTTTAGATTTAGGGAGAATTAGCTGCCAATTAAAGCTGTATTTTCTTCTTTTGCTACCAGGGATCAAACTCTGGCCCTTGCTCTTGCAAGGCAGACAGTGGAACCACTGAGCTAAATCCCCAGTCTGCTAACATTGTATTTTCTAATGGAGAATGACTCTTAACCAAAGTAAAAGTTAAACTGTCATGAATGGTACTTCAGGAGCTAGGTCAACTATATTTGATTCAAATTTGCTTTTGTGTAGTTTCACATCTTATTTAGACCTTTGATACACTTTGAGTTGATTTTTATAGGGTATGTGACAGGAGTTAAATTTCATTCTCCTGCACATGAATATCCCGCTTTCACAGAAACTTTTATTGAAGATGCCATCCTTTCTCGAATATATGTTTTTGATGTCTTTGTTAAAACTCAATTAGCTATAAATACGTAAGATTACTTCTGAGCATTCTATTCTGCTTTATTGTGTGTCTGTTTCTGTGATAATATAATCATATTTTAAATGATACATTAAAAATTATCTAGAAGAATACTGGGCATGGCGGTGCATGCCTGTAATCCCAGCACTTGGGAAGCTGAGGCAGGAGGATCACTGTGATTTGGAGACCAGTCTGAGCTATATAGTGATCATTCTCAACTACATAGTGAGACCCTGTATCAAAAACCAATAAGCAAACCAAACCAAAACAAAACAAAACAAAAAAACAAAAAAACCCAAAATAGCTAGAAGAATAGTAATTACAATTGCATGAAGTTTCTTTAGATCTTAATTTGAATAATGAAATAATTTTAAATGAGATAATTAAATATGTATTAACACATACACAAATTAAAAAGAAACTCATAAGTATAGGTAAAATTGGGGACTTGAGAAATCAAAGATTTCAGAAACTAACTTTAAAAATTTACATATTCAAGGCAGAATGCAAAGAAAATTTCTACAAGATGGAACATGAGTAAGTTCCATTTAAATCTGCACTATTTTTTATGTACTGGGCATCAAACTTTGGAACTTGTGCTTGCCAAGCAGGGGTGGTGAAATCTGTAATATTGAAATAACATGTTCAGAAGATTTTTATGAAGATATAAATTGTAAAATTATAGAACAGATAAAGAACAGAGATAAAACATCACAGGAATATCTATCAAAGAGAATATAAAACATTTTCACCAAAAATTTGCATAGAACAAATAAAAACTTTGAACAAGATTTTTTTTTTCTATAAAATGAAGCACTACTCAACCATAAAGAATGAGAAACTTGAGACATTGATAGCTAAATGGATGCCCATTGAGGCCAGACTCATAAGTGAAATAAATAGGACACACATGTGTAAATACCAAATAGTATTTCTTCTGTGAAAAAAAAAAGTGTAAATGAGGTCCAAGTTATATAATTGATAATGTGAAATAGGAAGGAAAGGGCTAAAGGAGTAGGGGAAGTGGCACGGGTAGGGGAAAGGAAATAAGGGAAAAGAAAAAATATGAGAAAAAGAAAAAATGGAAACAAAGTCTTTTTTTATAGGGGGTGTGGAGGGGTGAAGGCAGGGCAGGGGAATGGGAAAAAACAAGAACCAAGATACATCATGTAAAGGTACAAGACCCAATGATGAATGTAACTGTACTGTATACCAAAAAATTATCAATAAATTTAATGAAAAAAAATCTTGGAACAAATAAACATTAAATTAAAACTTCAAGGAATTTAATGCCAAATTTAAATTAAAAAAGTGAAATAAAAGTTGAGCTAAACACAAGGATCATCAGCTGAAAAAGCTCAACAAGAAACTAAAAGATAGTCAAATTCAGTTTCAAAATCTATTAAAGTGAAACAAAGAAAATAGCTGAATTTTAAGAAATACAATAAAATCAATAATTTAATTTAAATTAAATTTAAATTAAAAATAATTTAAGTACATGTCAAATAATTTTGAAGAAATGAAGTAAAAAAAATGGTGAAACAAATTTTTATAAAAGTCCATATTTTCTAAAAATCAAATGAGTTCTTGAATGAGTTGTTCGAATGGCTACAAAGGAAATACATTACCAGAAAATTTGATTTAGAATTTACTATATCAAGGACTAAGGAATAAATCTAATATTTTCACATGTAAAAATATTGACGACCAATCTAAATAAAAATGATCAATTCATCTGCAAATGCTAAATTTCAATTAGTCTTATGCAGAGTAGATAAAGGCGGTAAAAAGCTGTTATACATGTGAGAAGAAAAGCTCATAAGCTGAGTTCTACAATTTCCAAGTCTTCCTTGTGATTAGTTTCCCAACTCTCGTTGGGAAAGCTGATTTCATTGAGATCATATAAAGCCTGCTTTGTGAAAAAGGCTGAATTGTAATGTGGAGCAATCAAATGTCTGACATCTGTTTAATCAGACTGCATCACTAAAGAAGGTGGAGCTTTGTGATAAAGCTGATAACCTAGCATATCGGAAGCCTCTGTTTGATTCCCAGCTTAGGAGTAATGAAAGGAAGAGGAAAGGGAAAGGGAGCGGGAGAGGAGAGGAGAGACGAGAAAAGGAGTTTGTACTTAAGGGAAGTTTCCTTCACATTTACAACTGAGAAACATTATTTTGAGTAGTACATTTATTACTCACTTTGGCTGGGAGAAGATTTTAGTAGAGGTATGGCTCTTCATTGGCTCATGACTTATGGCTAATTATTTTGTTCAAAGGTCAAGAATTTGGAAAGAATATGATTAAAAGTATGGTAGCAACCAGGTCTGAGGAACAGAATTACACATAAAAATCCTCGAAAGAGCACAAAATAACGTCACTTTCATGTTTCTATAGGATTGCTTAATGGTGAAGATGGAAGATAAGTATTTTAATATTCAAGTGAATATGGTGACTAATTTTATTGACTTTATCATCATTGTACAGTAGACTGATAAAATGGCACCGGTGCCAAGGACAGAGGCTACATATTAACGCAACATTTTAGGCTTATACTTGCCATAAATTGTGGCTATTGCTGAGTATCAAACCAACTACAGTAGAGACTAATCCTGCCGGTTTCTGAAGGGAGGTTAATTAGGTTGAACCCCTAATATTGTGGAAGAAATAGTAGTTTTCAGACACTCAGTATATAATACTTTATCCTCCATTATGGTATCTTGCAAAGCAACACTTCTAATCAAAGAACTGTTTTGATAGCAAATGAAGTGTGGCAATGAGTCCACACTTGGAATTCTCAGGGATTCTCAAATATCCAATCTTGAAACACTTAGTTCAATGAAACGGTAGAATTGTCTGAATGATTTAATTATTGAGTCGATCACATGCCAACATGTTGCTGAATAGGTGCAATGTCTGGCAGTATGAACTATAAGCTCTAAATTAGCATACTGTAGTAATTTTCCCATCCCATGAATCCAAGGCTCTGAAAATCAAGGTATAAATAGAAATGCCTCCTCTTCCTAATAACCTGCAGACCTAGTCATAAAAAAACCACTTCCTTTCCCCATGACTTTAATGATCTACTCCATTAGAAGCATTAGCTCTAAAGAAAAGGGTATATTCATCTAGGAAAATAATAAAGATGCAAGAAAACTGGAAATCCAAAATGCTATCACATTGTATTCTTTTTTTTTCTCTCATTGAGTTTATTGGCACATTTGAGGTATGCAGCACAGTTACATGTATCATTGGGATCCTGTACTTTTACATGACTGTCTTGTTTCTCAAGACCATCCCTGCCCTCCCTTCACCCCCTCCTCCCCTCCTCATTTGCAAACACTTTATATCCATTTTTTCATTTTCTCATATTTTTTTCCTTTCCCCTTTTAACTTTCCCCTACCCTTCCCACTTTCCCTACATCTTTAGCCCTTTTCTTCATATTTCACATTGTCAATTATATAATTAGGATCTTATGTGGAATTATAGTTTTACACAAGAGAGAAACTATTTTGTATTTACAACTGTGCAATTTATTCATTTCACTTAATAGTATATCCTCAGTATGTATCCATTTTCCTACGAATGAATCTAATTTCTCATTCTTTACAGCTGAATAGTATTCCATTTCATAGAAAAAACATCTTCTTTATCTAGTCTCCAACTGATGGGCAAATGGGCTGTTTCCAAGTTTTAGCTATTACAAGCTGTGTAACTATAAATATAGGTGCTCATATATCATGGTGATATGATTATTTGAATTCTTTTAGAAAGATACCCAGCAGAGGGATAGCTGGGTCAAAGGGAACCTCTAGTCCCAGCTCTTTCAGCTATCTCCATATCGATTTCCATAGTGGTTGCACCAGTCTGCACTCCCACCAACAATGGAGAAGGGTTCCTTTCTCCCCACAACACCACCAACATTTGTCATTGTTTGATTTCTTGGTAGCAGCCATTGTTTGTGGGGTGAGGTGGAATCTCAGTGTTGTTTTCATCTGTATCTGTCAAGTGACCAGCGGTGTGAAACAGTTTTTCATATATTTACTTGCTGCTTTTACTTCTTTGTCTGGGAAATGTCTGTTCATTTCAGATGCCCATTTTCAAATCATATCTTTATATTTGGGGGTTGATTGTTTGGGGTTCTTTATATATTCTAGATAAGAGTCCTTTGTCTGAGGAGCAGCTGGTAATTTTTTTCCCACATTGTAGGTTGTCTTTTAGTTCTTTTTATGGATTCTTTTGCAGTGCAGAAGCGCCTATGTTTATAGCAGCACAGTTTGTAATAGCTAAAACATGGAAACAGCCAATTTGCCCATCAGTTGGATAAAGAAGATGTGTTTTTTCTATAAAATGTAATACTATGCAGCAGTAAAGAATGATAAATTAGAGTCATTCATAGTAAAATGGATACATTTTGAAGATATACTCCTAAGTGAAATAAATAAGTCACACATGTAAATACTGAATAGTTTCTTTGGTGTGAAAAACTATAATAGTACACAAGATCCTAATGGGATAATTAACAATGTGAAATAGGAAGAAAAGGGCTAAAGGTGTAGGGGAAGTGGGAAGGGTAGGGGAAAGAGAATAAGGGAAAAGAAAAAAATATGAGAAAATGAAAAGATGGAAATAAAAGTGTTTGTAAATGGGGAGGGGAGGAGGGGGTGAAGAGAGGGCAAGGGCAAGGGGAAAAAATGAAAACCAAGACCTTTCATGTAAAGGTACAAGATCCCATTAATGAATGTAACTGTACTGTATACCTAGAATGTACCAATAAACTCAATAAAAAGACAGAGAAGAAAAAAGATGAGATCCTGAAATCCCAGTTGGGGATTCTTTCTGCTAGTTCCCGTGATACTGAGGATTTGTTCATAAAGTCTTTTCCTATACAAATATCTTTAAGAATTCTGCCTAACTTATCTTCAAACAAGTTAGTGTTTATTCTTAAATATTCAGATCTTTGATCCACTTGGATTTTAGTTTAGAGCCTAGTGAAAGATAAGTGTCTAGTTTTAATCTTGGGCAGGTTGAGATCCAGTTTTTCCAACACCATTTATTAAAGAGACTATTTTGTCTCCAATGAGGATGGTCATCTCCTTTGTTGAAGATGAGGCAGCTGAGCACATCTGGAATTTTTTTGTGTCTTCCAATCTGTTCCACTGATCCTCAGGTCTGTTTCTTTGCCAGTACCATGCTTTTTTATCACAGGGGCTTTGCAGTATAATTTCAGATTGGGAATTGTTGTACTCACTGTCATGTCTCTTTCTTATAGGATGGCTTTTGCTATTCTAGGTCTCTTCTGGTTTCAAATGAATTTTTGGATTTTTTTTCTAGTTTTGTGAAATATCTTCTTGGAATTTCAATTGGCATTGCTTTGAATCTCTATGTCAGTTTTAGTAATATGGCCATTTTCACTAAGTTGACTGTTCCTATCATGAGCAGGGGATATCTTTCCACATTGTATTCTTGATGCATTTTCATCAATGGGTCAAAAGGGGATTGTTGTGAGTTTGAATAATTGATCATTAATATAAAGAGTAATTATTGTATTACTCCACAGTGGCATAAGAAAACGAATGTTTATTTCATTCAAGATGAAGGCAAGCATGATTTCCCTCATGGAAATTTATTCCAGTATAAAAACAGATGTCACAATCCACTCACTTATGAAAATGAATAATATCTACTAAGTATTAAAAAAATGAGAACATAGAGAACATGAAATTCACAAGCAAGTTTCATATGCAAAGGAAAGCCAGCGGAAAGATCTCTGGTCTTTATAATGGTCAAGGTTTTGACTTGGCATGGGGGAGTTCCTACAAATAGATTTAAGATATAAATTATTGAAATACTTGCTCATGGGCAAAAGCAGGAAGCATGTGCAGGGTTTCCATTCTTGGTTTCTTGGACATGGCATTAAGGGGCTCTTTATGCTATTGATAAGATAATTTAAAAAGTTGAATAACCATTTTGATTGCAAAAGTGGAGTAAGACCCTTAATTAGAGTCAGGTATAGGGAAAGTTTTATCCTTAGAGCATGTACTATTTCCATATCCTATTATTAACGTCAGTGAAAAAACATAAGAATCCAACAATCTAATTCATTCTAAAAAAAATAAAAAAGGGTCCGTAATAAGTTGGGTTGAATATTTTAGTCACTCTGTCATATTTAATAGAAAAGCAAAGAATCACACAGTTGTGGAACTTGCAATGAGATTATTCGTGTAAACTTTAGTTTTAAATGTGATCCCTGTCCATACAAGCAGTTCTAGAAATGAGAACTGTAAAAATCATCAGTGCTTCTGTCTTTATTTGATTTGAATATCTGTGTATGCACATGTGTCTGTGTGTCTGTGTGTATTCCTTTCATCACATCAACTTAACATATAAGACAGTATAAGGTACTTGTTCACTTCAAACCTTGTTTATTTAACTAAGGAAAAAAAAAAGAGAGAAGATGCCAAAGGCAGAAAGGAAAGTATGTCTTTTTCAGTAAAAATACAAAACAAAACAAAACAAAAAAGACAGGATAGTGTATTTTTTTCTTATGTATATAATTCTTGCATCATGTTGGATGAAAACTCGATATTGTTGCTGCTGTTTGTGGGAGATTACATATGATACATATAGTTGTCAAGTTCATATAGGAAGGAGTGTGGTGTCTTTGTATTACACCTGCTTGCAAAAGTGGGCTACATGTCACAGAATTTGTTCCCATTTGCACTTTTAATATAGTGGACAACAATCAAAATTTCTTTTGATATTTGGAGTGTGATGTGAAATGACACTTGTAGCACACACAATGCTGTACTGACTGACTCATCACACTTGAATCAAGTTGTGGTCTCTGCTTCAGTCACAATTGCACTCCTTCACTCATCCCCTGTGATATATGTTTTTAAAGTCCTAGTCCAGGTATGTGTATTCGACTCCAGGTGAAGGTTTTTTTTTTGTTTGTTTGTTTGTTTTTTTTCGCATTTTGCTGATCTGAATGTAATACATGTAAGAAGCTATAAGAACTGATTTGATTTATAGTCATACTCATTAACTCCAACTCATGCTTGTGAGTTTCTGCTTGTTATAACTTTCCTGAATTTTAGATCTCTTTTTGTTTCCTAACTAGCTGGTTGAAATTTTGGCATCAAATGTTAAGACGTACTGTGTTTTAAATATACATGCCAAAGTATAATATTTCAAAAGATAACTCAAGGGATATGTTTTCCCTCTTGCAATGGGTTAAGAATTCTCAGATATTGCAATTCTTAGACAAAGTATTTTTCTAATTTGAAGTTAATTTGTGGAAGTAAAACATCTCAAACTTTAACACAATCATTGGTTTAAAAAATAATCAGTATAAATTAACAATACTCCATCAGGGAAATCATTAAGTCTTGTAGAACTACATCTGGCACTTGAGACACATGATTATAAAATGTGAGTGGGTGTCACATTCCTGTGACCTTGGTGGTTGCAATCTACATGACCTTTCCCTTGTGCTGGTCTCACTCATTGCCTGAATTTTTCCTCAGCTAATATTACAGAATACTACCATGGCAATTTCTTTTAATGTTCACTGCACCTTTGGCTTTACCCCCACAGGTTCATTCATTTTTTACCCAGGAATTCCTAGCAGAAACTCAAACCATATTATTCAGTTTTGCCTGGACTCCCATGCCGTCATTTAAAATCTGGATGAAAAACTCCTCAAACCAGCTTTTGCATTCTATATGCCAATAAAACCAGCATCTCATAGATACCAAACTCTGCCACTTGTCTGATCAGTAGGCAGTCTTCCCTTTCCCATGAAAGCAGCATACTGTGTGTCTGGATGGTAAGTTACATTAAAGTAATTCTTAGGATATCAATTCCTTAAGTGGGGAGTAACTTGTCAAGAAGATAGTCTCAGGGGTTCTCTTTTCAAATGAAATGTTTAGATTTTTTACAATTGTTCATACTTGAGCCTGACAAGGGTAAGGATTTGAAAATTCCTAAAATGCCCTCAAGGCATCTTTTTGATGTTCCATTTCAAAGTACAGTTTCTCTCTTTATACTCTCTCTCTCCTTTTTTTTTTTTTTTTTTTTTTTTTTTTTTTTTTTGCTAGGGATCAAACTCAGAACCTTGTGCTTGCAAGGCCAGTAGCAGAACCACTGAGCTAAATCCTGGCCCTTTCTTAATGTCATTAATGTTTCGTTTTATTTTGTTTTGTTTTTAGTTACTGTGCTTCCTCTGGCCCAATTTTACATACACTTATTAGCCAAAATTCATATTTTTCTAATCATTCTGCTTTAGTTTTTGCTCCCACTTATCACTGTAATTGTAGAGTAAAGCAGGCAGCTACACATAATGCAGTCTGATTATTGGACTACCTTGAAATTCCTCCATGAGAGAAAGTTGGCCATATTCCTTAAATGGAGTTTCTTTAAAAGTGTCAAGACATAGAGACAATTTAGACAAATTGTTTTCCATAATATAAAATGCATGGTCTCTTGTCCAGCATCCAAGGCTGTTCTCACTCCTAACTGAAACTTCATGAGCCTGGCCTTTACTGTCCACATTCCAATCAATATTTTGGCCTCTTGACCCTTTACCAGGTTTGCCCATCAATATCAGCTTATAAAATTCTAGGGCTTCTATAGGCAGCATCTTGAAATCATTTCAAACTCTTTTCCCAGATTAGCTTTAAAGTTTTCATAACCACATGATAGACTAATGGTTTTGTTATGGTTCAGATACAAAATGTATTCCCACAGTCTCATGTGTTTAGAGGTTGGTCTTTTGGGATATTACTGGATAATAGAGGCACTATATCTGATATTCTGTTAGGTAGTAAGGTTAGGTTGGGAGAAGTAGGTCATTAGAAGCTTGACCTTAAAAGCATACCTCGCTCCTTGGCTCCTCTTTCTGCTTCTTTTGCACAATAACAAAAGCAACTTTCCTCTGTTATTCTCCTTTGCCATGGGAGAAAGAGCATAAAAATATTATGACAAAATTATTTTTAGCAGGAAGTTTATATACACACATATAATATTTTACCTATAACACAAAATAATTGCTCTTTGCTAAAAAAATGTAGTGAAACTCTTGTTTCACATTTCTATAGAATTATGGCTATCAGATTTATTTTTGTAGCTCAGAAGATTGTTCAAAATTTGTTCTCTACTTTCTATATATGATGCCTCTCCTGCCTTCTTAGAGTATAAGAAATATTTAAATTAGAATGAAAAAGAACTTATAGTATGTCTGGTCCCACTCCCATGATTTCTATGCACCCCAATTCCCATATGAATTTCTTCAGAATAATCTCAGTTTATTAGGAGAGAGAATCAACATTTCCAGCATACTGTTCTCCAGAATCACACCACTTATTTTGTGTTATTGCATCACATGTGGAGAAATTCATATGTGTTCTATGAAATTTAGGAGACATAAAGTTATATATTTGCATTCCACTTGGAAAAGTTGGGACAATAACATGATTGAAGCTCCCCATTTCCACAGAGTGAAGAGGTGTTTGAAGAAAAAAAGAGCCTGCACTTGTAGAATTTTCTGTCTACAGATTTCAAGGTTCTTATTTTCTGAAATGGACCCTGCTATGGCTGTATTGGAGATATTCAGAGACAATTGCTAGCTTAATGATCTGCTTGTTCAGAGGGATGTCCATACTCAGCAAGCTAAAAAGGTGATGGTCTTAATTTTGTTGAGAAGAGTCAACATACTTATATAGAGGCAAGCATAGAGCAGATGAAATTCTACTTAGAAATCTTCATATATAAATTTTAATTAAAGAAAACCATTCCACACATCTTAGGAAACACTGATAATCACTTTAATTTTCTCACTCAACTACCTTACACGTACTGCTTTCAAGTCAATGCAATATCCTTAAAGGCAGAAGAGGTGCATAAAATATACAGGCTTTCACTGTGGGAATAAAAAAACATATAAATTATATTTTACACATCACAGCTGGAAATATTTTAAAAATACAAGAGAGATGAATATCCTTTACTAATAGAAATGTAAATCTAAATTGACGAGCTGTTGTTACTTGGGTTCCCTAGCTATCAGTTTGCTGATAAAACCAAATATGTGGTCACAAAGAGAAATACTGAGGCAATATTTATTTTGATTTTAATTTAATGCACTATTCTCTAGAGTGTTTACTCGAATTTGTCTGCATCCAAAGGATAAATTTAGAATCTTTGCCTAAATTTCTTAGTCAGTATAGTATTTGGTATATACCTTAAAATGTTCTTTCATAATTTTCCATGGTCTATTATTTGATTAAGCCATATATTGTTTTATTAATAGCATTTTAACTTATGAACAACAGATTGATTGATGAGAGTTTGTATTAATGCTGAACTGAGAAGCATATGATTAAACATTTCCTTTTATGTAGGCACTCATTAATATTTGCTTGCAATCCTTTTTAAATTAATAAAACAAAATAAGAACTTTTAAAGATAAAATCACAGTTCAATATTTATTAGGGGATGAAAGGATGAATGGCTGAATCATTGACCCTGAGTCCTGGAATGCTCACCGGGGCACAGGAGTCCCGAAGGCAATGTGCTGGAGCCAAGTCCCTCCTCATAAACAACTTCTTAATCTCTTCTTTGTTTCTATTTCCAGTTTACACTGCCCTTTAGTCATAAACAGATGTTGTTTTATCTAGATGTTCTGTCTTTAGTTTGAACAATGTGTATGTGCTCCTGCCTCCTTGTGACTGCTGTTAATCATCAAACTGTTCTGATCATGCTTCTGTGTGTAGCCTTGAAACTAGATATAAAGACTCTGGGTAAGAAATAAACTTTACCATTAGCCATCAACTTTTGGTCATTTCATTGTGTCCCCTCTTTAAGAAGGAGAACTCAACAAATATTTTAACATGGACTATGAATTTTTAAATGTCAATGATATATGCTAGTGAAATAAGTAAAATACATTATCTACAATAATAAATATATGTAATTCTGTTACTTACTAAAGTGTATTGCAGTTTCAGATTTTGAGAAATACAATTTTTTTCTGAAGGCACTATGGGCAAATAATTATGTCAGAATGATATATTTCATACAAAGTAACACCTTTAACTTTTCATATTTCTTTTCCTAATAACCTTTCTTCAAGGATTAGTTAATACTAAGTTAAAATAAAAATAAAATTTATCATAGTATCACATTAATTTGCTTCATTATATTCATTGAAATGATTCAACTGTATTTTACCATATTATGTATATATTTGCATTTTATTATGTAATTATTTACAATTTCAGAACTGATTTATCTATTTGACCAGTGATTAGCCATCTCATGGGGGGGCCATAATTGGCTAGTGGAACTGATATGAAACAAGCTTGTGTGTCAGAAACATTCCACTTATAATGTCTTACAAATATTAACAGACTATTAGAATACAGAAGTAGTAAAGTTTTCATGGCTAGATATCAAATACATAGATATTGTGGTAGGGATTGAGGAAGATTTGAAAGATATTTGCATAAGGGTAATCTCTATTCACTTTACTTAATCTGGTGAATGCCACATCTCTATTTTAGAAATGAACCTACTCTTAAAGAACAAACTTTTGGTTTGAGTTTCAATGAACACATGTTGAAGACATAAAGATGACCATGTGAATTTTTTAAAATTTCTTTTCCTGATACATATAAAAACTTATTGTTTTTCTTTTTGTAGGGTAAAAACATGTATTGGTGTGTTCATACTTATTGATTTCTTTGCATAGATATTTTAATTCTATTAAATTCCAATTCATTAAAAAATTCAATTCATTAAAAAATAGTTCAATTCATTAAAAAATCACTTGCAAAACATATCCCTCAGCTTCTATTTTTTAAAGCAAATTTTAGAGCTGGAGATTTAGCTCAGTGGTTCCACAACCTCCCTCACAAGCACAAGGTCCTGAGATCAGTCCCAAATACCAAAAACAAACAAACAAAACAAATTCTAGTTATTCCATGTAGAGTGACAATTCCTAAATTTATGTTCATATTTTGGAGTATTGCTATATATGATGATTAAAGTCCAATATAATTTAGCTACACCTATATTTACTTGATCTTTTACTTTTCAATGAGACATTTTATAGTAGTAGTCTTAGTTATTTTTGTTTTAAATGAATAGATTGCAATATTCGTATGGTATATTACTGTCAAGACTGCTAAATTTCTGTAAGTGACTACTAATTTGTAATATATAAGCACAATGAAATGTATTGCAAATGTTTTTAGTCTTACTCCTGATTTTGACCTAAATTCATTATTTATCCTTATAAGAGAATATTGTTCTTTATAAAAATCATAAAAATAAAATTATATTTTCTCTCAGGCACTTTCCTTTTTTGCTAAGAGACAATACCTTGCATCCACAAGTATAAATAGGAGAAGTTTATTTATAGTCAATGGTTGGCTGGCTCCAGGCAGAAAAAGCATGGTAGAGAGAAATAGCAGAGGAAAAATTCCTAACATCATGGAACCAGGAATGAGAGAGTGAAAGGAGGAGATAGGGAGGGACATGTATCTTTTCAGGTCATGCCCCTAGTAGTTCATCTATTCCAACCATCCATGGGCTCCTAACACAAGTCAGCAGTATTATTCCACAGTTAGACTGCCTTCCAAAATTCCTGCCTGTGAGTTCGTATGATTTGGGGGCCAAAATTGATCTACACCATGACATTTAACCTCAGAGCCTTAAAAAATTCATATACGTTCTTCAGAAAACTGAGTTTAGTCCATCTCTAAGAGTTGTCAAAGTCCTAAAAGTTTCAACATTGCTGAAAAGCCCAAGTTCAAAGTTTCCTCTGTGACACATGTCAAAAATCTTATCATTATCTGTGATCCCCTGGAAGAAATAAAAAGTTAAACCTATCAAATTTACAATGGTCTTCATAAATATTCCCATGTCAAAAAGGAAAAAAATAGGCAGATATAGATAGAATTGGATCAGCAAAAGACCAAATCCTACTAGAACAAACAAATATGGGCCCAGCACATGGCGCAAGTTGTGGTGAAGAGGCGAAGAAAATAGGTCATAGATCTCACAAAAAAAAAAAAAAGAAAGAAAGAAAGAAAAGAAAATAGAGCATAGAGTGCAGTTATGCACTGATAGGAGTTGAGAAGAAAAAAAATGAACCTTTTTTCTAAATCCATATCTCAATTATTTTTAGAAATAACAGATGTGTGAAGGGTTTTATGAAATACATGAGTGGGAAAGAGATTGTTAAACTGATAGGCAAACCGTCGATCATCCATTTGTAATATTTCTACTAAGTCTTTTCTGCATATTACAATTTAGGTTTAAAATGTTGTAAAAAATTCTTATTTACAAGTGGAGATCTTGAATGTGATTAGGTTATGTAGGTGCTATATTTACCCATGCATTAATCCACTGCTGAGTTCATAGCTCTCGTTGCCAATCAGAGGTAAGAACAGTTTGGAATTGTGGGTCCCTGTGGGTGTGACCTGGAAGAGTACATCCTCATCCCTAGGTCTTTCCCTCACTCCCCTTGTGCCTATGCTGCCCTTTCCATTCTGCTTCAGAACCAGCCACCTGTGGACTGAAAGGTGGGAAGCTGTGACCCAAAATAAACCTCTCCTCATTTAAGTTTTAGGGGTTTGGTATTTTGTGCCAGATGCAAGAAAACTAACTAATATACTCTAATAAATTTTCCTGTACTGCTTTCTCTAGAAAAGTTATTTCATATGTAGAATACTCAGAATATTTAGAGGAAAATTAAATAACTTGCCAAAGATCAAAAAAGAAAATTAGTATCAGAATCATTATGTTAATTTTCAATAATTCAGTTCAATGAATAATTATAAAAAATTAATTTTTAATACTTTAATTTCAAGTGTAATATTGACTAGGAAGATTACTAGTTTAGCTTTGAACTAAATAAAGGACGATTAGTTATTTTAATTATATCTCTATGTACACATAGTCTTATTCTCTGAATAAGGATTTTTAAATCTTGAAACTTCTTAAGCTATTAGCTCTGTAAGAAAAAATATTCTAACTATTCATAACTATTCGTATACCTGCCTGATCATTAATGTAAATATAACACTTTTTAGCAAGGATTGTTTGTAAACCTACTATACATTGCTTACCTTTTAGCCATGAAGCAACTAACTATATAATGTTGATAATATTCTTGACTCCATTTTCCTGTTGTTTAAACTCAGCCTTTGTCTCAGAATAGGGAATAATAATAAATTTTTTTATAGTCATGCACACAGCTGTAGCTAAGTAAGACTATTTCTTGAAAATGCAAAAAATAGTCTACAAAAATTTCATATATGATGAAGTTGAAATTTCAAGTTAGCATGGAAAACATGTTTTATATAAGTGGCTCTGGAAAAACTCAAGAGTGAAGAAGAGAAAGTCAAAATTAGCTTCTGTTTATTTATTTATTTTGGAACTGGGGATTGAACTTGGGAACTTGTGCTTGTGAGGCAGGAGGCAGAACCACTGAGCTAAATCCCCAGCCCGAGAAAGTGAAAAGCAGATCCATTCCTCACGTCATACATTTGGTATGTGTTTCATGCACGTCTAAGATTTTAATATAAAAATAGAGAGATATGATTGAGAGAAGAAAGCACGGAGGGTTCTCTCCCAAGTGATTGTACACAATTTAAAAATATTAAATGTTACATAGGTGAAATAAAAATATAGACCACACACTGAGATAATACATGCAAAGATATATGTATATGATTGTTAAATATAGAGTAAAAGACTAACAGTGTAGGCTTGAGCTATATACAGACTTTATGTGGAAAAATACACTGTAAGTTATATATGTGTGGGCAAGTCTATTTATACTCAAAATGTGATATTCATATTTAAATTGTTTTAATAAAAGAATAGTATGTTATTTCATTTTGGGGAATGAATTAATAATTTTAGAGTCATGAATACTAATCAGAAAGCATCCTGTCAGTGATGAAAAATTTGAAAATATCTAATATTTACTATCAAACAAATTTTAGTTTTGTACTGTCACTAAAATTGACTAAAGAATTAAATAAATTAAAAAAAAACTATATATTCATTTGAAGAACACCTTAGAATAAATAGCAATGCAAAAGGGCCAGGGATTTAGCCCTGGTACCAAAAAACAAACAAACAAACAAACAAACAGTTTTGCAGGTATTTAAGAATGCAGTCTTACATATTTTTTCTTTTTATTGAGTTTATTGGTACATTGTAGGTATACAATACAGTTACATTCATCATTGGGATCTTGTACCTTTACATCACAGGTCTTGGTTCTCATTCGTTCCCCTTATCCCTGCCCTCCCTTCACCTCCCTCCCCTCCCCATTTACAAACACTTCAAATCTATTTTTTCATTTTCTCACATTTTTTTCTTTTTCCTTATTCCCCTTAAAAGGACATCTATATGTTTTATAATGATCTGTAATTTTAAGAATTATCACATTTGTTCTTAGGATGTACTCATTATTAAGGCAACATTCACAAATATGGTGCATATTTGCTTAAAACAGTAGAGCCTTGTCTCTTGTGATTGTGTTTGATTTTATGTCAAGAAAGGCATATAAGTTGCATGCACCTGGTTTTAACTTGATGGTTACCCAGAGTACACCTTGTTAGCATTTCTACATGGAGACATTTGCACAATGGATAATAATGCATCCGGTTTAGATTCTTTCTCTTCTTTATTACCTAGCATGTTTCACTTCCTTATCTCTCTCTCTATTCTTCTTCTAAAATATAGATTGATGTATACATATGTATTCTATGTGTATACATACGTATGTGTGTATTTATATTGAAAGCTCTTTTGAAAAGAAATCCAACTATACCAGTATTGGAGTTCATACATATTTGTCTTTAAGGATGAGCAAAATCTGAAGTTGGAGATTCTACTGCTCCAGAAATTGGAAAATATTCAGTGATGTTTTATGCAAAGTGCAGCATGTGAAGCCACAAGAAATTACTGTAATAGTTGTAATAATATGAGTGAAATATTCATTGAGCATGCATCCTCTGGATGTGCTGTCTTTGTAACTTCAAAGCATACACATAACATAAATTCACATCAAAGTAAAACAATGTAAGATTTAGAAAACTCATTCTGTTTTCTATTGAAACTGGAAATGATTTATTCATAATTGCAATGTTCTTACAAGATTTTCTTTCAGTTGAAATGACAAATGTGAATCTTCCTTCTTTCTTTCACCTGTATATATTTAAATATTTGCCACACTGAACAAATCCCCATATAATAGTCAGTGGCCTTATCAAAGATCGACCTCCTTTTCGCATATGAAACACAATCTGCATAATAAAATCTCCTGCTTCAATTCTTATATCAAAGAAAGTCAGTGAAGGTCATATCTTAGAATTAAAGACAAAATACCACGATATTAGCTCTGACATCAATTGCTGCCTTTAAGCAATGAATTTCCACTTAGCCAATCATTACCTCTCTTTAATCAAAATAATTACCTCTGTAAAACTCAAATACAAGAATTTGTTAGGAAGAAAGCAAGCTTGATTTAAAACAAAACAAAATACTACAAACACTTTTATTTTTTAAAATAAAAAAATATTTTAAGAAATGTGTGTAGTAAATTTTCAGTGTGCATGCAGCCTCTCAGTATTTTCTGTGAGTATCCATGTTTGAATGATTGGGTGACATTTGTATTCCAAAAGCTTGTCATCTTCTTTATGGTCTATTTAAAATGAAACCCCAGAATCTCATATAAAAGTCCCCCTTTTGAACTATGATTCTTTTTTTCTACACCGTGCAGTTACCTGTGGTTGACAATGCTTTGAGCATATTAGATGAAAAATTTCTAGAGCTAAACAATCTTTAAATTTTAAGTAATTTACATTATATGTTGTTTCAAGTTATTCTACTCTTGGTCATTGTTGTATATCTTTTTCTATGACTAATTCATAAATTTATCTTCAACAGAAATATGTGTTTCAGTACAATCCTAGTTTTTATGCATCCACTTGGTCTTGGAGCACATATTCCATAAGTCTGAAGGACTCCTTAAAGTTCATTCTTTTTCTTATTAATCCATGTTTGTAGTACTCAGTAATATGATGGGGACTTGGTACATGTACATAACATTTCTTCTTTTTCACCTCCTCTCTCTCCTCCCTCCCTGCTCCTTACAACTCTTGGTCTCTGTCCATTTTACAGAACCTCTATTTCCATTTTAATCTTTTAATTCAGTTTTGATATTTCTGTAACCCTTTTCCATCCCTCCTCCATCTGTCTCTTGCTCCCTTCTCATTTGAAAAATATCTCACACATGAGTTTGCATATATTGATGTAATATTACAGCATTAACTTGGGAAAATACCTAAAAAGGGACAAGCTGGGTTAATGCAAGTTAAAACAACACAGAGATACTATCTTACTGCAGAAAAATATGACTATCATTGAGAAATCAAAAAATAGCAAATTCCAGAGAGGCTGTGGGGGAAAAGAATTCTTCTAGATATGGTGGGAATATAAACTCATGAAACCACTATGAAAATCAGTATAGAGATTCTCCAAAAAAGTAATATTTCATTCTTAAACATGTTGTTATACACCTCTATGCACAGTCTCATAAAAGCATATCAAAACTGAACTAATTAATCCAAATCCAAGAAGGTAACTTCATCAACCTACACTATATTTATACTCATCCCATTGTATTTATTGAAGAAACTTGCTACAGAGTAATCCATAGTCTGTCTTTTTTTTTTTGCATACCTGTATGATTGTTAAACAAGAGATTTTGTCACTTTGTTATTTCTAAATGGGCACTTATATCTACAGCGTGATTAGAGATTAGAAACTTCCATTTTGTCTTATATCAGAACATCACAGACTGAGTCATTTTGAAATTGAAGTTTATTTGGCTCAAGACTTCGAGCTGCTAAGTTTAACCACATGGCGTAACATAACATAACTGTGTTATGGCTTTGGGCCAGAACAAGTGAGCACAAAACAAAAGCAGAAAGGAAATTGTATCAAACTTCTTTTTATCAGAAACAGTTCCTAAGATAACTAAGCAGCTCCCCTAACAATAGTCTTAATACATTCATAAGGTCAGTGTTCCACGACCTAATCACTTCTTAAATGGCCATTGCATGACAATTATTGGATATCATGTCAGCAACCTATAAACTTTTGGGGTACACATTAAACCTCATTGTTCTCCCTCTTGTATCTGTCTCTCTGTCTCTTTTTCCCACTCCAGGTACCAAAGCTCACTCTCCATCCGGAGAACTTCAGTGTTATTCTTTTTTTCATCCACAATTATATGATATTTAGGAGGCTTTAATATTAAATCAATTCCATTGATAACACATTGGTATTAGTTCTTTTATCTTAATACAAGTTGCAAAAGTTTGTCACACTAAATTTATTAAATAATCAGCAAAAATAAAAAGATATACAAATTTTAAATATTTGTGGATTTCAATCAATTTCATTGCCATTCTCATTAATACTAAGATGTCCCATTTTTGCCCAGGAGGAACTTATTCAAATTGACTTCTAATCCTTTTATAAATGGCCCTGTAGTCTTGAGAACTACCTTTCTTCCTGCTATGACAGAATATTTATAGACATCCACCCATCTGAGACATTTCAATATTAAAATGTATGCTATTAATAATTAAGTGAAGATAAGAGACATATATCAGGTATGTTCTGGGTGAACCAATAAGATCATTTAATTTACAGTCACTTTACCCTTTTAAATTCTTTAACAAGTCTCATCACAACTTGAAATTTTCTTTTCTACTAACTATCCGATATTTCTACATTTTCACCTAACATTATCTTTGCTATTTCAAAGATAATAAATCAGGGTTGTAAATATGCATGCACTGTATTCAGAATAGGAATGAAAACAGTATCTTTTTCAAAATGCATTAACATAAGTACCCACCCATTTGGTAATGAAGAAGAAACTGATTTGTTTTTCCTGTCCAGTTGATAATTGTACCTGGTGGTCTGAATGATCTTTTGAAATAACAGCCTCTCCACTTTCCTCCATCCATCCTGTCATTCTCAGATGATAGCACTATTATTTTCCATGACTGTGTCATACACAGTAAAGGGTTTCCTGATTTTTAAGACATGCAGCTCTGTCCTCTGCTGCTCTGATTCTGAAGCCCAGGATCTTCAAAGATACAGTGACACTTACATCATTTATAATTTATATTTGTATCAATACTCTGAAATTATGCCACACCTTCTACATCCTCAGCAGTCCACCTCAAATGATTCAGCTCATAATGTCACCTTTTAAGTTTGTTTTTCAAGGCACCCTCAAAATTCTTCCTGGAAAACCTGGAATGATTTAGGAGACATCTGCACATCTCTTCTCCACCTGACTTCTCCGAGCAGCTATTTGGCTTGGAGCTGGCCATGGCAGATTTAGACCATCATTCGAAAGTAGGAATTATATCCATGGAGCTCTACGTGCTTACTCCTTAACTATCTTACAGGTCATGTTCTGTCCAGTTTTCCACATGAAACATGAAGTCTTGGAACTTCTTTATCTTTTCAGATAGTTTGTTCCCCTAGTGAGTTTTTTCTGACAGAAATGAGTAGGGTGTCTAAGAATCTCAGAATCTTCTCTATATTATGGAACTCTATGGCCTAGTCCAATGATGGTGTACCTTTTAGAAATGAGGGACCAAACTGCAACCCAAAACCCTCTTATTTATCATGAAAGCAGCACTTCAATTAAATCTCAATATTGAGGTTATTTAGGAAATAAAAAAAACTCATCAATTAAAATATTTTGTCTTCAAAGAAAACAGATAACATCAGTGCCATATGTTCACCACCACTGGCCTAGTATGACTTATACCCTGGCTTGGAATCATAACTATTTTTGTTTTCTCATAATGTCTCAGTTTCAGAAAACAGAGCAGAACTTGGTAGACAGTTTTAGAGGGAAAATGAGAAACCTCCACTTATCATTTCTTATATGTAATTTCCATTTAATAATATGGTCCATAGTTTCAAACAATAAAGCAATATTAATGATGGCAAAAGCAGTGGGGAATGTGTGTGTTTGTGTATGTGAGAGTACACGTGAGTGTGAGAAGGTACAGAATGAGTACAAAATAAAACTCTGATGAAATAAAACAAGTCAGCACAGCACTTTCAAATTAAGTACACTTTTTCACACATGATTTCAGATGAACCACTAAAAAGCAGATGATGGAAATAGAAGAAAAACAGAATCATGGCAAACCAAAGGTACCTGCTGAAGTCAGTTGTGATTTAGAAAGCATGGTCACATTGAAAATGTGAGCATCACCGGGTCTCCTATTGCAGAGTTCACTATATGGCCAGTGTGGAAAGGGATGAACACAGCAAACTGAAGAATTCAAACACCTAGTCCCACTCATGCAAACACGGTATGGATACTCTTATCTTAATTCCATGAATAGTAGTGAATTAGCATATGTTCTTTTAAAATTGAACTTTAAAACCAGACAAGGGTATTTACACATGTGTGACTTGGAAAGTGGGAAGGGTATGGGCAAGGTAATAAGGGAAAAATATGAGAAAAGGAAAAAAACGGAAATAAAGTGTTTGTAAATGGGGAGGGGAGGAGGGGGTGAAAGGAGGGCAGGGAAAGGGGAAAAATGAGAACCAAGACCTGACATTAAATGCTACAGGATCCCAATGATGAATGTAACTGTACTGTATACCTAAAATGTACCAATAAACTCAATGAAAGAAAAAAAATTAAAAATAATAAAACCAGACAAGGGGAAGAGTACTTGGCAGTTTCAGAACAATGATGGATCTATCAAAATGATGTATTACAGAGTAAAACACAAAATATCTGGAGATTTAGTTTCTTCCAAGAGAAGAAAAAAACATAAGTATTGGGTCAAAGATTCAGCTCAGTGGTTCTGCCACCTGCCTCGCAAGCTCATGGTCCCAAGTTCGATCAATTCCCGGTACAAACTAACAAACAAACAAACAAAAACCATAACTATATAGTATATCATGGTAAACCAACTGTATAAAGGTAAGAAGAAAAGAAAGGTAACAGATGAAAGAAGGAAATTATAGCTAAAAAATGAAAATTATGAATTAAAAGCAATAAGGCGTGTCATTAGAGCATAAAAAGGGATTACAACAAAGTTCTCAGAAAGAAAGCTATCCCAAAATTAAATGTATTAGGTTCATAGTATTCCACATAAAATTTGATTTGGGGACCGAATATATGATTATTTTTGAGTTTCACATAAAAGACAATTTTGAGAGTAATTTTAAAACACATTGAAATAATATTGAGGTTTCTTCCAAGTCAAATATTTAAAAATGTAAGATGATGACAAAAATTCCAGTTTTGACTCAAGAATAGACAGATCAATGGAAAATAATATAATACTCACAAATGTATTTATGTGTAGGACCTATGTGTTTATAAGCAAGTATTTCTTGTTCCCCACATGGGGCAAAATTTTAAATGTGATTAGAATCTTTTTTTATACTTCAATTTTATTATATTTAAATTTGAGTATAATGTGAAGCAATATAACACAGAGATAAATTAGGTAATTTTGCATTACACAGATAGGACAAGTATTTATAAACAAGTTAGGAAAACCAAATACTATAATAACAGTTATATTAGATACAACAAAAGCTAACATATCCCCCTTCTGTGTGCACTCGTGCTCATGTGTGTGTGTGTGTGTGTGTACTGGGGATTGAACTCAGGTTCTTGCGCTTGGGATACAGATGGCAGCATCACCGAGCTAAACCCCCAGCCCCAAAATCACATATTCTTTTTTTGGTTTTGTTTTGTTTTTGGTTTTTGTTTTGGTATTGGGGATTGAACTCGGGTCCTTTCTCTTTCAAGACAGGTCACCAAACCGCTGAGCTAAATCCCCAGCCCCAAAGGTAAATAAACCCGTGGACCGTACGGGGATCGAACCCGTGACCTTAGAGTTATAAAAGCACTTATTCTTTAACCCAGTATTTTTCAGCAGAACTTTATGACATGATGGAAATATCTTACATCTATACATTTCATATCATAGGCCCATATTAAGAACTTGAATTGATAGCATGACTAAGTTACCAAACTGGGCAAACAGCTACTGTATTAAAAAAAATCACTATTTACAAAGTTAATATATCTGTTAATAGGGAAAAAGTGTGGGATATTATCCATTTCGAATCAATAAATGGGCATTTAAACTGTTAACACATTGGCTTGCTGTTCAGTTTCTAAATGGATAATTCAAAGCCGGATGTGGTGGTGCACGCCTGTAATTCCAGCACTTAGGAAGTTGAAGCAGAAGGATGGCTGTGAGTTCGAGACCAGCCTGGGCTACATAGAGAGTTCTAGGTCAGTCTCAACTATGTAGTGAGACCCTGTCTCAAAAAATAAAGAAAGAAATAAAAGAATAATTCATAGATCAAATCTAGATGGTAAATAAATAATTAAAACGAGTTAAAATATTTGGGGCTCAAGGTCATCAGACCAAAGTATTAGTTAAGCATTGCAACATATAGAACATTAATCGATAAGAATTAGAAAGAAAACTGAGTTTTCAGATATTTCTTTTCCATACGGTATTAATTATAGTTTAGAAAGTCATCAGTTACATGTCAAAATAAGCTTGAATGTAATCTTCACCAAGGACTCTTGTCAAATCCCCCTTCAGGGAATCCATACACAAAGAAAAATGCCAGCTCTAGTGGCAATTATACAAAATTATCTTCAGTGTCCAAAAATCAATGCAAAATAACATTTTAAGGTGTAAATATTCATTATTGCCTAAACTATTGAATTAATTGAAGGTACATGAAGGTAAGTTGAATATGTAGTTAATCTATGGATATTACATGGAAAGTACTTACTGGAGAACTAGTTTAATAAATGGAGGTGAAAAAAGTATACATAATACCTTCCCATTTTTATAAAACAAGCAATGGCAATTTTTAAAATGCTGGATGTGAATGTCAGTGGTCTAGTTTGCACACTGCCTACTGCAGAATTTAAAAGGAACTTTCATCCTAGGAAATTAAGTCGTTTTTTATAAAGATTTTTTCAGCCATATCCCCAACCTAAAACTTTTTTCTTCCTTGTTGCTCTGTCAAAAAGACTTTGTAAGCAGGAGTTTAATTATCCTTTTAACTAAAGGAAAAAAAAAAAAAAGAAAGGAAAGAATCTATCAGAAAAACTCTCTGTATGTATTATATTTTTGTTTCCTTCCATCATTGTTAATTCTTGATCTCAAAGGACATCACATTTCACTCATAACCTTTTCAGCAAATATATTTTCACATCACTAATTCTGAAACTGAGTCTTATCCCTAGGCAAAACTCCACCCTTGAGGCTGCTCAATATAATGTCTGAAATTGAAGGTATATATTTTAAGAAATCTTTAGATTTTCATGCTCTTCTTTTAAAATTTGTTATAGTGTCTCACTTTAGGGATGTTGAGGGTTGTGTTGTGTGTGTGTGTGTGTGTGTGTGTGTGTGTGTGTGTGTGTGTGACTGATACATTCTGCTGAACTTGGAGTGCATATAGGGATTTGTTTTGATCCCGGCTGTCAAAACACTTTACAAACATGTATATCTGTATATCTACCTATGTATTAAGCTGTGAAATGTATAGATATGCATGCATGCATATATGTATGTATACACATGCAGATATTTTCATATGTGTATGCATACATAGTGGTAGATTATTTCTGGACTTTATATTTGTTTTATTATGTTCAATCACTATATCGTGTCATTTCCTTACTCCAATAGATTTGCTCCCATGAACTTCCTTTGGGATATTATTTTCAAAAGTATTACATTCCTATATTTTTAAGCCCCCTGACGTTATTTTTTTTTGACAATTTCCGTTTAAGCAATTAAGAGATGTTGTGGTTGAGAATCTTTAGATCAAGAATTCCCCTCAAAAATCTTATGTGAACACAAGCGGGGCTTTTGCAATAGAACTGCATCATGTGTGAGCCGTCCCCATCTGGGGATTCATTCACTCTTGCATTTAGAGGCTGGGTGTGCTATTGGGACGTGGCGTCTGGCTAAAGGCGAATCACCACCCACCACCGAGGGGTGACCTGGCAGGGTGCATCCTTCTCCCTGGACACTCCCTTTCCTCTGTCTCCTGGCTGCTATGATCTGAGAAACTTCCATCCCCCAGCCCTTCAGCAATGCACCTCAGTTTTAGAGCCGTGCAGCTGTGCACTCAGTCTCCTAAGAAACATGAACCAAGGTAAACTTCGCTTTTAAGCTGTGAGCATGGGGTAGTTTGTCCTAGCAATGAGAAACTGAGAGACACAAAAGAAATGAGCACTCACACGCTTTAATATTTACATAAAAATATTAGCCAATTTAGCTTGCTGATGTTAAATTTATTGGTACATTTTAGTTATGCGATATAATGACATTTATCATTGGAGATTTGTACCTTTATAAAATTTATAATGATTCTTATTTTCCCCTTCCCCTTCAGCTCTCCATTTACAAAGACTTTTTTTTTTCATTTTCTGATATTAATTCCGTTCCCTTCTTTTCTTTCCCATACACCTTCGACTTTACCTTTGTTCTTTGTTTTTGTTCTAATTACTTTCTTTATCAGTGGACTTTACCTTAAAGAATTACCTTTAGTAGTTTTTTATATTATTTATTTCTTTATTTATTTGGGAGAGGTTTGATACAAGGTCTCACTATGTAGTTCAGACTGCTCTGCAATGGACCTCACTGTTTAGGACAGGCTGGTCTCAACTCGCAGCGATCCTCCTGCCTCAGCCTCCCGAGTGCTGGGATTACAGGAATGCACCACCACGACTGGCTAGTAATTTTTAAAAGACAGGAATGCTAGCAGAGAATTCTTCTTTTCTTTTGGTTTATATGAAAATATGTTAATATAAATTTTCTTATTGAGAAATCATAAAAAAATATATATATTTCTTGTTTGACAGTTTGTTGATTTGCTTTTCTACAGTACTTGAGCAGATCAACACTTCCTAGTCCATTGTTCAGTTTCTTTTCTTTTTGTAGCATATTTTACATTTTGTTTTATTACTTAAATTTTTATGAATATATCCTTGCAGTATATAATAGCTAACATTTTAGTTTATGAATTTTTAATGAAAAGATTCTACATTTTTGTAAACAATTTAAAATTTAAAAATTTACATTTAAAAGACATTTTTAAACTGGGGATGACAGTGTGCATCTGTAATCCCAGCACACTGGAGGCTGAGACAGGAGAATCATCACAAGTTTGATTCCAATCTGGGTTACATAGTGAATTCAAGGCCAGCCTGCCTGTACTACAAAGTGAGACAGCCTCCAAAACAAAACAACAGAAAGAAAATCAATAAACAAACAGATAAAAGGTGGTTTTGTTTGTTTGTTTGTTTAAAGACAATGTCTCATTGTTTAGTCTATCCTGGCATTGAACTCATATTTAGTTCAGGCTGTCCTGGAACTTGAGGCGACTCTCCTGCCTCAGCCTCTAGGTCATTGTTCCTAATGAACACTCAGCTATTGCACTTCTTACAGCACCTTTGCGCACGCTGAGTTATTTTTCTATTATTGCTTTAAGACCTTTTATGCCCTTGTTTTTTCACATTTTTACTATGTTAAGCCTACATTTGTGTTTTTTTTAAATTTAAATTACATGAAGTTCATTGAATCTTTCTGTGGATGGTCGTTTTTCAAAAATAATGGAAATTTTAACCTATGTTTAAGTAAGTTTTCTGCTTGTACATGTCCTCTTTCTTCTGTTACTCCATTATTCATATGCTGGTGCCCTTTATGAGCCCCTTCAGTTTTCTAAGGCTCTACTAGTTTTGCATTCTTTTCTCTCTTTTTATTCAGATTGTACAATCTAAACACATGCATTTTTAAGTTCACTAATTTTTCTGCTAGTTTAATCAAATCTACTTTTGAGTCCATCTGGCAATATTTGTACTTAAGTTCATAAAAATATGTTCATCATTATGCTAACTTTGTTGAGACCAGATAATAAAGATAAAATAATAGGAGAACGTTCTGCTTGATTACACCACTTGTATATGTTGTAGTTTTTCCAAAGAACAGATTTCTCATTAAGCACAACTGACAGAAAAAAAGATTTCTGTCTGCAATTTTTAATAACACAGATACTGCTTGTTTTGCAGATAGTCTTTCATAGTATTCTTGAAATTACAACACAAGTAGCATACAGAATTTTTAAATAAGGGCATATATAACATTAACTTTCTGTGTGTTTTAATTGTTTTCATAAACACAAAGAGGGTTAAAGGTCAAAAAGTCCTATAAATGTGTCTAAAAGTGAAGTATAATGAAAACATAAAAAATCAAATACAATTAGAGAACATGAAATCCTAGCTAGATTCTACTGTATGAATTGGTCTTATAAAGTTGTTTCTGTGGAAAGGATCAGTAGCAGGTCTTACCATCTTACTATAGTAAGTAAAGTTCCCTCACTTTGGCAACATTTTAATATCATTTATCGTTCTTTCTTAATAAGTTCACCCTGTTGTGTCTCTGCGTTGTTTGTTTTCAGTTTGAAACCAATTTTTGAGATTTCGTTTTTGGTTGTTGGTGTTGTTTAGCTCTTGGTACGTTTGGCCAGCTGGCCTCAAACTTACTATGCTCTTAGCTTCCAAAATAGGATGAAGGTAGATGTCACCAAATCTGGCTAAGACTACGGGATCAGCTGTTTGATGTTATTCCGCTAACTTAAAAAACTGTCAAATTTCTTTTGGGGGTGTCTTTGGATATTTGTAAATTATAAATGTGCACGTTTATTGAATGTATATTGCAAGGGTTATGTCATTTTTCAGTCTGTGTCTTCTGTTCATTTTATCTCCTTCAGTTTAGGAAGTTTGTATTAAAGTGTTATCCATATTTATTTTCTTTTGCCCTGTCCAAAGTTCTATCGGATCCCTACTTTGATTCTTCACGTCAAATCTGTTTTATCAGATATATAATTTCCTTTTTATTTGTTGGCTGTTTGTAATTTCCATTTTCTGCTGAGATTCTCCTTCCCACCTGCTACATTAAAACAGTCTATTTTCAAAATTTGTTTCTATTTCTGTTGTCATCCACTGTGCGTTTTCCTTCTTGCTTATGGAACATGTAATCCTGTTTCCTCTTGTGTCTGCTTTTTGTTGTTGTTGTTGTTGTTGTTGTTGTTACCGGGGATCGAACTGGGGACCTTGCGCTTGAGAGGCAGGCCACCGAACCGCTGAGCTAAATCCCCGGCCCGTGTCTGCTATTTTTTAATCGTGCAGTAGAAATTCTGGATATAGCAAAATTGGTAACGGAATGGCTTGAGTACTGGTTAGCGCCCTGGTAGCCAGTTAGCTGACCTGCAATTGAGCTTGTATTATATATAGCCCACTGAACGGACACAGTGACTCAACACAGCAATTCTTTGTCCCAGTCAATCCCTGACTGCCCATTGTCTGAAGAGTTTGCAGAACCTTCAGATCTCTGTGGAGTGTAACTCTGTATCTCATTTATCATAAAGGCCACAAGCAAGAGATGCGGGTTTTAAAGCCTGAAAACTTTTTTCTTCCCTTATTTTACATCTATTCTCACTGAGAAGTATAATAGTAAAACTATGCAATATACAATCACAATTTTTTTTCAAAATGAAACTCAAATAAATAAGATATTTACTTATCAGTGAAAATTAATATTCATGCATACATCTAAACTGAGATTTATAAACATGTATTTCTATCCAAAGGGCATCAACTTTATTTAATGGAATACTTCTTGATCAAGTTATAATCTGTTATCTCTTTTTAGTACTATTATTATCACTGTTTTGCCACATAAAAATCTTTACCAAATGTCAAAATAAAATTCAGTTTAAAGGAAATATCAAATATCAAATACAGCACAATCACTCATTTTTTAATTTATATCAGTGAAAAGTTGATAAGAATGTACCAATGCCTAAATAACCAAATTTATGACATCATTGACCCATATTTAATATTAGCTTAAAATAAGGGTTGAATGTCTTGCCATTTATCTTCTTTAATTTTAATGTGCTATGCAATACATATTATATTATATATTATAGCAATGTAACTCAGTTTGAAGGGAGAAGACCCTGGATTCAATCTCCCATGGTACACACATGAAAAAAATTATAAATATAGGGATAAAGATATATATTTGAAATTAAAGTTTATCTTCTTTGGGAATTAATAGATAAAATTAATATAGCTTTAGCTATATTTTCAAATTCATACCTCTATATTACTTCATTTTAGAAGTAAACAGTAGCCAACACACATGTGCTACAATATTTTTATAGGCCATATATCTGAAAGAAAAATATGATTGGTTATCTATATACTCATTACATTTTATCACTAGGTAGAAATGCCATGCCTAATTATAAACAGCTTAAACAAAAGTAAATTCTAGATTTTTAATAACAATGTTAGTTGTACAAACATATTTTTAAAATTCTAAGTGCTTGAAATTTTTCTTTCAACAGTAGGTTGGGAAAACTGGGGTACTTGATATATTATTATTTTTTTAGTTTTTGATACTGGAGATCTAATTCTGGCCCTTGAGCTTGCAAGGCAGGCAGCAAAACCAGTGAGCTAAATCCGCCAGGAGGGATTTTATGTTTGATTACCTACAGCTTTAGCCCTTTAGCCCTAAAGGTGTAGGGAAAGTGGGAAGGGTATGGGAAAGGTTACAAAGGAAAAGAAAAAATATGAGAAAATGAAAAAATGGAAACAAAGTTTTTGTAAATGGGGAGTGGGGTGAGTGAGGGCAGGGACAAGGGGAAAAAATGGGAACCAAGACCTGTCAGGTAAAGGTACAAGATCCCAATGATGAATGTAACTGTACTGTATACCTAGATTGTACCAATAAAATCAATAAAAAGAAAAAAATAGAATTATATTTGATTACCATGTGTATAGTTAAAAATTTATCATTAGTTCCGTATAGGTCACATTTTTGAAAAATCCTGGCAGTGGAAAACCTATCTAGCGGACAAATCCAAACACCTCTTTATTCTATTAATTCTGTTAGATAATTTTAAGTACTGGAGCATGTTATTCATTTTACTTTTAAACTTCTGTGGCAAACTGATAGCTAAATTTAGCTTGTATAAAAATATTCTGAATTCTTACATTTGAAAATTATTTCCTATTATTTTGGTTATCTTATTTACAATTATTTAGTATAGTTAAATTGTAAAACTTAGTGTATTTTAAAGTGACTTTGCAAATGATGACAGCGTATTTGTAGTTTTGAAAATTATCATTTTATTAAACAATATCATAATTTAACAGGTGTGAGAAGTAGATCACAGAACAGAAGCCTCACGTTTTATTAAATATGAATGAATCTGTGAAGAGGAAGAAGTGCAGCACATAAAGAAAAAGGTGAATAAAAGAGCAGAGGAGGAGGAGAGGAAAAGAAGGGGAGGGAATGATTTAGACTGAAATTAATCGAAAGCACAGAATCCACCAGGCACTTTTAAGTACACCCTTGATGCATGATTTAGGATTGAAGAAATATAAAATGCTGCATAGTGCCAAAGTTTGAGTAGATTTCTATTATTTTTGGTGATAAAATCTAAAGAAAATTGTGTGACAAGGTAGAAAGTATTGTTAGTATATTTTTTTCTTCATAACTTTTACAATTCCAAATAAACTAGATTTGGACACCGATTCAATTGAAACTTCTGTATTTAATTTCATCTTTTCTTTTTTTGTCCCAGATAAGGTAGTGCTGATTTCCACTTTCATCTTTGTTAAGTACTACAGAAGGTTTTGGAAATGATTCAGTAATCCTAAGAAACTATCAAAAGGTTAAAGCAAGAAAATAAACAGGTTAAGTTTCTTAGTGCTTAAAGCAATACACCTTATGAATTTGTTTGTCTCTAGTTTTATTCCCTTCAACCTCAGTCTCAGCCCTGCACTGGCCTGTCAGCCAGGCAGACAACCACAGCACCACCACACACAAGAAAAGCTTGCTCTTTGGCCTGAAAAAGTAAGAAAGAGAAAAAGCAGTAGACATCTGGAAAAAAGATCCACCCGTTTTCCTACAATCTGACAACTACAATACCTGTAAATGCAAAAGACTCACCCACCCCTAAAACCTCTGATAAGGCCTAACGGATCTGCCCACAACCCAGGTCAATAGCTCCAGCATCTCTTGGTTTCTTTTCATCCAACAGCAGATGGTCAATTCCTGATGCTCACCCACGAACACAAGACTGTCCTGGTTGCTGTTTCCTTCCTCTGGTAGAACTTGTAAATATAAGCTGGGTCCTATAGTACCCAGTGGAGAAGAAGAACAAACCAGAGGAAACGCCTTCCAAACACCTCACACTGCTTATATAAAAACACACCGGAGGAAGGCAGAGGAAGCTTTCTGGAGCAAGAAGAGAAAGATGGAAAAAAAAAAAGATGGCCAGAAAAGAATTGCAAAGTCTGAATCTGCTAAGTGTCCCTGCAACTACTCTTCAGTGTGCTGGACAGAGTAAAGAGGTATTGGTCAGTGGGTACACGGTTTTAGGGGGAACACAGAATAGTGATGCTGGTTAAAATTTTGTATACTTTAAAATTTTTTATAAAGTAGATTTTTAATAAACCCCATTGTTATAGAAGAAGGTGGGAAAATGGGTGATCCTGGAGGTGAACTTTTAACTTGTTTTTCATTTATTTATGTGATTTTCTCATGAATATTTCATCATTCTTGTCTTTTTTGTAAAAACAAATGAGAGTGAGTTGCCTCATTTTAAAAAATCCTAACATTAAATTCAAATTACAGTGATTATAAGACTTTGATGTATTAATCACATATCTCTGCACAGAGCCGCTTTCTTTGGGCTGGAGTGATTTCCTCCCTTTTATCTGGATTTGTCAATTTAGAATGTTGTTTACATAAAAAGGTATTCCTTACATTGAACAATTATTAATGCAAAATACTGAGCTGTAATGTTATGTAAAGGATTCTGTAATATATTTCCTTGTAAATTCAAGGTGTGTACTGATATCTTTCTAAAAAAAGTTTTTATGTTTTGCCCTTTTCAACATTTAAGCTTTGTACTTATTTATTTTTTATTTTTTTAATTACAGCATTGTCTAAGGCTAATAGCAAAGTGTTAAAGAGCAGGATTAGTGAACAGTACTTGTTCATCTTTTTGACATTAATGGAAAGTTTTATCTCCAAAGTGCTTCTGTGGATTTATTCTATTCTTGGGAATACAAATGCATGAAGTGTTTCTCCTATTTTTAGGTTCCTAAGTCTTTATTCAGGGATAGAACTTGAAATTTAATCAACGTTTTTGTCAGCTATTGAGAATGATATGTGGAGCTGAAAAATGAATAACTGTAACCAACTAAGTACTTAGCTGAATATGATTTTCTGGTTCTTTAGGTAGTTTTGCCACTTTTATGCATAGGGAGATCAAAGTTGCCAGTCGTACCTTTCTTTTTCTTTTTCCTTGTAGTAATATAACTTTTTATAGGGCCTTGGTTCCAGAGTATCATATTTGACTACATTCTAAAATAGTGCCTATGATAAAAAAATGGTCCCATGACTTTAATTTTTATTTTTCTCTCATTGAGTTTATTGATACATTATAGGTACAGTTACATTCACTGTTGGGATCTTGTACCTCTACATGACAGGTCTTGGTTCTCATTTTTCCCCTTGCCCCTGCCCTCCCTTCACCCGCTCCTCCCCTCCCTATTTACAAATATTTTATTTCCATTTTTTTCATTTTCTCATATTTTTTTCTTTTCCTTTATTTCCTTTCCGCTACCCTTCCCACTTCCCCTACGCGTTTAGCCCTTCTTTTAAGAGGAATATAAGTTGGAATATATTTTAATTTTCCTGATGACACTTTGAAGTAGTCATATTTTTTGGTACATCATGAGTCAACTTTGGCAAATTCTATTTTCTTCAAAAGCATCAATTTTATTTTATATTTTAAGTATATTGGTCTTTGGTGTATGTATGTATGCAGAAATGTATTAAACTATGAATTTGTATTAAATTCAAAAGGGAAGAGGACTAAGGAGGGATAGAAGGGAAGGGAGAAACAGAGGGACAGATGATGAAGAAAGACTGAGGACATTAATGTACATGTAGCAAATTCCCAAGAGGAATGGAATCCTTGTGTACAACAAGCAGGTGCTAATAAAATTTAAGATCAAACAAATCCACGAAATGCAATTCTTTTAATTCTAAGTTACTTCGCGCATTCTTTACCTAGCTGTCAGTAGGCTTGTCGAATTTCATCAAAGAAGTAAGTTGTGTACCCAGTTTGATATTATCTCAGTTATTTTCATATGACTTAGTTATTTCAGCTGTACACGTAGAAGTCATTGCACTATAACTACTTAGTGTCCTGACCTTCATCACTTACAAAGAAGGAAAATTTGAGTACTAAGGAAAACTTGTACTATCTGTTTTATAAATATAGTACTAAAATGTAAGTACTACAATAATATTAACCTGTAACAATTCTATTAAAATGTAATATATAAATATATTTCAAGCTTTAGTAATATGTATTAGTAGTGTCTTACTTAAAATATTACATCTGTATAATTCCATTAATCCAAATCATATATATATATATATATATTATATTTATTATATAGCCAATAAAATATTGACTATATTATGTACTTCCAATAAATCTCTTAAAATAAATTGCGATTTACTGTATGTTTTTAAAGTAAAAATGAACAGTTATTCAAATCTGGCAGAAAAACATTTTTAAGGATTGTAAGAATTGTACCCTAGTAATTTGTATTAACCAAAATCTGGTCTTAACATCACCCTTATATCATCCTAAAAAAGCAGAACAGAGGAAAATAGACCATATTTGATGATAAGGAAATTAAAATGAAGTAATAAGTAAAAGACTCAGGTAAACACAATAAATTCAAAGACTAAGTTCTTCCTATAGCCAAACAGAATCAAAGCATGTAAAGCCCATTTAGGAAAAAAAAAAAAAAAAAAAGTAACCTATCAAAGCTTAAAATATAGGAACAATAATGTTAGCTACTTAAGAAGATAATTCATGTTGAGAAAGGTTAATAAATATTGTCATCCAAAATGCATTTTGAGAAGAGAAGAAAATTTAATATTCCGTGTAACTTAAAACTAGGAAAATATATAAATACATCAGGACAATCTGTTTGAAATACAATTTCTTATCTAATTATAAAATGGAAAATGTCCTTTTGTTTGAAATGTTGTCTTAGTATAACAAAATATTATAATAAGTCAAAAGCAAAAATATTTAAGGGATTATGGTAATGACATTTGAAATAGTATAGAGAAATGATAGGATTATCATGAATAAAAATGTCATGAACTATACTTGGAATTCTATTTCTTATTTTATGTGAATGTTTTATGATAGCAAAATACAATTTAAATGGAATATATGAGGAACTGGCCTTGAATGGATTTCTTATGGAGACTTGTTTGACAGATTCTTGAGTACTGATTCCTTCCGTTTTCGGTTATATTTATGCATGTAATTTTGCTTCAGCTCTATCCTTTAGCTGTCAAACAGGCAATTCTTACTGAATATTATGGAAATGCCAAATGATTAAGATAAAATTTAAAATAAATCAAGTCAATTAGATTGTGTCAATGCTATTGTTAAATAGACTGCAACCTTAAAATTCAATGAAAGAACTCAATTTACTGTATTTTTAGAAATTTCACGAGTTATACTGCACATATCTATATTTTAATGAGCTTTAAGGTTAAAAATATAATACATGCTTCAGTAACAAGTTTGTCTTTATGGTATGCAATATTTTCTCAAACCATTTCAAATTAATCTCTTTGAATACAATTTAGTGTGAATTTATTTTTTGCTGCTTAGAGTATGAGCTGTAGAATAGAATAACTCACTAATTATTCTATTATTTTAAATTGTTAATTTTGCTAACTTGAAAATATTGAAAAACTTCTGTCTCTTTTTGGAGTGAGAATATGTTTCATAGCTGGAGTATGGTATTTCTGAGGCAAGCAAAACTTTGGGTAATAAATTTGGAGCCTGGAGGAAAAACAAAATACAAGTTGATGTCTTATCACATGTGTGAAGGCAGAACTTAGCTGTTTTTTGTATATTACCAAACTAGTCGTCACTGTATTACCGTGGTTTATTTAGACCTTGTAGCAATTCAGCATTTAACTACTAAAAGTGAGTGTTTCTTAGTTCTTTGGTATAGTAGATTGTTATTTCCCTATGGTGATTCTTTTTAAAATGTGTTTATGAAACAAAATTTGAACTTTTATTTCTATGTCTTGCCTTTCTCTCTTATTTATTTGTTTACTTGTTTGTTTGTTTATTTGGTACTGGGATTTAAGTCAGAACCTTGTGATTGAGAGGCAGGTGCGGTGCCACTGAGCTAAACCCCTGGAGAGCTTGCCTTTCATTTAAAACACGACTGTCTTGATAATTTTTCCAGTTCTGAAGATTTTATTTCAGGTTAATGTCAACCTAATATCTTCAGAAGTTTTTTTTTTTCTCCAAATAGTTAATGTCTTAGGCTGCATCTTTATGTGCACAAAATCTGTTGAAGATTCTCACTATTTTTTGCATCAATTGATTTCTCCCGAAATGGAAAATGCTTGTTTGTCCCCAGTGAAAACGGTGAGGGATCACGCCAGGTCACACCTAAACCGACTGTGCTGTCTGCAGTTTCTCTTTTCCACCCATCATAGAAATTCATGACCTCAGATGTGGTGTTGTTCCACTGTTTTTCTCTCTGAAAATGCCCAGAATGATGTTGCCTTGCAATAAAATATCTGATTTTTTAAAAATAAAACTATCCCCTTTCTCAGCGGATACTATTCTATGGGAAATCTTGCAGCCATTCAGTATGCCATAGGTACAGTTGATTATTTTATGTTTCCACTACTAATCATTTCTCTAATTTCTACTAGATGATCTTGAACTGCTACTCTTCTGATTTCTGATGCTTAGAATATTTACAATTTTTAAAAATAGACTTTCCAGTGTTACTGAGTTCCTACACTGAGTTCCAGCTCCCTCAGCTTTGTTAACCTTTCTATTCTATCACATGTCATCCATTTTTATATCTTTTAGAAATATTTAATATTCTGGTATGTTCTGGCGTTTTTCCTAGTCGCCCTCACTGTTATGGAATTATTTGCTTGTCGCGTGTTTGTTATTTCCATGTCATTTCACTAGTGAGAGACATTTTAGAAGTTGCATATTTACTTATAAAATTCATATGTTGAAGCTTTAATTCCTAAATAACAGAATTTGCAGATGAGGTCTTTGAGAGAGAATTATATCTCATTTACTTAAAAAAAAAAAAAAAAACATCTGGTAGGACCATGATGCACTTAGTTTTTTGCAAGTAAAACGTACTTCCCTTTTAAATAGGTTTAGCATTAAACCTACCAAAAATGCACAAATCGACACGCCAGCTTTTCTTTTAGAGACAGTAAACAGCCAAGCAGATCCTGAGACTAGAAAGAAAAATACCCTCTAAAGTCTGAGGCAGAGCCACTAAAAAGCATGAGGAGTTGTCAGGACACCGTAGGAGCAGTTGTGAAGCTTCAAGTGTGATATACACGGACACAAGTCAGTAGGACTTGATGATTTACCGCCTATGTAGAGTAAAGACAGAGGTGCAACATGGAAATAGTGTCGTGATGGAGAAAAATGGGAAAGAATGTATATTTGGAGGAAATCCAGAGTGTACGATCAGAAGGGGTTTTAAGCAGATAAATTGAGAAGATAAAGAGAAAGTTGAGTACCTTAACCTAGACTTCTGCAAGTATACAGCTGGGCTAAATATTGGTAGTTAAGCAAAGGTAGTTTTAAACCCAGAAACAGTGAATGTCAGTTTGGAGAGGTGCTAAGAGGTAAGAGAAGAAATATTGCAGATATTGAGGATTTCTTAGTAAGCAGTAAAAGGGGATTATCTGACAATATAAATAGTGAAAACACACAAAGAAAAAAGGAAACCAAGGACAAAATGGACAGTAAAAACAGGATAAGTGTAATATCAAGATTTATAGATGTGAGAAATAAGATAAAATAATAATGATGTCATTGGTTTTTGGAAAGTGATATTTAGCTTACCTAGTTTTGAGGCAGTACCAAAGTAAATAATCAGTGTAAACTTACTTATATAAATCTCTAGAATTATAGAATATATAATATATAGAGATATTATATATATTCTATATTATCTATATATATGTTATATATAGAATATATATATATAAATATGTATATATATATAATTTTTTTTTCCTTTTTGGATTTTTTTAGACAGGTTCTCACTATGTAGTTGAGATTGAGATTGACCTGGAACTCACTGTATAGCTCAGGCTGGTCTTGAACTCACAGCGATCCTCCTGCCTCAGCCTCCCGAATGCCAGGATTACAGGTGTGTACCACTAAACACTGCTAGAATTCGTATCTGTGAAAGAGAATTAAGAGGCAATTGGGAAAATAACTCACTAGTAGGACCAAGGCAAGAACTGAGTTCTGTATTCATTTTGTGACTAAATCGTACAAAGGAAATATATATGTTAATTCCGCAGAGTGAGAAATGTAGAGACACTATTGGTTGTCAGAGACTCCTGAGGTCAGGTTTCAGTGCCCACCTGCCCAGTATATGACAAAGGCCTGAGAAGAAGAATACAATAGGAGACAGGACTAAGAGAGAGAGAGAGAGGGGTGTCAGGATCACCAATGCCGATGCAACCAATAAAGGCCCTGGACGGTCCCAGGCACTGACTTCTATTGGCCATCAGTTGGGGTAAAGGCAACATGTGGTTTCTGTGGAAATTAATGTAAACAGGGCTCATTAAGGATATGACAAAGCAATCTCCAATTGGGAACAAAATATAAAATTTATGATCGGAATTAGAACATTGTCCTTCTGTCTGAAGGTTCTAATTGTGGGAATGAAATTTGGGTGTGAGTTACTCTGACTTCGGCATGCAGGCTTTGGCCAGACTCACTTCTATAGACAAGCCAATTGTGGGATTCACTCTTCAGCCTGCTTTGGGGATAATCAATATTACAGTCCTCTGCTATCTATGAAAAAGACCACGAGCCTTTTATTTTTATATGTGTAGGGTCTGCGATGGTTAAGTGCCATCAAGTAATAAGGCCAGGTCATGAAGCATCCTGTGCCGAGACTGGCCAGAGACAAACTATTTACATAGCAATGTAAGTTTCTTGGCACAAAACTTACAGAAGGGCACTGTTGAAACGCAAATACCTTTATAATGTAGAGTCACAGTGAAGTTCATAAATAGTATAGTACATGTAAATCCCAGGAAAATTGTTTATGTAGAGAAAATGAAAGACTAT
This sequence comes from Fukomys damarensis, assembly GCF_012274545.1. Classification (NCBI taxonomy): domain Eukaryota; kingdom Metazoa; phylum Chordata; class Mammalia; order Rodentia; family Bathyergidae; genus Fukomys; species Fukomys damarensis. Next base: position 18,578,312 of record NW_022900913.1, read on the forward strand.
GAGAAAGTGCATATATTTGCTAATGCCTATAAAGCAGATTTATAAAGATATTGTAGTTTATTTGGCATTTAATGGTTGCATTTCCTACTTTGTTTAAAATACTCCATTATAGGGGCATGAACTGGTATATATTTGAAGGCGAATCTTTAATTGCATCTCATTAGAAATGTGAAAGTAATAGAGTTAAGTACATTTATTAAATAAGTAAAATCAGATAAAATCTCAACTGCTTTATTTGTCCAGTGTATTAGTATTTTCAGCAACACCAGTGCTCAAGAAGCATTTTCTTATTAAGAGTTAGTCTATTTAAACGTTGACAGAATGAAAATGTTAGGTAAATACTTTTAAATTTTGTAAAATATAAACTGCTTAAGTTATATAATCAATCTGTAAAGTTATAGTCAACTACAAATCACATTACTTCAACATTTTTTTTAGAAAGAACCTAAATTAGAACTATTTCCCATAATTTGACATTATGTTGGTTAACTTTCATATCTGTTAGCCAAATGTAGCCAGGAAAACAGCTATAGTTAAAACTATGAGCGTATTATGGCATGGAACGAGAACAAATAACATAAAGAATTGCAGAGTGCTTCAGAGGGAATTGGAAAGTATCTGTTATAGGTGTGGTCTTATGGGAGGTGATTTTCAGGAGGCTTTGTTGTTAAGTAGTGAGTACAATTCAACAACTGTGAATTTCAATCTCATTTACAAGGAAAGAATACCAACACAAAAGTTAATTAAAATTGACAAAAAAATGAAAGCACTTTTACTGATGAATTGTTTCCCTAATTTGAAGCCTATTTGGTGGGTAGTATGTGGACAGAACATTTGCTTATGCTTGCTCTGGCTTCAGATAAGATTAGGAAGTACTTCTTTATTTATTTATTTTATTATTATTATTTTTTGTACTGGGGATCAAACACAGGCTTAGTCCCCAACCCTAGGAAGTACTTCTGTTCTTGTCTTGTTCTCCTTTGCTTAAAGTGGCATTTTCTGATGTTGACACAAAAAATTGTTTACGGTCGAAAAGAGGACACAAAATTCGGCTTTGCAAACTTACAGCGGTGCTGAGCTTGGACAATACTTTCAGGTCCAGTCATGAGTCTCATGCAGTGATAGAAAATAGACCAGTTAAAAGTAATCTTTTCTCAGAACATATTGTGTAATGAGGAAGACAGTACCAAAAATAAAAAGGGAAGAATAAAAACAGAGAAAAGAAAATAGAAAAGAGTTGACCTATGGTGCCACCTGTAATGGGGAGAGGACGATCGTTTTCGAGATGTCCCTAGATCAAATGGATGACAAAATGCAAAAATAAACAAATAAAACAGAAAATATAAAAACATGCTAAAATAGATAAATAAAAGTTGAAAATAGAAATAAACTATATGTATATTTATGTGTGTACATGATTGACTTAAACTCAAAATAGCTTCCAATACATAACATAGAATAACCTTGAAGTTTAAATAAAAAGAGGTCATAATAAAGGGGGAACATCTTTAATACCTTGAATATATGAACCTTTTTAGGACACATGAGGCAAGAAAATTTTAAAAGTGCATAGCACATAAGAGTGTAGCAAGTCATTCACGTTGTTATGCAGTAGGAATTGAAATTTTAAATCTTTTAATGACTATGCACCTGAAAGTATCTAAGGAAGCTGGACACATGAGAGCAGGCTTGGTGGTGAATGCTTATAATCCCAGTGCCCAGGAGCCTGAGGACAGCCTGTACTAGGGCTACATAGTGTGAACCTGTGACACACATACAAAAAAGATAGATATATGGATAACTTTTGAATCAGTCATTTCACATTAAGTATAAGCTCTAAAGAAATGCATATATACTTCCGCCAAACACATATATAAGAATCTTTTTTGAAGTTTGTTTTGTGACAGCTCAAAATAATGATGTATTTATTTGGGGTTGTATAAACTGTTACACTGACATAGTTGCACATTGTTATAGTTTGGGTCTAGAAGTTGCCCCAAAGCCTCATGTAGTCATAGGTGGGGGCTTTTTCCGAAATGGTTAGAACTTAAGTGAGCGATGCTGGGATTAAGGGTATGTGATTTTTTTTTTTTTATACCGGGATCAAACTTGGATCCTTATGCTTATGAGGCACGCAGCTGCACCACTGAGTTAAATCCCCAGCCCAGGGTATGTTATTGTTAAATGAGTCCACTGATTGCTTTGGCACCACTCTAAACCCAGTAACCTACATAGAGAAAGAACGTGCTTTATTTTTTTAAATTGAACTTATTGGTACATTTTACGTATACAGTAGAGTTACATTCATTACTGGGATCTTGTACCTTTACATGACAGGTCTTGGTTCTCATTTTTTCCCCTTGTCCCTGCCCTCCCTTCACCCCCTCCTTCCCTTCGCATTTACAAGCACTTTTTTTTTCCATTTTTTCATTTTCTCATTTTTTTTCCTTTCCCTTATTACCTTTCCCCTAGCCTTCCCACTTTCCACACAACTTTACCTCTTTTCTTCCTATTTCACATTGCCAATTATCTCATTAGGATCATATGTACTGTTATAGATTTTTCACTCCAGATAAACTATTCGGTATTTACATGCGTGACTTATTTATTTCACTTAGGAGTATATCCTCAATATGTATCCATTTTCCTATGAATGAATCTAATTTCTCATTCTTTATGGCTGAGTAGAAAAAACATTTTATAGAAAAACCACACCTTCTTTATCCAGTTTCCAACTGATGGACAAATGGGCTGTTTCCAAGTTTTAGCTATTACGAACTGTGCCGCTATAAACATGGGTGCCCATATATCACTGTGTTATGATTCTTTTAATTCTTTTGGAAAGATGCCCAGCAGAGGGATGGCTGGGTCACATGGAACCTCCAGGCCCAGCTCTTTGAGGTATCTCCATATTGATTTCCACCGCCGTTACAGAAAGTGCTAAGTTCACTTGGTCTTGCTGCTTGCAGCACTCCCCTGCAGGCTTGCTATAGACCGTTTCTCCTCTGGACCTGGCAGCTGCAAAGCAGGTGGCAGAACACTGAGCTAAATCCCTGGTCCCTGGATTATTTAGTTTTTATGTTTGTTAGTATATGCCTGCTATACACTTGAGTTACATTCATCATGGGGAGCTGGTACAGGTATTGAACAGATCGTAATTACTCTTTCATCCACGTCCCCTCTCCTCCATCCCCAATCCCACCCTCTTCTCATCACCTTATGTTTTGAACAAAGAAAAAAATCTTTTCCTGTTCCCTATTATTTATATTTTCTTTTGTTGTTAGCCTATTTTTACTTTGGGTTTCTCATATAAGAAAATAAGAAAAACGTGCAATATTTAAGCTTGTGTGTCTGACTTATTTTACAGAAATAGATGACTAATTTATTGGAATGCGAGAGAGCCAGAGAGAGTGCCATGGATATGACAGTTAGAAATGAAACACTGCAAACAGATATCGAAGACACAAATCCAGCACACAATCCTATACACTATTTGATTCCATCTCTAAATAGTCTGAAAACTAACACAACTAATAGATAGCATTATAATTTAAATAACGGTTATCCTTGGAAAAGCCGACTGTTCAGAAATTGTGGTGAGAGGAACTTGTGGGGGTTTTGCTTATTTATTTGAAAATACATAAAGCTATTCATTTTTTATTTATATATTTTTCTCAGAGTATGTTTTACTCAGATTATAATTGTATTAGAATATCACTTTCATCCTTTATTCTTTCTAATTAACTAAACTGCAATTCCCCATACTTTTATGGCTGAGTTCTCCATATTTTTAGTGTGTTTATGGAAATAGTTAATGATCAACTATTTAACACATTTTCCCTTTAGCAGAATATTTGAAAGCTTTGCATTGATTGAAGCTATCAATAATGTAGCATTTGTTTCTATCACCTTGTTACTTATTTTCTAAAAATCATATTATCTTTTGTTTTCTTCCGTTATTGGATTTTTTTTCCTCAGTGTTCCTTATCATATAAAATGCTGTAGTTCTCACTTTGGTCTATGATATTGGCTCATAGTATCCTAAAAATAGGCTTAAATTTGTCTTTCATATCCTAACCCATGGCATGTTAAAAAAAACAGGATTGATGAATAAGAAACTTCTGATGATGATATTGTCAAAAGAAAGAAAAATATTGTATTCAAAAATCTTTAAATGCTAAAATGGTAAATTTTATAAAACATACATAAGTCAGGAAAATCTTGTGGAAATCAATCTGCCTTTCATTTGTACGTCTAACAGTCTTTTTTCTGCATGAATTGTTGACAGTTTTCTCAGTGAAACAATATAAAAAATTTCCCAAGAATCTTGCATTTAAGCAAGTAGACTTGAAGTTCTATAAAAAGCTTCACTGTGCAGTTATCTCTTCCATTTGCCCTGATAATGAGTTTGCACCCCGTGCACTGAAAATATAAAGAGAAAAGCCACTTGCAAATGAAGTAAATAGCACTTCGAAATGTAGCCACATGTGGTAGAGCTAAATTCTATGCAGGGAAAAATCTGTGAATGATTTCAGAAGTAAAATGAGGAGTAACACCAGTCTTAAAATATACTAAGATGTTCAAGGTCTAATAGCATTTGTTAAAATAAATACCCATAATTTTCTAGATAACTAAACAAACAACGCTAAAAACAGAACCAAGCTGACAAGGGCAGTGACAACAAAAAACAAACAACTGTGTCCATTGATATACAAAAGAAAGAACAAAAACAATTTCCCGAATCTTTCAAATTTATATTAGAGAAACTTAAGACAGCTACACCACACTGAGAATGAAATCATGTAGCAGCAGTTGTCATTCTGGAATGACTTTTCACTTGCCAACTTATACTCAGATGTTCTTGATATTGTAATGATTGTAAAGATAAAAAGGGAAGTGAAAATATATACATTTAAAAGCCTGTTTTGAGTACTGAAATATGTACATTCATAGAATTGTCCACAACTAGAAAGTTCTCTCCACGGATTTATGGTAAATCAGAAGAGGAATAAAGGATGGAGGAAAATTGTGTTTTACATAAATGCACATTGCAAAACTTCTAAGAGTGCTGTAGACCATTTTCATTTCTTTGTTTTTTTCTTCATTGGGTTTATTGGTACATTTTAGGTATACAGCACAGTTACATTCATCGTTGGGATCTTGCACATTTACATGACAGGTCTTGGTTCTCATTTTTCCCTATTCCCCTGCCCTCCCTTCACCCCCTCCTCCCTTTCCTCCCTTTCCTATTTACAAAAACTTTATTTCCATTTTTTTTTGTTTTCTTATATTTTTTTCTTTTTCCTTATTTCTTATATGTGCTAAGATGTTATTGTTAAAAGAATTTTTTCTCTATTCTTACCTGTTCTTCTCTAAGCAAATGTAAGTGTTCTTCTTGGAAGTAAGAAAATTCTTTCAATTTGGATGTTGTAAGTGTAGGATTGCAGGATTGGAAAAATTTTCTGTAACCAGATCTTTCTCACTATTCTTTAAGCTTCATATAAAATGTAAATTCACCTTATTTTGTGTTATAAAAATATGTGTATATGGTTATATATAAATTATGTTTATGTAAGCATACATGTTTTATTTATTTATTATTAAATATACATATATGTATACATATATGTGTTTACAAAGAACTACATATTAAAGGGGTACGTGTGCATGAGTATGTTTGCTAATGCACTTTACTTTTGTGAAGTAAATCAAATTAAAGGATGAGAGATTTATTTTGCCTGACACTTTTGGATTTCAGTCCATGCTCAGCCTGCTCCATTGGTAAGGGTCTGTGGTAAGGGGATAGCATCTTAGTGGAAAGAGTGGGTCACAGAGGCAAGTGGAACTTGCCTTGTAGGAGAGAGATAGAGAGAGAGAGAGAGAGATTCAGGAACAAGATACACCCTTTATTAGTTACACTTCCAATGACCTAGTTCCTCCAACTAGGACCAACTTCCTGACTTAATTGGGGCTTAACCTATTAATGAGATTGGTACCCTCAACCATGTTTCAGAAAGCTGATCATGTTTATAGTAGTCCAACTCCCACTCTCAAAAGTTAAACTAGGGAAGGGTCCTATGCCTACCAACAAATAAATTAATAAAGAAAAACGTAGTATATATACACAGTGGAGTGATACTCAGCTACAGAGCAAAATAAATTTGAGTCATTCACAGGAAAATGGATGAATCTTGAAACCATAATACCTAATCAAATAAATCAAACACAAAACATTGAGTATCACATGATTTACCTAATATGAGACTGAAAATAAGGAAAATTTAAAATGCAAAATAAAAGAGATGATAGGAAATAGAAAAGGAGACTCTGTGGAGATGGAAAAGTACTTGGGAGAGGGGAGAGAGAGGAGAGGGCTAGGAAAAGCAGGGAAAGGACAGCAAAAATGATCAAGATGGGCTAGGTACATATATATATATATACCAGTTTCCCAAGATAAATAATTAATATGTTCCTCAAACATAAATAACAGTCATAAATCAAAAAGTCAACCAGAAGCACATTGGCTGACAAGCACACCTTTAATACAGTGAAGCTTTTGTGGATGTTTTGGATCAAAGCCATAGCAGTAGGTAAAAGTCTACTTGAAACTTAACAGACTTTCACTGATGTTATCTTTTTCTAACTTATATGGTTAATATTAATCAAACTTAATGCCTGTTTATAGGTTTTAATTTAATTTATTATTATTTTTTTTTAGTTTTTGACAACTCATGTGTGAGTTAGAAGATTGACAAGTTTGATTTTCATGTGATAAAAAATATTTTTAGGCCATAATGTTAAGTGAGACCCAAAAAAGTTAAATATGACCTTGTCGTTCTGACATAAGAATCCTAAAGTACAAAGAAATAACAGAGACAGTCAAAGGAGAGATGGTAGGAAACAAAGATGCATACTTTATTTAGTGGGGAAAATGAGACAGGGAAAAGTAAAAAGGGAAATAAATAGAGAATATTAAAGGGATCGGAAATGATCAAAATATGCTATAAACCTTTGTGATTTCCCCTAAGTCAGTGTAACTATGGTGAAGTGAAAAGACACACAACCAAAAACGGAAGAGAGAAAAGGTTTTAGTAAACTCTCTCTTTCTATAGCAGGTTTTGGAATAAAACAGACTCCCTATACTTAGCAGTGTTTCGATTGTCCCTAAAATATTGCCTTGGCTAATGATCAGGGTCCTCAGGACTCCACAGTATCCACATTTCCTTATGCTTTAGCATTCCTGTTTAAGGATGTTTTGATATTAGTAGGGTTCAGTTTCTGAAACGAGTCTAGCATCCTTGGAACTAATTGCCATCTTAGCCAAAACCAGTAGTCCATTTGAAATCTTCTTTATTAAATCCAAACTGGCCATGCATAATCAAAGTAGTTGACAAATAACATGATTCATTTTTTTAGCCATGTGTACTTCTTTAAAATTATAGATGTAGCTAGACTAAATAAGTTTACAAAGCAGTCTAGTATAAATTCTTTAGAAAATGATTGCAGCCATTTTTAATATGAACATAAAAATGATAATCATATCATGATGGCAAGCATTAGATGCATACAAATTAGATATATAAACCACCATGTCTCAAACACTGCTCTATAATATACATATATGTGTGCATATATATGTTTGTGTTTGTATATAATATATATACATTTAGTTATACATTATAATATATGCATATATGTATATAAATATATATACATACACACATTTGTTTTTTAAAAACTCTGGTAGACTTACTCCAGAAACCATGATGTTAAACACTACTTATTCTTCTATATATGTGTGTGTGCGTGTGTGTGTGTGTGTGTGTGTGTGTGTGTGTGTGTGTATATATTGCTCCATGCATTAATCCTTACCTTTTGCTGTCTCTACTCCTATACCACATATACTGTGTAAAATGTTTTATCATCTATCAATGTTTTAAATAAATGAACACATATGTATTAAAATTTTGGACATTTTAGGATTGAATTTTTACTATTAAAATCTATGGGGGATAAACGTGTGTTAGAAAATAAACATGAAATAATCTATAAATTATTTACATTTATATTTCAAAAAGTTGTAAAATATGATCCTAACCTATAGTTTGTTGCTTTTTTCCTAGGTCCTACTGAGGAAATAATGAAAATCAGAAATTTTATAATTATCTGTTAAAAGTAATAAATCAACATCGTACAAATATAATTTTAGACTTTTACTTCCAATGCTGATTTTTCAGGAAAAAAGGTGCTTCTTTTCAATAAACCTTCATATATTTTCCAAATCAAATTTATTTTGTATTATCTTAGTGAAATTAACAACACATTTTAATTATCAACATGGCTATCATTTTGAAGTAGAATTGTTTCCTACAATGTCTTTTTAGTGAGCTTTTGGTATATGATTAAACTTTGCCTGTATTGCATGAATTTTTTACTTATCAGCAGGAATCTCTGATATTTTAAATATACACTTGTGCTCCATTACCACTTAGTATCTAGATATCTAAGAAATGTTTAGCTATGATATGCAGTCTTTAAGTCTCTGTCAATACTAAAGTCCTTTGTATTAACACAAGAGGAATCATAAATAATTGAGAAATTTAACTGCATAATTCAATATCTTAAATATCATTTCATCTACCTCATTTTTCACTGTATGCAGGACAAATGGAGATTTAATCAAATAAAAAATAATGGGATACATTTGTTGCTTCAGTTACAAGATCATGTGATCCTATCATTCCTATTAATGATACAATTTGGTATTCAGATTAGCATACTAAAATATAAATTAGAAGAAAGTGGATATTTGAATGGTAGATAATGGAACAAACTGATTTTAAAAGGCTTTTGTGCAGAATTCTCTCAAAGAGTTGCTAGCTTCTGATGGCAGGGGACTGACCTAATTAAGATGCCTAACTAGATTGAATGTCTATATGCTTCCAGTCTGAATTCTCTAAATGATTTCATGTGCTGGCAGCTGAGAAAATATAAAGACCACAGGGGGATTGATCTTGTGACCTCAGCTTCATTAGCTGAATACATTTAATGAACTCAGTTAGCAGAGTCCTATGAATGGCCAGGACTCTTGTCATCATTACTCATCAGTTCACGTACAGACATTTCACTATAATGAAAGTAAAAGCTACCCCTGTCATTTTTGTCCTTGATAGAAAAAGTGGAGCTGAACTCTGCCTCTCTTGTGTTATTTTTAGATGTATATGAAACTTCAACAATATCTCTGATCTTTTTTCCAGGTGATTCCCATTTCATTGTTTTATAAATCACAAATGCATAATTTTTAATGACCCACATACTGGAGTAGAGAAATTAAAGCATTGTTCTAAAGTTATTTCAGCATATTTACTTTATAGGGCCAGTAAATGTGATATAGTATGGTATCCTAGATTGGTATTATAATATCAGCAAAATATTATCAGTGACAAATTCAAGTTATTCTATTGAATATCATTATTATATATAATCTGTAATAAAAGATGAAAATATCAGATGCCCTAAACATATCTCACCTAACACATTAGACATAATAAGTGAAAGACATTAAAATATTAATTTGAAATGTAATTGACTTTTTGATTATAAAAATGAAAATCACCTATATAGTATCCATTATTATCAAAATAGAGGCCAATATCCTTACCAATTTCAAAGATTCTTGACAGTTATATTCAATATTTCAATGAACTTTTAATTTTTTATCATTTTTATCACAGATCTCCTCTTCCTGTAGTACTTTTTCTTCCTTTGTATAGTAGCAAACCAGTTTCTTCTTGATAGGATAATCTGCCCAATAAATGCCATAGCCCTCTTCTTTGCCTATTAGTTCAATGGAAAGAGGTAAGTGGCAGAAAAACTTTGCATTTCAAGGGAATTATTTTTTGGAATATTCTTCTCTTTGCAACAAAGACTCCTGGATCAGAGAAGCCTAACATAAATGAGAAACAAACACAAATATTTTGTTGGTGCCTCCCTAGGAATAAAAGTTAAACAAGCCTCTATAACATCGATGAATAACAAGATAGAGTCTTTTCCAAAGTGTATAAATGAATTTCTCATTGCAGTGACTGTTTTGTTTCCTTTGATCACAAAACGTGAGATATACCGCCAGAGGGAAGACAGGTCATCTCCATAAAGGACAAAATAAAACACATTTTGCCATTGGTATGATCATAGTTGCAGAGATCTTACTACATATAACTTTTCAGATGATGTCTCTTCTTTGACCTGAATTATTTAGGTAATGATGGTGGGTGAGAATTTCTACTCAGGAAAACAAAAAGTATCCGTTGCAAGCTATGACAGGAACTCATGCCCAACAATTCATATTTAAGCCATTTGGCCATGTTAGTCCATTCCCTTCAGCTTTCGGGATTTAAGAATCATATTTTGACCTGTAATTTGTTATTCTAGACATTTTCTTTGAATTTTCCACAGGTCTTTCTAAAGAAATAATACTTCAACTTCTTGCGCGGAGGTATAACTTTGACTGTGGCTGTGACAAATTTAAGATTAGAGACAAATGTAAGCACTACTTGAGTGGAATAAAGGGTATTTCTTCAGCCCTTTAAAGTAGAAATATAGCATCTGATTATTTAGCTTAGGATGGACTTGAATAGTTCCAGACAGAGTTACTAGAATCTGCCACATGAGATTTGTGTTGATCTTGCCTTCTTTAAGAGGTCCATTTTGTTGTCACATTCAGAACATATATTTTGGAACAGTTTCTGAAAGCAAATAGGAAATATTAATAATGCATTGCCCCATAGATCACATACAATCTTGTCAGGGGAAGTGGAAAAGGAAATTAAAGATTTTCTTCAGGCAGGTATGGATGAAAGATTAATGTCTTAGTCAATCACGTCTGTTTTATAAACCTTCAATAGTTCTTTTATATTGGACCTGAGATCTCACATAAGTCTTCATTATCCTTTTCCTACATTTGGAAAGCAAGACATTGGTGATAGAATTGAGCATTATTCTCCTTGAATAAAGTTAAGGAGCTACTGCATATGAAGCTGACTTCTAATGCACAAAGTATGGACGAAGCATTAGCCATGTACCTTTTCTCCATTGACATTCATGGAGGATTCAAGGGACACTGAAGGTAACCCGACTGTCAAATTGTTCCTGCCAGATGCAAGGGGTAACCGTTTGGACTTCGTCTTTTATCTCAAATAAGTCCACAGTGTCAGAAGATCTACTACCTCTAGACGTTCTCATGAAATAGGTTTGTGCAGGGCAGTGCATCGAGTAGAGAGACCTTCGAAAGGCTTCTGCTACTCCAAAGTCCCATAGAATAAAAATCCATAATCAACATTCCTAACTATTGAACTTGAAATGATTGTCCAAACTTGCTGTTGCATGAGGGACATCTGGGTGACTGTGTGTCCTGTTAGACGGTGACTCACAGTTCAGTTGTCCTCTTCAAGTGCTAGCACTTTGCTGACTAAAAGATAGAGACCATCTGAGCTCTTCATAGTGCTCATCATCTCTCCTGCTGCACCATGATGATGTAGGTGTCTCTGTGGCTATTTTATTTCTCTGCTTGTCCTCCCTTGTTTCCTAGCCATCAGTCTTCACCATACGTCCATTTGAAGGCACTTTCACATTTAATACAAATATAACTGAATTTAAGAACTTACGCTTTACACCTTGTAATAAATGTTTATGTACATTCCAAATCACTTTTCAGAAACTAAATATACGCAGATGCTACATATAAACAAATATATAAGGAGGCTAATGCATTTCTAAGGAGATTTAGATTCATATCTTCAATTCTGCTTGAGCTATGTATTTATTAATTTGGAGAAAAGGAATTATGTTTTAAAAAAATGGATGAGGGCTGGAGGTGTGGCTCAATGTACTTGGGAGACTAAGGCTGAAGTGTCTTGAGCCCCAGAGTTCAAGGTTAGTCTAGGCATTCCAGCAAGACCTTGACTCCAAAAAATTAACAAAAGATGCTTTTGCAAAATTTAACAATGTGTTGATAAAAGTTTTGGAAGGGAGCATGACTTTTCAGTGAATGATAAATTCACATTTTAAAATATAATGCTGAACTATCATGAGTAGGGACATACTGCTTTGAATACATAAGTATTTTTTTATGTTTTACCTCCTTTCTTATAATACCACATAGCATACGTGTCCTGTAAGTCTGTCCTTTCAGAGAAACTTACCTTTTGTTAGTTTTCAAGGATTTCTAGGTTTACAGAAGCTGATGTTTTACTGTGAGTTTTATGACTTTAAAACCATTAAAATGTTTCCTTAAATTAGTTTTCCAGAGCAAATGTAATATCTTTGATGGATTAAAATAAAAAAGATGGAAACATAACAGTATATTGGATTACTGGTTAATTTTTTTTTTCTTCTCTAATGTTTTGTATTGAAGGGGATTGATTTGTAGAGTACATTTTGAAGCCAATTTCTCCTTCGTTTCTAGAAAAACTGCATTTTGTCCTAGAAAGCTATTGACATTTCATCAGAGGAAATAGATTCAGAATTGCAGCCCAGTAAAATCCTTCTTAGCAATAGTTCTCTATCTTTCACCAAAGACAATGCAATTGACCTTGGGTCAGAGGATAAAAAGCTGCCATTATGAAGTGACAGAATAACTGGTGGTCTTCCTCTGCTATGGTCTTTTTATTTATTTTTTTGTGCATCACAAAGTTCTTTGATTCATAAGTTCACATAGAATAGGAATAACTCCAATAACCACAAAATCCTAAATTATAAGATTACTTCATCTCCATCAGTTTAAACTGGTAGGTTTATCTGAAATAAAAAACAGAACATCAAATGCACTCAGAAATCATAAATGTGAATTAAACAAGTTTTAAAACTAACTTGCATCTAAAAACATGGCAGGTCAATTTCATAGAGCCCAAATTGTTTGTTTATCTTTGGACCTTGCCTCTTTTAACAATAAAAAGCCAAAATGCATTTAAATTATAACCATTTCACAATATTAGTTCTAAAACAACTCATTAAGCTTCTCTAAATAATTATTTGAAATAAATTTCTTAAATATTTAAAAGAAATTGATTCTCACAAAGTTGGAGAAAATATTATTTCTGATAAAATTATTTCAATCACTTTATTATATTAAACAATAAGGATCATTCAAATATTTTGAAAATTATCTTTTTTAAATAATGATAGATGTGGATAATTTACAGAAATATTAAAAATAACCTAGAAATGAGTGAAAAGAAATTTAGAAATACATGGGGTAGACAGATTTTCCATTTATTCTTTGGTAGCTTCTAAGTTTAGCTACATCTAAGGACATTATCCAAGACATGAAAAATACAAAGGAGCCCTGGTTCTCATTTATACTTAGTCATTGATTAGCTGTGTAATCATAAACAAACCATTTATTTTTCAAAGTGTTTTCTTCACCTCCATTGCAATTGAGACAGTTCACTCAAGTTTTTCCAAAAAGCCTTGTACTTGTAATTATATCATGATTTATTTTATTATTTTGATATAATTTCCAATGAAAGTTGATATTTTGCACAAGCTTTAAAAATTGTTACATTCATCACTCTGTAAATAATTCTCTGTAATAAAGATCAAACTCTAAATAATATCTTCACTATGCATCACAGACTGTATTAATGCTTGAAGCTAACAAGCTGAAAGGGTAGCATCTTAAAACTGTGACATATGCCTACTTCATCCCTATTGAAATAGCTCAGTATACTGTAGTCGGCAGAAAAACTGTCTACTCTAACATGGCCACACTCTAACCTGTGCGTATTATCTCATGTGTCAAAAGACTTTGCATATGTAATTAACTTAAGGATCTTGATGATCTATTGTAGCATCAATTTCAACAAAAGGTGCGGTTGAACTGAACAAAAGAAAGCAGTCGTTACTGCAACACATAGGAATGGGCAGCTTCATGTGTTGTTGAATATGAAGATAGAAGGCACCATACAACAAAACTATGAGCAATATATTGAAGCTCAAAAAGGTTTAAGTAAATGGAATCTCCCAAATGCTCTTAAGAAGAAATCTTGGGGATTGACATCTTATTGACGTATTAATTTTAGCAATGAGAGTCTCATTTTGGCTTCTAGAACTACAAGATCATAAACTAGCATTGTTTCAACCCCTGAGTTTGTATTAATTTTATAGCAAAAAGAGATTGATAGCTACATTTTGTTTTATTTTTTCCTTATTTTTTCCTATGTCTCCTAAATCCCCTTTCTCCAATTTAATCTTATTGTTGTTATTATTAGCTCATGTTTATGGCTTATAATGTTTACATTCATTCTGCCAATGTATCTGCATTTATTTGCATCTATACGGTTTTTCAACTTGTATATTAAGTTGCATCCCCGGTCATTTCCTAATTCAAATGTGAAAAGACACATGATGGTCTAATCTATATTCTTTGCTAATGGTTTAAATTTGCAACAAATAAAATTGATTATATAGGGCCAGGGATTCAGCTCAGTGGTTAGGTGGCCTGCTTTGCAAGCGCAAGGACCCAAGTTCAACCCCCGGTACCAAAAAAAAGACTATATAATGTTTTGTGTCAGCTTTTGGCCATATCAATTTTAAGGCTGCAGTGACTGTGTTTAATGGAAATGTAGAGAGGCAAGAGAAAAGAAAAAAAATGAAGTTTTCAATTTTTTAAGGTTGAAATAAGAAATAGAAAATTACTTGGAAATATTTTATACCTAGATGTGTTTTGTAGAATTCAAAAAATGAACATATTTTCCAGGGAGTTAGGTCAGTGGTTCCACCACCTGCCTCACAAGCTTAGGGTCCGAGTTTGATCCCTGCTACCAATAAATAAATACATAAATAAGAACTGATAAACCCAGGAGTATTAATCAGACCGGAGCATTTGAAATTATGAAGTGTGACATGACTGCTCGGAGAAGACCCGCAGCATGGAAGAACGTAGATTTCTGGAACACAATCAACTTGACTGCTCAGAAAGAGAAGATGAAGAATCAGAAGAGAAGATTGGGACTGCACAGCTGGGGAAGCAGGGTCAAATTGAATGAATGGAGTGTTTGGGTGACAGCGCAGTGATTAACTATACCAAGGGTTTTAGCGGCCTACATAATAATTCTTTTTTATTTTTTTTAGTCATGATGAAGTTATCGGTCCTCTTTGGAAAAATGGCACTGAAGACCAAAAAATAAAAAATAAAAATAAAAAAACGCAGGAACAAGGGAAAAAATGAGAACCAAGACCTGTCATGTAAAGGTACAAGATCCCAATGATGAATGCAACTGTACTTTATACCTAAAATGTACCAATAAACTCAGAAAAAAGAAAAAATTTCTTTTCTTTTCTATTTTTACATTGACACAATACTGGATTGTGTTATGGGTACTGCTAGAAAAAAAAAAGAATTTCTTTTCTTTTCTATTTTTACATTGACACAATACTGGATTGTGTTATGGGTACTGCTCAACCGATAGCTCATAGCTGAGCATGGTGGAACATGTCTGCAATGTTAGCATTTGGGAGGCAGAGACAGGAGGATTTCCCTGACTTTGACGCCGGCCTGGGCTGCATGTTGAGTTCAAGCCAGCCTGAACTGCAAAGAGAAACCCTGTCTCAATTAAAAAAAAAAAAAAACTGCTGACCTATGATATTGCAAAGGATAATCATTTGAGTGATGTCACTCTGAGAGAGAGAATGTAATCAACAGCACAACTAAATGTGATAGTTTAAATAATAATGTATTGAATCTTTACAGAAAATAAGAAAAAATCGTATAAGTGCATTTGCTGATGGATATGTAAGTTTGTGGAATAAAGAAATGGAGAATAGTTTTAAATTAATTTTGGTTTCTCAATAAAAGGTTGAAAAGGTGAGCTCAGACAAATAACAAGGAAAATGTTTTGGAAGAGATGAGTGTGAATGAGAAATAATTGGAAGGAAGTCATGAAACAAAATGGGCTAAAGAGATTATATTGATGTAAGACACCAAACATCATGTAAACATAGTCACAGGGTCTCTGAAATCTGGTCATCACGACACTCAACTTGTTCACTGGAAACTAGGCAGAGATGACTTTATCAAAGGATGAACATCTTCAAAGTATACGACAGAGGAAGACTGGAGTGGAAGATAAATTCCAAGACACGGCTGCTCTAGCAGAGCATGTCTAGAAATGTATTTACATCTTGGAAGAAAGCTGAAAGACTTGTAGTAGCCCCCAAACTACTTTATTTTGCACTTACCCATCTAAAGTGTACACTTTCCTTTTAAAATTTATATTATCAAACACATTTGCTCAGTGCCCTACTATTAATTTGTAGGTTCAAAATGTTTCCCAAAGCCAGGTGTAGTGGCACACACCTATAATCCCAGCACTGGGGAGGCTGAGGCAAGAAGATCACTGTGAGTTCGAGACCATCATGGGCTACACAGTGAGTTTCAGATCAGTCCGAACTATGTAGTAAGAGCCTGTCTCAAACAAAACAAAACAAAATAAAGCAAAAAACAAAATAAAACAAAAAACAAAAAATAAAATTTATCAGGTCCTTCATTTAGCCAGGCATGGTTGCACAAGTTTGTAATCCCAGCACTCAGGAGGCTGAGGCAGGAGGATCACTGAGAATTCGAGAACAGCCTGGGCTACATAATGAGTTCCAGGGCAGTCTCAACTATATAGTGAGACCCTGTCTCAAAAAACAAACCAAACAAAATAAAATAAAATGTTTCCCTAATGTTTCATGTATTTGGACTATGACTGAATTATGAGGTGTTAAATTCATCAGTGGGTGAATTCAGTAATGCAGTGAGTACTGGAATGTGTTTTAGGACATGCATCCTGAATGGGGGGTGGATCACTTGGGACATAATGGGGGCAGGTGTATTATTTTCACTATTCTTCCCACTGCTCACTTCTTCCTGAATACAATGGGTTCCACAGCTTTTCTTCACTATGCTGTTTCACCAACTCATTTCTGCCTTGCAGCCAGTTGACCGTGGGCTGTAACCATGCTCCAAAATAAATCTTTCATTTTTAAATTGTGAACATCAGATATTTTGTTTCGGTGATGAGAAAGTGACAAAGATAAATATCTGTAACAGTGAAATGGGAATATTGCTGAGACTATTTCTGCCCGTGTGGTTCAGAAGCCTTTGGAACTGTTGGGCACACCCCAGCTAGAGAAATCTTAGATTACTGTAAGCAGAGAGCAAGCAGAATAATGGGAGATTCCGATCACAGTTCAGAAAACAAAATTCTGATAGAGATGCAAAAGTAAAGTCAGTCTCAAGAAGTTTCAATTGGCAGTTGGACTACAAGCCGTGTATGTTACACTTGGGCAGGAAATGTGTCTATGTCGTGAGACTTTGGTGGACACTCAGATTAATATTAGTGAATATATGAATCTTACACAGAAAATTTCAATGCAGCCAAATGTTCTAGCTGTGACATGGGTATGGCAAGATGCCTTTCATCAGACCAAGAGTGAAAATCGGAAGCAAAATGTACATATAAAAAAAATATTTTCAGGTTCATCAGAAAAGAAGCACCTGCTAATTTGGGACAAAAAAGATCATCGTTGCTAAAAAGATTAGCATTAAAAAGAAGCCAAGTATTTTGCATTAGGATAGTAGGAAAGACAATTTGAAGGCATTTCAGGAATTAGTACAGTCCTACCATCTGCAGGCTCCAATACGCAACTGTCAAGCTATCAGTTGCAAACAAAGCTCCAGAGCAACCTGCTCAGCGAAGACCCTCCTTGGAGTTGGATCCCGGAGTTTGTTTCACAGTTTCTTATACAATCAGATTACCAGAGGCTTCTGCAGCCATAAACAATGGGGCACTGTTACTGCTCAAGATTTTCACAGACTTTGGCATTAGCCATCTGGTACTGGTTTTATAGGAATACGGAGAACAGGATAGGTGGAGTCATGGAGAGTTTTACCAGTTTCCAGAATGAGGCATTGAAAGCCACTCATGTGCTCCTGAGAGAGTTGTGTGAGAGCTGTGAGCATGAAACTAAAAGTGTAGAGGAGTAGCAAGAAAGTGGTAGATATCAAGAATTTAAATATGCTGAGAAAAATCAAAGACAGTGAGCAGAGAGGGACTGCCATAACTTGTTCTGGGTTCTGAACATGAAACTGAGGGGTTTAATGTTTTCCAGGCTGAGTTTCAGTCTTGCTTTGGTCTTATTCCTTTGTATCTCCTTTGTCTCTTTTGGAGAGGAAATGTTTACTCTGTGCCACTGTATGTAATATTTAACTTTCTTTAAAAAAAAAATGTCACTGGCTTCACAGCTAACAGTTTGCCTTGAATTTCAGAGAAGTCTTTGAATTTTGATTTATCAGTAATACTGGCATTAAAGGCAGCTAAGTTAGATTAAAACTTAATAGACAGTAAGGCAGGGATGGGCCATTGAAGAAGTCAGTGCAGCAGATGAAAACACATTACTACTGTGGCTGGAGGCACATCCTTTAAGGCCAGGTCTCAAAATAGAGATTCAATGACCAGGGCCCCAAGCCTCCCTAAGGGATAAGCAGTAACTTGAAATTACACTATAATTGATATCGCCTGGTGCAGTAAAGTCCAAAGAGACATTAGTAGCCCATGTGGGTGACCAAAGTGTCTGGATCCATCTCTTCCCCATAATGGCTTTGTTTTTTCCTATGTACCCTTGCTATGTGACCCCCCTTCCCTACTGGATCAATATTAGCTAAGCAGCTATACTTGTAATCTTATTGGTTGATTATAGTTCTATCTATATTCTACACACCTTATGATGTTTGTACACATGTCGTGATTTTGCCTATAAAATATACATCGAAAAATTATTGGAGCCGGGGATTTAGCTCAGTGGTTCAGTGGCCTGCCTGGCAAGCACAAGGACCCGAGTTCAATCCCTGGTACCAACAAAAAGAAAAAGAAAAAGAAAAATTATCTCTGTGGCAACCAACTCAGAACCCCTCCTGTTTCTCAGGCGCTATCACTCAATAAAGCTTTCCTGCTTTTACACTTTGCTGTTTCTTGGAATTCATTGTTCAATCTCTAGGGACAGAATCTTGACATATCTGACATTTAACACATTGGGAGTTTTATTGCTCCTACATCACTGGTACTGTTAAGACTTTGGCAACTCTAGAAATGAAATCAATGCATTTTGAATAATTGCATAAGCATCAGGCTTTTTTAGAGGGACTGCTGGAGCAGAATGTGATTTATGCTTTAGATCTAAAATGGCCCACGTGTTTGAGGGCAATTGGATGTTTTGGGAGCACTATACTCATCACTACCCACTGAGGAGTTCAACAACTGACTATGCCGTTAGAAGTCGGGCCTGTTTTGAGCTGATGCCCTGCAGTATGACCTAGAAGTGTGAATTCTTGTTCCTTCTCTTTCTTTCCGTCTCTGCTTTCTAAAGCCAATGAACTAATGACTTTCCTCCACTGTGCTGTTTCACCACATCATTTTCGCCTTGGTCCATTTGACCAGAGATTGTAAGTGTGAACAAAAACAAACTTCTCTTTTAAAATATGGGTGTCTAATATTTTGTCCCAACAATGGGAAAGTGACTGAGACACCTATGTAGTAAAATTCCTCTGACCACATACCTTTTTCTTTCTTTTTTCTTCTCCAACCAAATTCACTTTTTTAAAATAAACTTGTAATAAATGCTTCTGGATAGGGACATTGAGCTATATTCCTATGATGGTTACCAATCTTCTGATATGTATTTTCTTTACTAAGTATATTGTTCATTTCTATGATCAAGTCTTGCATTTTAATGATGTCTTCCTCAAATAGCCTATATAACCTGAACCTTGCCCTTCTCCAACACACTAGCACTTCATATCTCTCTCCTCTTAATTCTAATTTTAATTCATTTTTCATATTACATTTTTCATCTGTACTTATTTTATTACAGATACTTTTTAGAGCCTTCTCTTTCTCAAATACCAGTCTTAGAAAGCAAGAGCCTAAAATTATTTTATTTGATGAAACATCACAATTGGTTGAATCATTGACTAGCATTTATAAAATACTAAGTCAACATGTGTTACATTCATGAGTACTTTGGGTGTTCTTGTTGCTTCACTCTGTAGTGTTTTTGGCCTCCTTGCAACCAACCTTTAGGGTATCTACTACAGAGCTATTTTGTCAAAATCCTACATCCAAGGAAATACTCACTGATTTAGAATCTAGAAATCTATCATTCTGTAATAACCACTTTCTTCTATAATTCTCTTCAAAGTTATCATATATAAAGATTAAATTATAATATTTTTGCAATCAGAGTTTTTAATGTTATTTTTTATCTTCCTAATGAATTACTTCCTTATTCTGGTAGTTTTTTGAATCTTGATTAACCTTTATATAAATATTATTTACATTATTTATAATGATACATAATCTGAATGACTTTGAAAAAGTTAAGATGCCATTTACCAAAGACTTATCTTATAGCACATAATTGATATTTTTTCTTCTGTCTACATTTTTAAGATACTTAAGCCAACTCAGCATACTGTTATTTAAGAGTTTAATCTCTTTTTAACATACAAATATTCTATAAATATCTAGTATCTTCTGTTTCTAGACTTTTTATCTTAAGTGATGCCACCAATTTATATGGATTAAAATGTCCAGCACAATGACACCGACTCTAAAAGTACAGACTTATGACAGAAAATTTTTCTAAGTCCTGGATCACATATTCAAATTTCATACATTTTCATATAGATAACTAAAGAATCTCTCAAAGTTTTGTCTAAAACATATGTTATTTCTTCATCTAACGTTTCCAAATCTATGATGCTGCCTCACATGTACTTTTCCTATCTCACCAAAGAACATCAGAGTGGAAAGTAGAAAAGCAATCCTCAGAAGAGAAGAGGGGGACTGGACGAAGGGCATGGCCAAGGAGGCCGGAAGGGAAGATGAGCGGGACTGAGACCCAATGTATGCAGGTAAAGAATCATCACAGTGAAAGCTAAGATCATTTGTTTTTTAAGTAGAGTGCACTTCATGATTAACTCTTGAAAACTGACTCATTTATAGTTTTCCTTTCTCTGAACAATTCCATCATTGAGCAACTCATCAATTTTATCTCCTAAGTAGAGCAATGTAATTTTCTTCTCTTCTTTTTTATCTCAATTGCCAACACCTTCCCTTAACTGTGATCACCTCTCACCTCTATTAGATTAGAACTCTTCTACCTAGATTAACTGCTTGACTCTTTACCATTAATTTCTCCTCTAGCTTTCAAATTACTAATTCTCCTAAGAAATGTATATAAATAAATGGTCTCAATAGATGTTAGTTAAAATTAATAAATTCAACTTTAGAAGTCCATTACAGGGTTTTCCTTATTTTATACATATGTTATTTAAATCACATATTATTTAAGAAATAATAAATTTTACTTACCTCCATGGATGTATATTTATATTTAGGTATATCAATTATTTTATTCTGTCCATATGATTATCAATAAAATAGCATAAAATGAATTTATGAAATAATATTTATATATCTCCTTAGTCATAAATATACTCTTATAGCCAAGATTTTCATTTAATCAAAATAAAATGCAAATATTTTTATCTGATATCACACACTAAAATGAATTTACAGGAATACAAATAGTGCATGAAGCAGAAAAACAAACTGCCTTCATCTGTGAATTTTCAAGTTTTGACTGATATCAGTGTGGCTTGGGGCTGTTGGACATCTGGTAAATTTCCCTCCTGTAAATCTTTGCTATATTTTGGGGGAAAATAAATGTTTGCCATGTATGATGGAATATTCGAGAAAAATCATCCTTGAATATTTAACACTTTTAATAGCTAATTTTCATTTTCTATTGAATTTTTGAAGGGAAAAGTAAAATGAAGCCTCTTAGTTTTTATAACCAATACTGACATAATGACACACAATTTTGTAAACAATGTCAAGCTTACAAATAATGAGTAAACAGTGGTTCAAGATGGCATCTCTTCTGTAATTGTTCCATTTTATTCTTACACTTACTTTTACTTGACAAAAGAGTAAAAGTAAGTTTGATATTTAAGTTTAATTTCATAAATTGATTAATCTTACTTTTTCTCTGGTTTTTCTCCTGATTTTACCTGTAATGAAGGTTGTTTTATCACATAGAGCACTATGGACAGTTTTTAAAAATTCATAGTCTTCTAAAAGATAAGCCCTATGGAGGTGTAACTGGGAAGATGATTTTCGTGAGTGACAAATTCCAGGGAAGCAATCATCCCCCAGAGTTCTGACAAAACTTAATAGTTCAAATTGACACAGAACCAAAGTCCTGAATACACATATTTTTCATACTCCCTATATTATGAGCTTGCCAACTGAGGCATGCAAAAATTGATTTAATGATAGCATTTACACACCGATTTTCCAACTGAATTATTAATAATTCCTCTTTTCACTGCCAAAATAATTAGTTTAAATATTTTGCTTCTACTATTTAATGCTTCCATAATTACCAGGATTACAGAACAAAACTATCTCAAAGGGCCTGAATGTCCTCCCTTTTTCTAGCACAGCATAAGATAAGTACACACAACTCTCCTCCTCCATTCCTAATATCACACCTAACTGGGTTAACCCAAGATGGAAAGTGTACTGAGGAATATCTATTCATTTCAAGAATCACTCTTCTTATATTAAGTGAAGTCTCCCTTTACCAAAGAGAGAGACTCCAAATGTTATTTTACTCTTGAAACAAATCTGACATTTACACTCAGTTGTACAATCCCTGATTATAAAGCTCAAAATGATTCATCCAAGCTTCCATTTCTAACAGCTTGGTGGCACACAACTATGACGCTAGTGCTCTCACAAATTCCATGGCCTAACTCCAATTTTTTTGGTGACTCCTGATCCTTCCGACTCATGTTCTCTTTCTCAGCCCATTCGTATGTGTGGATTCAGACACATCCTCATGTATCGCCCATGCTTCCCAGCTGAGACCATAACTACTCCCCTGACAAGCCTTAGATTCTCTGCCCAATTGTATTACATGCTTCACATTATTCATGTCCTGAGACCACTGTCTGGAAACCCCCTTCATCATATGCTCTCCAGTTTTTCATGAAGCACTGAGTACTTCAGTATTGTGTGAACAAATAAAACTCATTATGAAAGCCTTATTTTCCTTACCATGTGTTTCTTAATCTCCTTCTTGAAAAACACAAGAAAGCTAAAGAAAATCTAAAACTCCTTCAAAGTGTCTGGGAATACAAGACAAGAGCTTGTGTTCAAAATCCTGTTAGATTCACGTTCAGACGTCTAAATGCAAATATCCACTACCCTTTATCTATTTATCAAATTACATATTGATCTGTTTTAACATACTGTACCATCATCATTTCCACTTTGACTAACCCTTGTTGTCTGCTGTTAGGAAGAACATGATCGGCTTAGCAGAGTGAGTAGAAATATTCAGGAGTTCTGCCCTGCCTATGTTATCATTAACCCCAGGTACTACTGTCATAACTGCAATTTATTATGTCTCCAAGGCAAATGCACCTCACTGTTGTAATTTCAGCTTAAAAATCTTATTTATTCTCCAGTTACCTCCCTTACCATGGATGAAATTCTAGCCTATTCCTGGCTGAAGAGTAATTTTTCAGAAAGAAAAAATACTACAAACTCTATTGGAACAATTTGAGTAGGTTTTCAGGACTTTGGAGAAACACAGAAAGACCATCAAACATAAAATCCACACTCAGCAATTCAAATGCACACAGCACCCCAAAATTCCCTTTGAATAAAACATCTGTATCTCTCATTTCAGTTATATCATCACTTTTTTTTTTCTGTGTGGCTGTGCATATGTGTGCATGTAATTAGGTTTCATCTGAATAGCAGTGTCAAATGTAATTATTTTTGCCTTTTTAAATTTCTCTCTTGAAAATTTTCTACGGATAACCTGCATTCCTGATTATATAAAAGGTGAACCATAAACCTTTCTGGAATAATTTCCAATCAATGGTTACAGTTGCTATTATGTACGAGCTTGCCTACTCCATTTTCAAATACCAAACTAGATGTTGCCTCAGAGGTGTTATTTAGAAAACATTGCATGAAATTACTAGATTTTGAATAAAGGAGATTATATCTGTGATGTGAAAGTGCATCATTGCTTCATCCAATGATGGAGTTCTCAGCGGGTGGGTGTTACAAGAGACTGTTTTTGGACTAATGCTACATCCACTCCTCTCTTGGGTCCAGCCCTTCCAGACTGCACTGCAGATTTCGGTCTTGCTGGCTTTCATAATGATGTCAATCAGTTCCTTGAAATAAATCCCATCCTTTCTTTCCTTCCCTTCCTTTTTCTCACTCTTTGTCCCTTCCCTCTCCTATTACCCCCTCCCCCTGCTCCCCCTCCCTCTCCCTCCCTTCCCCTCTGAGATATATATATATATATATATATCTTAGCTTTCCAGTTTCTCTGGAGAATAATTACTCTACATATTTTACACATATATCCAGGAAAATATACTAGAATCAAACTAGCATTAAAGAAAGTTAATAGGCAAAACGTCATAGAAAATATAAGAAGGAATTAATTTAATTAACTGAAAACTAATTTATTATAATTACAAAAAGAGCTAAAGCACAGACTGAGTAGCAGACAGTTTTTAAAGCATTTTCTTGTGGCTAACAGGATGGCCTTAGAATTTAATTTGCTGTAAGGCCTCTAATTAACTCATTAAAAACTCTGAGAAAGACGCTGAGATTAGCAAAAGTTCAAAATTGTTTTAACCTCTCCTAGAATGGTCAAGAACAGCCCTCATAACTAATTATGTACCACTATTTCAATAAATAGGAACTAGTTGTAATACAAAGAACAAAAAATGGAAGTAAATTACTGTTAAGTCATTTCAAGAAAAAAAATTTCTGGGTTTGTGATCTCAGATAATAGTTATTTACATTTTGAAATAAATGCTTCATGGAAAGGCTAGAAATGAATTCATTTGAACCCCTTCCTTAATCGATTAACAGGTTGATTTTTATACGGCAGGTTCTTCAAGGACAAGCACACAGCCCCCCAAAGAAAGGGTTATGGAGCTGTAAAGTTTTATTTCTGCCCTGAATTTTCAAAAGTAGGTTGATCTGCTTGAACTAAAAAGCCTATTTTATAAAAGTCTGAATTGGGATGCACATATGTTTTCCTTGTTATACAGAAAATGTTTCTATTTGAGCATTTGTCCCCTAGTGCAGAGCCTGCATTTGATGTGGTTGTGTAAGATAACATCGTGACAAAGAAAGACCATCTGAAACAGTGATGTTCTTCAGATGAGGTTAGCTCCAGTTTGCTATTATCCACCAGCTGGAAATACCTTTACGGGGTGAAAAGACATCATCTCCTTTCACAGTGATACAGCTCTGTCGAAAAGCGGCATTTTAAAAGACACACTAATTATTTAAAATCCTAGATAATTCGGGAAAAACTGCATGTTGCTTTCAAAGATTTTCAAAAAGAAAAAAGATGTAGACTGAGGAATAAAATAAATTGTCCCGACTCAATTAACTATATTTAACTTAAATTGTCATTTCGGTAGTTTCAGAAAGTTTGAAGCTGGCTGGTAAATACAAAGAACAAATAAGCACACTTGAAAAAGATGATTGTTATTGCTATTCCTGTATCTATGTTCACAGACAAATTTTGTATCTGTTCAAAATATACTTTAATTTGTTTAGATTTATTTTGTTCCCGATTGGAAAAATAATTGAAAACCATAATTTTGTTAACTATAGCAATGGCGAGGACTAGATGGGACATAGCTAGTACCTGTGTAAATAGGCTAGATCCACATAATACACAGTTTGAAAATAGAATCTATAGAGATGTGGAGGTAATGACATTAAATTTTAATTTCTAAAAAGTTTATACCTAAAATACAAATTATATGTTTTTATGAAATATCAAAAAAGATAGAAAGTTCTTAAAGTGCCTTTTAAAATATGCTACATTTTAAAAGTATCTTTGGACATCTTCCAACAACCATTTCCACAGCAGCAGGGAAGAGGGTGGTTCTCAATATCTGAGTAGAAGACTTAGGTTAAGTCCATGTCTTTTTTTACTTTTCTAGCTGCATCTGTTTTCAAAAAAAGAACGGCCTCTTCCATTCTGCTTTCCAAATCCTCAGTGAACCTGCTCTGGGAAAACCTAACCTAAGTTTATACAAGATTCTAGGAAATGTAATTCTTAGTTTATTTTCATGATTCATAAGACACTTAGAAGAATCTGCTGGTGTTTCAGGAATGACAGAAATCAACACAGCTCATTATTTCCTAAATTATCCATTCACATTCAAATCTTACCCATAGTCGAGATTCCTCAGGAGAAAAATAAAAACGTGCTGCAATCATCTGGTGTGATATAAATGACATAAACCAGAGACAATTCCTGTAAAAATGAAATATATTCTTATGGTTAATCTAGATATTCAACTTGACTGGCTGAAGAAGCAGCTTAGAGGTCAGTAGAGCCTGATGCTTGTATGTCATGGTGAGTTATACGGTGTGACACTGAGGAGAAAACTGACTCCTGCCTGCTTTTCTACCCTCAATCTCTCGGCCTGTGCTCTTGGCTGTCACTGGGTCAGCAGACTTCCTCAGCCTTTCTGCTATGATGTTTCCACCTCAGAGTAAGCCGAACCTGGTGTTAAACATCTGAAATCAGAAGCAAAAGTAATTTCTCCTCTTTCAGTTGGAGGTGTCAAGTGACGAATGCACATGCGATCCCATCAAACTTTACCTACCTAGGGGAATGTTCATTTTCTGTCTCAATCACAAAACTCTTTCAAACTCTGCCATTGAACCTTAAAATGGTACTTCATAATAAATATGAATATGTCTAACTGTTGTTAATGTAACTATTTTAGGTGATAGAGGAATAAAAATAAGGAAAATACTTATAAAGGGACCGGATTATGCCTTCATTTTTGAATTATGGATTCATTTTTAGTACTACCATTTGATAGACAGGGAAACTAACACTATGTCCTTGTGAACCACTCTGAGCTTTCTGTGAGTCTTCATGTATATTTTAGGGTCCATGTAAGAGGATAGAAATTGTTACAGTTTATCCCCTGTAATTGCATAGAGACAAATGAGCAAGGGAAAGATGTGGATCATTTTAAGAAATTACTGTTGAATAGCTCCTTCGGAAAGGTTCTAGAATGAAATACAAAGATCCTTGCACTGATTGCAGACGTCACAGAGACCTCATGGTAGTGGTGCCCACTGTGTGTCTCTACCTTCCATCTAATTCTCCCTATATTCTTGGTCCTTGTCATCACCCACCCAGGTGAAAGCTCTAGGAGTTTTATGTGAATATTGAAAACTTAATAAACATATATAATTTCATAATAGTGTCAAATTGGTGTTAGAGTATTTCAGCAAAGTGCATAGAAAGAGAAAAAATGTGTTTAATATTTTTGATACGGACATAAGTATTTGTCTTTTGCAAAGTCAAGCTTTCAATAGATATGTACAAAGTTTCAATAGGTAACTTTTTAGTTACCCAATGATGACTATAATGTTAAATTACTATTAAATAAATTATTTAGCAGCAAACAAACATCACCTCACAATAAATAAATATAAACTAGCTTTTAAATATAAACAGACAACTATCCAAATTCAAGTGATCATCAATTTATTGCCCTTAGCTAGTTCTTCTCTGGCTTGAAATCCAGGTCTTTCTTAGGACAAATCTAGGTAAAGAGAGAACAGCTGTTGGTGCAAGTTATAGTTTAACTGGGGGAATATTAAAACAGTTACAGCCTAAGTATCATCCACAAAGTGATTTACATCACAAGATTAAACATTCATCTGGGAGAAACTGTAACATTGAATTCCAAATTTAAGGCAATGAAAATATTTTCTGATGATGCATATCTAAGTACAGTATGGTTTAAAAGTTACATTATATTTGTATAAAAATACTATATTTTGAAAAATATCAAGAACTCTTGTAATATTTTTAAAAAATTACTTAGAAGAGATATTTTATTTTCTATAAAAGACTCAACTTTGGGCTGGGGATGTAGCTCAGTGGTGCCTCCGCTTGCCTTGCAAGTGCAAAGTCCACAGTTCAATGCCCCATACCAAAAAAAAAAAAAAAAAAGGCCTCTATGGTTTCGACATGACTTGAGTGGTTCCCTCAAGGCTACCTTGTTGAAAATCAACACCCAAAAAAAAAAAAAAAAAAAAAAAAAAAAAAAGACTCGACTAGGTTCCGAAAGTTTAAAAAGCTAAGTATGATTGTACTTATAGAAATTTAAAACTTTTGCTTAAATTAGCATTTAGACAAATAAACTATTTTTGTCCTGAAATAGATAACGCTTTCTTAAAGACTATGTAAAATATGATGAATATGTTTATTTAAAATTCTTTGTGATGGTCACATATTACTTTTAAATATAATACTTAAAATATTAAACACTTAAAATACTTAAATATTAAAAGTAACAATCAGCACTTAAAATTTAAAAAATTCGGCTATTCACGATGATCTTCATATTTCTCTTTACTGCTACATTTTTCTCAACTAAGAATTAAACCACCGAAAACAAACATTCAGATATCTCAGTATAGCAAGGTATCTAAAGCAATCAAAATACTAATATTAATCAAAAAAGGTAATATTTAAAAGATATCTTTTATCATCACAAAAATCATGTCAATAAAATCATTCACAGATCTGTTTATAAAACAAGCTAGTACAGAATGAATTGTGAATATATGTACTTTTTTCTGAGACAGATTATAAAAAGTCCAATCTTTTTATATGTATATTGCTTATTAAAATAGATCACAGAATATTTATTCTACAAAAGGTCATTTCATATTTCACAATTATTTTAGGAAAATGTTTTGTTGATTTAAAAAATGCATGCATTTCGAAATCTATTACTACTTCATACTGCATCTAGAATTTGTCAGTATTTCAAAGCCATTGTGAGATAGGTACATGGTTAATTAAAAGTATAGTTAGTAAGAATATCCAGCAGTTTATATCATTATATCATCATTACCCAATGTGGCACCAAATTCTCTCTGTCTTCCTCTCTCCCTCTCTCTCTATATTTGTTGTTGTTGTTGTTGTTGTTTTTGTTGTTGTTTTTGGTACCAGGGTTGGAACTCAGGACCTTGCATTTGCAAGGCAGTTGGTGGCACCACTGAGCTAAATCCCGGCCTAAGTCATTGTATTTTTACCACAACAAACTTACTTAAAAATCATCTCAGGTTAACCTGTAAATTAAATTGCTAATTTTATTTAATCTTGAAAATTGAATTCACCTGTCTTTCCATATTCTGTGTGCAGAAAGGAGGACATTTGCATAAAGCACTTCTGTCTAGTAACGTACAGTAGTTACCTGAAGTTAAACCAAAGTTTTCTGTTGCAAGCTCAACTAGCAATGTTTTTTCAAGGAAGTGCACTCTGAGGAGTACTTGAGAAGATAGCAGAAAACCCATAGCTAGGCAGGCTTGTTTTGTTGGCAGATTTTTCTCAAAAATTCATGAAGTGAGCTTGTCACCTCAAAGAAGGCAACTCACAGTATTCGATGCCAATGAAATTCAAGTTCTCAGGGGAAAATTGTAAATTTGGAAAACCCATAT
Source organism: Fukomys damarensis (assembly GCF_012274545.1). Classification (NCBI taxonomy): domain Eukaryota; kingdom Metazoa; phylum Chordata; class Mammalia; order Rodentia; family Bathyergidae; genus Fukomys; species Fukomys damarensis. The sequence goes on from NW_022900913.1 coordinate 18,607,954, forward strand.
CTGTCACTGTGAACTTGGAAGCTTCCTAACACTTACAGGCTTGTCTTATGAAATCAGATGAGAAGTTAAAAACAGCATGATTTTGGTACATATACCTTAACATGTCAGGTTTTTAAAAATCTGCACAGGCCAGGGATTTAGCTCAGCAGTTTGGTGGCCTACCTTGCAAGAGCAAGGACCTGAGTTCAATCCCAGGTACCAAAAAAAAAAAGCAACAAAACAAAACAAAACAACAACAAAAAAAACTGCACAACCAGGTAAATAAATATATTATAAATGAACAATATATGATATTATAAAATTATGCATAAATAAATGATATTCCAAGTGTGTAAGATGAGTTACTAAATTTAAGGAAATAATATTGGGAAAAATTATTACCACCTTAGATCACATATTACAATTAAACTTTGAAAAAGTGTCCCTTGCCAAGTATTGGTGTAATATTAAATAACAATATCCATACATATCTGAAAAGTTGATGAAAATATTATTCCTTTTTCCAAGTACAACCCTATGAGGCCTGATTTTGTTCATACATGTCAAATCAAACTCATATTGAGTTTTAATGCAAAAACAAATATATGACTATAGTTGCCTTCTATGAAACAGGATATGAAAGAGATTTGCAAAACTTGTCAGGCAAAGCCACTCTTTAGCAACTGCTTTTCATTTTGTTAAAAAAAAGCATCACTTTTATAAAGTGATAATAACAGGTGATAGTTTGTTATTGTTTTACTGAATCGATTATTAAATTAATAGTTTAACATGATCAAATTAAAAGACTATGATGCTTAATATTAATAGACATTGTCTTAGAAACTAAAGCTTTTTGGGACACTCAATAACTTTTAAGAATTTAAAGGAATACTGAACTTATACATGTTAAGAGTGGTTTGTCTAAATGATTGTATTTACATCAATTCTATACACAGAACTACTGCCTTTTTAAAAGTGTGACCATAAATAAATACACTAAAATCAAGTAATCCTGAAAATAGTAGAATGACATAATGTAAAATCAGAACATAATTATAGTTTATGTGTTTTTTTCTGTCTCTAGTTATTGATAATTCAATAAAAATTTTTCCTGACCTTTCACTTTAAATTATTTTTAGATTAGTTTCTTACTCTCTCAGAATGAAAATATAATATAATCCTCCATGAAAAACTCTTTAGCATGAGTCCCCTATTTATTTGTTCTGTGTCATTTCCCTTTAAATTTTAATTACTTTATTGTGTTTTTGAACAAATTGAGAAAAAATAATGATTTCCACCACTATTTTAGACCTGCTGTTATAGAATGGCAATTATTTTCAATTTGTTTAGATGATACTTTCTTTGTTTATCTCTAAATATCCAAATCAAAACCAACATATGGTCATCTTAAATTCAGATATCATGTATTACCTTCATAAAATGAAAATGCAGTTTGGCCTTTTTATATCCTTACACCCACCATATGAATATATATGTTTTTAGCACACTCTTATACTTTCAATGTTTGTAGCATAATTTTAAGCTGATATTCACTTTAACATTTCTTGCCTAAAATTATTTCAACTATATTTCCATTCATAGCTACTTTTCATATTTTGCACAAAACATTAATTTTCTCATGTAATTTTTGTCTCACATGTTCTCACTTTTTGGTTCTTTACTTATCACAGCCCAGTTTCACAGTTGGCATAAATGTCCATTTGTCGTGTCAAGATAGCTAAAACCTCCATATGAGTATTAACACAAATGTGTCAGCTTTACTGGATGTAGATATGCCTAGTACATTAGTGAAGTATGCAGTTAGTTGTGCCTGGGTCGGTCATGGTAGAGAGGCCCTGAGTTTGTATACAGACACCCAAAACTTTCTCCCTGATTCTGCACCTGCCATTTCAAATGAGTTCTGCTACTGCACCATGCCTCTCTCCCATGAACTACTTGGAATCAATCAATGACAGAAAGAATACCCAAAATTGTGAGTTGAATTTAATCTTTCCTTTTTAGGTTGTGGATGTCAGGTATTGTATCTCAACAACTTAATACTCTCAAATATTAAATTTTCTTTTCATCTTACAGTTAGCTTTTTCAGAAATTTTTGTTTGTTTCAGCATAGACAAATACAACTCTTAGAATGAGATCTTCTTTCTTCATAATATTGGAGAATACTTTCTTATCTTCAAGATATGTTTCATGTGTTGCCCCAAATTTTAAACCCCATTGTTTTGGGTGATGTGAAAATTTTCTGATGGGTACATTGAAAAAATATATCTATTGCATGCTGACACTTGCTGATATAGTTTGATTAGAATCTAAAGTGAAAGATTGGAAATAAGTCTAATTATGTTGTTACATGGATGGTAAGATATAAATGTTACCATGGAAACCATAAAGCAATAGTTTTTTCTAATGTTTAATTTGATCAATATGGGTCTTTCACTCAGGAAACTTGCAAGATTGTTCCTTTGTCATAATTTTGGTTTGATTTTTCAGCATAATGTATCATTCATTTTAAGAATAAATACTACAGTAGTATTTTCTATATAAATCTAGACTATGTGCTTAAGCTTAGCTTACCCTGATCTCCCTTGGAAGAAAATAGGAGGACTGAATATAAGAATAATTTAATGGATGCTTCCGCTTTCAGATTCCTCAGAATTTCCATAAAATTCTCTCTCCAAAAGATAGTTTCTAAATTCACTTTTTAAAAATTCACAACATATCTTTCATTGGATTTTTTAGCCTAAAGAATCATTCCTTTAATTTCTAGGAATTTCTGTTAAACTTTCATTAAAAATCTTTTTTAGTTTTGATTCTGAAACTTCCATTCCTTAACTGGTGGAATTTTCAGACAGATACTTTACTTTCCTTAAATGCTATTTCCAGTTTGTTATCTCTTTTAATCTTTGTTATTCTTCCTTGAAATTTATTTGCTTTTATCATAATACTGTTCCATACAAAAAGGTTTTAAAATAAAACCATAAATAAGTGGTTTGTTTTCGATTGATTGCAAAAAAATTCTAAATTTGATAGAGTAATATAGTAATATTCACGAACAATAATTATAGATTGGATTTAAAAAATTCAGAGTGCTGCTTAGAGGCATATCAAGAAATAGTCTCAAATAAATACTGAAACATTTAAATTGATCATTTCTGCATAATCACTCTCTTTCCAGAGGCATTGGCCCATGGCCAAAATCCAGTTAGATTTTTTGTCAAATAACTGTTGGAGAAGATTTAATTTCAGAGTTAGATGGACACTTGTGTGATTGTACAAAAATTTGTCTGATAACATGGAGAAACAAATTTAGCATTCTAACAATGTTGGAAGCCTGATTTATCTTGAAAATGTGCTAGTTTACTTGCCTGAAGTAGATTGACCTGTGACCTGTACTTAAACCTACTGAAAATAGTTTTATTTCCTAAAATTTGAATTCAAACTAAGTATTCATTGATGTTACTTTAAGTCTTTCATTGTTTTCGAACATGTTCATTCATATATGTGACATTAACAGTGGTTATTTTTAATATTAAAGATAACATGTGAATAATTAAATGGAAAGTTACTAGAAATAATGTTGTTTATATATATATATATATATAATTATTTTTGTAAAAATTCAATTCAAATACAATTCAAATTAGTATACAATAAAAACAAATTCTATCAGACTGGGGATTTAGCTCAGCAGTTTGGTGGCCTGCCTTGCAAGCGCAAGGATCCGAGTTCAATCCCAGGACCCTCCCCCAAAAAATTCTGTCATCTAAAAATGTAATTGCTTATTTTCTGTGATTCAATGCTTAAACTACACATAGCTTCATTGAGGTTTATTCTTTTGAAGAAAATGTCATACATTAAAAAAACTATAAAACTCCTAAGTGAAATAAATGTCACACGTGTAAGTATCGAATAGTTTCTCTGATGTGAGAAGTTGTAATAGTACATAAAATCCTAATGAGATAATTGAAAATGTGAAATAGGAAGAAAAGGGCTAAAGGTATAGGGAAATGGGAAGGGTAGGGGAAAGGTAATAAGGGATAAGAAAAAATATGACAAAATGAAAAAATGGAAATGAAGTGTTTGTAAATGGGGAGGTGAAGAGTGGGTGAAGGGAGGGCAGGGACAAGGGGAAAAAATGAGAACCAAGACCTGTCATGTAAAGGTACAAGATCCCAATAATGAATGTAATTGTACTATACACTACAATGTACCAATAAACTCAATAAAAGAAAGAAAAAACTATAAAACTCACATGGGCATTAAAGTCTTTTTTCCCAAGTTATTCCTGTCCTGTGCTCTTCCATTAGGGATGGCCTCGCAGTATACTGCACAGTAGGTAGACTATAAACAGTGGAAAACTATTTTTTATGGTTGCATATGTTGGAAACATCAAGATCATGGTGCCAATAGATTTGTTGATTGTTGAGGATTTTCTTTCTTTTTTGTAGACACTTGTCTTCTTGAATTTTTCTCATGTGATGCAAGAGTTGATAAATCTTTCTGGAACCTCCTTTATAAGGACATTGATCTTATCAGGATGACTCTGCTCTCTATCCTTATGACTAATCCATTCATAAAGTTTCCATTTCCAATTATCATCACCTTGAAGGATGGATTTTAACATATTCAGTTTTAGACACACACACACACACACACAAGTGCACACACACACACACACACACACCAGTTTCATTGTGCAGTTCAGGATGGCCTTGGACTCACTATGTAATCCCAGCTGGCTCAACCTCATGGTAAGCCTCTTGCCTCAGCCTTCCAAGTGCTACAAACATGCACCACCATGCCCTGCAAATAGCATAAATATTTAAATTATAGCACTCTACCTCTGGCTCATGTATTAGTCAATTTTTCACCAATGTGAACCTAGAAAAGGTTTATTTTGGCTCATGGTTTCAGAAGTTTCAGTCCATTTTTTGATGGCTCCAAAGATACATCAGGGGAGAAAGGCAAGACAGAGGAAAGCTGTTCACTTCAACCAGCTGGGAATCACAGAAAGGGAAAACAGAGAGCTGATATGATTTCGTGGTCTTGCTTCTGTGATCCACTGTAATTCATCCAGAAATAATCTCCTGGGCATCTCTCAAGTCAAGTTGTCAATCAAAGTTAACCATTCATTTTTGTTTCTCTTCTCATATTTTTCGAAACAGAAGCAAAGCCTTTGTAAATAGGAAAGTGTGAAGGGTTGGAAGGGTCGTAAGGGGAGTGGGAAAAAAAGAGAACTAAGATATATCGTGTAGAGGTGCAGTTTGCCAATGATTAATACGATAAAATATACCCATAAAGTCAATTTTTTTTAAAAGGCCAACATAAAAAAAGGATCTTTGGGCCGGGAATTTAGCTCAGTGTTTCCACTGCCTGACTCGCAAGCACAAGGTCCCGAATTTGATTCCTGGTACAAAAAATAAAAATAGGATCTTATACCGATCTGCACTTCCTTGGTCATAACAGCATGAGTCACGAGAAACAGCTTCTGAAAACGTCAGTCCTCGTCACTCATTGGATAAGTGATGCATATGTAATGCGTATATCACTATCATTCAATTATATTATATATCATAGCGTATACTACATCGGTAGGTAATACATTACACAGTAAGACAGTACCTTGGCTCACAAATTTTCACAAATTCAACAAAATGTTGCTCTCTTTCACAAACCCCACATCAGGTGTGGAGCACAAGCTCTGCCATCTTCCCCAGATTCCTAGTGAGTGAACCTAGGCATCACTGATAGATGCTGTCATGTGACCTATAATCATCATAGACTACTTATATGATTAAAAATTAACCATTGTAACTCAAAATTTATATTCACCCCACATGTAAAATATATTCATGCCCTAAAATTACTAACTCATTTCAGAATCTGTGATGTCTAATATCAGAGTCGCCTTTATCATGTAAATCAATGCAACTGAGACGAGAGGGGACTCTTTCTGAGGCAAATTTCATTTTAACCCTATCACTGTGAAATCAAATAAGAAAAGCGCTTCTGAAGTACAATCGTAAAACAGACATAAGATAGACTTTAACATTCTAAAGAGAGAAACAAGAAAGAAGAAAAGAGAGAGGGTCTTGAGCAAGACTAGAACTCATATTCTTCTTGAACTCCATGGATTACTTTCCAGTCCTACTGAATGAAGTAAAGTTTCAAATATGGGGACACACAGATACTGGGTAGGAGACGAACACTTACATCTGTTTGGTGGGCGTTGTAACCGTAAATCTTCAGAATTACTGCCCATACCATTTGCTGCCCACATTGTAACTCTCCTAAGTGGAACCATGATTAGCCAGCCCTGATTATTTTCATTACAGCCCGACTGATTATTTTTATGAGTACATATTCCAATAGGAAGTGTTATTTAAAGGTCCAATTGCCAGAAAGACATTGAAATGTCACATGCCCCAATAATAAACAGATGAAAAAGTACATTGGTTGATTTTATGTTAATTGCAACTGATTATTTTGTTTTATTGAAATAAAAAGTATTACATCTTTCCCAAGTATCTTTTTCAAGAATCTATCTATCTATCTATCTATCTATAATCTATCTTTGTTGCATTCTAAAACCATCACCTTTTTCCACAAATGTCTGCTATGATTACTTTTTTTTTACTTGGGGAATGCTATATATCTTCATAAGATGTGTTCATTTGCATAGGAATACCCAGTGGTAGATTATGCCAAAAAATATCAGTAATTTAAGGGATTGCAGAAATCTGCAATGACCAGTTGGAAAACTGCAGATTGTTTCATTATGCAAGAGAAAGACCAGAATTTTCCTCTCAGAAGTACAACAATCTGGGACAGGGATTTAGCTCAGTGGTTCCACCGCTTGCCGTGCAAGCACTAGGACCTGAGTTCAAGCCCATTACCAAAAAAAAAAAAAAAAAAAAGAGAGAGAGAAGAAAAAAGAAGTACATCAGTCAGGGCTCTTGGACCTAGTGCTTCAGCTCTTCACACAAGTGGTATATTTATAGGCAGCTAAATTAGGTAGAAATTATTAAGCTGTCAGGCAGGGATAGGCTCTCAGAGAAGTCAATGCAAAAGATGAGAACACATGGGAACTGTGGTTGAAGGTGTGTCTGAAAAGGGCAAGACCTCAGTTAAATTCACAAGGGCCAGACATGCATACTTCCCTAAAGGAAGAAAAGAAACTTGAGATTATACTGTAATTGGTACCACTCTGCCCATTAAGATATAGTAACCAGAGAATCTGGGCTCATCCCTTCCCCAAAATGTTCCTCTTTGAGAAGTCATAGATAAGCCATAGTCAATGATGTCAATCATATGCCCTTGCTATGTGCCCAGCTTGTCTATTGGATCAATGTTAGCTCAGAAACCGTATACTTAATCCTATCTGTTGATTACAGTTTAACCCATGCTATATCCATCTCATGATTTTGTACCCACTGCATTAGTTCGCTCTATAAAAATTCTTGGAGGAATGACCTCAGTGGCAACCCACTTGGGACCCCTCTTCTCTCTCAGGAGATCTTCCTATTCCCCAATAAACCTTTCCTACTCTTAAGCTCCTTTGTCCTTTGAAATTTGTTTCTTGATTTCAGGGTCCATGAATTCTATCTAGCAGTTTGGGAGCATCCTTTCTCTTATATATTAGTATCACCTGGGGCAAGGCAGTGAGTGTCAGGGACAAAGAAATCTTACCAGGTAAACTTTACAGAAGTTCCCTTCTCTTCATTTCTATCTTCTGCTTCAGGTTATGACAAGAGTTCTAGCCTGAAACACACTTCTGTCATTTCTCCATTTTGCAGGTTATTATGCAAGTCAGGTCCAAGAGAGTTCCAATACCACAGGAAAAATTCACAAAAGATTATATTAGTTGTGTAAACCTGACTTTAGAGGACCATCTGGACAAAAATGTGTCTTCCCTGAGGAGTAGAAGGTCACTAGGGATTGACTTCATGGAAGCATTATCTGTAAAGAGCTTATGGAATCAAGAGTGAGGACAAGAGTTGCAGAAAAAGAAGTTATTGATAGCTCAGGAGGCCGAGTATGATGCTTTGGGGCTCTGAAATGGGGAAACTTCAGAGAATGCAATTTTCTTTGGATTTTCCCGAAGGCGAGATTTGGCTGCAGACTTGAATTTCTGGACACTTTTATATATGTAGCTTTACTTCAGCTAATTTTTAGCACATGAATAAAATATTTAAAATTTCAACTTTTGTGGATTATCAATATCAATCTTACAACTGATTTGCCATTACTTAGGGGTAGCATAAAGTTTAATTTTATGCTCCTTAATATATTTCATAACTCAAGAGAAGAAAGGAGAGGCATAGTCAAGAAAAAGGACATTAAAAATTTACAACAGAAGAAATTTATAGGTTTTCTACTAAAGAGTCATTTCATCCCTTAATGTGGCATGAATATTTTCCTTGTATAGTTCTTCTAATGAATGAAAGTTCATTTTTCAAAAAATTAAAATGATCACATCATGGCTATTCTTTGTCTCTATTATAAAACTTTATATCCACAAAAAAAGAAAGTCTATATTCTTAATGTGTGATATCTTATAACAATGTATAAGAAAATAAATATCTTGCCCTGGGGGAACAAATGAAAAAAATAAAAATTGCCAAAATTGTCTTGTTCCAGATCCCCATCCTTCTCTGTACTGCTGTAATGTCACTATTCTCTTTTCCTCTACGTATTGCTGTTTCTTTTTACAACATTATCACATGTTATGTTTTCCCTATAGAATATGTCATCATCGTCATCATCACCTTGGTTGATTTTCTTAAAAAGCTGATGTGATATTTCTGTCTACTATCTTGCCGATAGTTAAATATTTACGTGTCTCTTTGTTGATCGGTTGGGAACATTTGACTGCTTCTGATCAAGGCTAGGCCAGGGGTCCTTCTCAGAACAGAATATAAAAGAGCAGGTTGTAAGTTTGTTCTTATGGTAGTAAAAGTGACTACATGTTAATAGGTAAAGGCAGAAGTGAGAAACTGGATATTTGAGTCACTATATGCAGGATTTTAGTAGGGCATTTGACTGACATGAGGCTCTATACAAGGAGAAATAAGTTTTTGTTTTCATAAGTAATTTCACTATTTCAGGAAAATTTATTTACATTTTCTTTTGTCACTTGTGTAGTATAATAATTTTTCTGATATTTATTTCTTCATCATAAACATTTCTTCCTACAATCTCTTTATATAGACAACATAACTACTATCTCCTCTGCTTGATTCTATCTTGTTATTTTGTTTGTTTGTTTTTGGTACCAGGGATTGAACTCAGAACCTTGTGCTTACAAGGCAGGTGGCAGAACCACTGAGCTAAATCCCTGGCCCTATCTGGCTATTTTTGAAATGTATTTATTTATTCATTTACTTATTTTGGTACTGGGGAATTAAACTGAAGACCTTGCACAGGCAGAGGGTGGCACCACTGAGTTAAATCCCTAACCCTCTATTTTGTTATTTAACAGTGCTATTATTAACTGCTTGTCATATCTGCTGCTGCACTTGAACATTTGAAAGTCTATTGATGGAATGCAGTTTATAGAAATGTACTTTTCAAAGGGTTGTAGCCATTTAGGTTTGTGTGTAAATGTTATATTTTCCTCCAAAATTGTATTAAAAATGAAATCGATAGGAGTTGTAATGCAGTAGATGTAAGATAATGTCTCATTATGATTTAAGTTTTCACTGTTTGCATTAAAGAGTTTGAGTATGTTTTAGGATGCTCCCTCATATTTAATTGGACCAATATGCTGGTTCTTTGAAATATCCAAAATTTAATTTGCTTATTTTTCTATTGAGGTTTTTCTTGTTGACTTTTAAGAGTCTTCATACATGCCAATCCTTTTTTATTTGCACATTCAACAAGTTCCTTCTTCTAATTCATTTTTAAATTGAATATCTTAAGTTGAATATCTTAAGTTGAATACTTAGTGTTTTATAGTTTGATATTTGAAAAACACCATGTTTTTCAAGATATAAAAATATTCTGCTGTAAGGCATTCCAAACATTAGGTATTTTGCATTTCATTTCATGTCAATAATTTTTTCTTGTATTAATTTTGGTCTATCTAATGATGATCATTAATTGGTATTTATATGGCAATGGATTTTTTTCATTTTCATTGAATAATTCACAGATATTAAATGACTACATTAAGATTAATTGCAAGATGTGACAAATACTTTATCATAAACATATATTTTTTGATCATTTACATTAGTCTATGTATTTCCCTGTATTTCTAACCAAAATTTAATTACTATGGTTTTATAAATATTTAATAGAGAAAATTTCATTTAGTTCTTACTTTTTGAAGAGACACTGAGCAGATCTTATGTCTTACTCTTTCTTCTTAAATAACTTTAGACTCATATTTTCATGTTCCAAACAATACTCCTTGAATAATTTGGGAGTGGCATTAAATTCATTATTCAACAGATGGAGATATTCTGGGTTAGGGCTTTGTACCTTTCTAGGCACTCATTTATGTTGATAGAATAATGCTTTTTTGAATTATAATTTCTTCTTTAACTCATCTCACCATATATTTATAATAATTACATTCACCGCAGGGAATTGATAAATGTGCCATATTTGAATTCCAATCCTTTTCCTCCCTTCCATTCCATCTATTTCTTCTATAATTTGATTACTGTGTTTATAAGACCTTACAAAATTATCACATATATAGATTGGAAAAATATGTTTTCTAATTATCTTATACTGACATATACAAGTACATAAGTATGATTTATTTTCAATACTTATCTGTATACACTTTAGAAAATTCTTAGTCATACTTTCTCTTACATCATTACACTTAATTTCTAAAACTAATCCAGGCAAGTTTGCTGTCCCTTTGATGTAAATAAGTGTAGCTAAATATTTAGATAGGGATTTTTTTATTGAGTTTATTGGTACCTACATTACAGTTACATTCATTACTGGGGTCTTATGCCTTTACATGACAGGTCTTGATTCTCATTTTTCCCCCTTCCTTTCACCCCCTCCCCATTTACAAATACTTTATTTCCATTTTTTCATTTTCTCACATTTTTTTCTTTTCCCATATTCCTTTTCCCCAACCCTTCCCACTTTCCCTACACATTTAGCCCTTCACTTCCTATTTCACATTGTTAATTATCTCATTAGGATCTTTATACAGTTTTTATGTCTTTATTGTAGTTTTTCACACCAGAGAAACTATTCAGTATTTACACTTGTGACTTATTTATTTCACTTAGGAGTATATCCTCAAAATGTATCCATTTTCCTATGAATGACTCTAATTTCTTATTCTTTATGGCTGAGTAGTATTGCATTTTATAGAAAAAGCACATCTTCTTTTTCCAGTTTCCAACTGATGGGAAAATGGGCTGTTTCCATGTTTTAGCTACAAACTGTGTCACTATAAACATAGGCGCTCATATGTCACTGTGATATGATTCTTTTAATTCTTTTGGAAAGATACCCAGCAGAGGGATGGCTGGGTGAAATGGAACCTCTAGTCCCAGTTCTTTGAAGTATTTCCATATTGATTTCCATAGTGGTTGCACCAGTCTGCACTCCCACCAACAACGGAGAAGGGTTCCTTTCTCCCCACAACCCTATCAACATTTGTTATTGGTTTATTTCTTGATTGCAGCCATTCTTTGTGGGTTGAGGTGGAATCTCAGCGTTGTTTTCATCTACATCTCTTGAATGACCAGTGATGTGAAACATTTTTTCATATATTTACTTGCTGCTTTTACTTATTTGGCTGAGAAATGTCTGTTCATTTCAGATGCCCATTTTTGAATTGGGTCTTTATAATTGGGGGGGTGATTGTTTTGAGTTCTTTATATATTCTAAATACTAGTCCTTTGTCTGAGGAGCAGCTGGTAAAAATTCTTTCCCACATTGTAGGTTGTCTCTTAGTTCTGTTAATGGTTTCTTTTGCAGTGCAGAAGCTTTTTAGTAAGATGAGATCCCAGTTATTGATTCTTTCTGCTAGTTCCCATGCTACTGAGGATTTGTTCATAAAGTCTTTTCCTATGCCAATGTCTTCCAGAGTTCTGCCTAACTTATATTTCAGGAAGTTTAGTGTTTCTGTTTTCATATTTAGATCTTAAATCCACTTGTAGATAAGGAATTTGAATTCTGAAGAGATTAAATAATTTGATCATTATTACACACTCAGTGTTCTGGATGGGTCAGATATGTGTTTTCTGACATCCATCTAGTTGTTATTTGTGATGCAGAAAGCTCAATGGGAAGGATTAGCTTTCTAAGTTCAGAGGTTCTTGCACTTCGCAGAAAGTTTCATATACAGTTGTTCAATGTTCAGTAAAGTGGTGCTCTTCAGTATTTTATTTTGAAGTAAATGAAATCCATGGGAGAGCTGTAAAGAGTGTATACTGTTACTATATATGGCTCTCTTTGCTTCCTTCCATAGTTGTTTCATCTTACCTAATGGTGGTACCTGTGTGAACTTTACTTGGCACAAAGTTTTTAAACTATAAACTTTAGTTATATTTATCAGTTTTAAAACTGCTGTCCTTTTTCTGATCAAGCATGGATCCAGCATATTCTATAATATTAAATTAACTCCTTAATGACCTCAGATCTGTGCTATTTTTGTCTTCCCTTAGTATTCATGATCTTGGATGGAAACTGTTATGTCCATCATGTGTGATTACAGAATTATCCATAATTTATATGAATAATTCTCAAATATTTCTGTATCTATTTTTCATGATCTAGTCATCTGCTATGTAGCTATAATAAATGATATAATACATTGATAACGAATTTGAAGTACATTTTAAAATTGGATATTAAATGAGCTTTAAGTATTTATTTAAAAGTATAATCTCAAAACTGAATTTCAAATAAAAAGAAGGGAAAATATAAAAAAATAGAATCAACTGAAAAATAGTGACTGAATACAAAAAGAAACAGAGGAATAGTTTGTGTGAATAATCATCAGATATTTTAGCATCTAATTTTCTCCTGGTCATCTAATATATAACTGTAATAAAAGGTAGAATAATATATTGTTAAATAATGTAGTTAAATTTTAAATTGTAAGTTACATGACATTAAGAGTTTGAATACACACTCTCTAAAGTACTAAAAAATAAAAAGGAGAAGAAAAGGGAGAATTGCTTTCCTGTTACTATAACATATAGAAAACTATGGAATTATCTGGAACAATGAGTCCAAGCAGAAAGGAATGAAAACAAGTTACTCCCACACCACTACAGCCTCTGGAGAAACTTTGGAATAGACAATGAGTGTCATTTTCAGAGTGCATGTGCTAAACGCTTAAGGAGAGACTGAATTTGCACAGGAGAGCCTGGTTATTGCACAGACCATTACATAGCAAGAGAATTTTAATCCACCACGAAAAGCTAATCCACAGTCTCTGAAAAAATTAGCTCAGAACGGTGAGGACTTGGTCAATGCCCTCTTTTTCTATTCCATTTCCAACTGAAGACCAAAGAAAATCAAATTAAGATGAAGGATGCCTCGTTCCATATATATCTTCCTCCCACTTTTCCATCAAAGCACCGCAGAAGCCCTTATCATCTCATCATCACCACCACCACTGTCACCACCATTATAAAGTTTCACCCATGTCTGCACGCCTTTGAACCTCTGCCAAACTGAAGTGCCCAGTGCCAGCTCACTCTGAATAAATAGCTTCTGAGTTCTCTCCTTTGGTTGCTTCTTGTTTATTTCAACATAAGGACGTGATGAGGAAAATAAGACCAAAAATAGATTAAAACAAGTACAAAGCATTATAATGATGGCATTTCCATCTTGTTTTAAAATGGTTTGAATTAAGTGACTGGAAAAAAAAACAGTACCATAATGTTATTTCATTTGACAGATATTAATAACTTATATCTGAGAATGAACTCTAAATGTAAGCAGACAGCTCAAATGATCGATTAATGCATAAGTGGAATTTACTCATCGATACAGGCTGCATAGCATGCTTCAGCAATGGGAGACAATGATGGTTGAAAGCTTCCTTACATCTTAGTGTAGATCTTCTCATATTTCAGCTAATTGGAAGGCTGACTTTCTCTAGTTTTCTGAACAACAACAACAAAAACTTTAGGCTAGCAGTGCCTTTGCACATCATCATATTCTCTTGTCACCTAAAGGAGGAAAATCATCTCAGTTGGAAACATATTCCCAATTGGATTCAAAAGAAGGAAAATAGAAAAAAAAACTATTAGATATTATCTATCTGTATGAGATACCTTGAGCAACAGGAAGATGTTGGTTACCAGTAGCAGTATTAAAGTGTCCGATATCAAGTGCCCACATGCTTGAGGTCATTTTACTTGGAAAACTTTTTAATGTGACTTGTGTCTTCATCTCCATAAAATAGCAATAGCCATTTGGGAAATGCAGCAAAATCTGGTATTTCATAATGTTTTCTTTATACCAAAGACCTCTCCTGGGGCCTAATTGATTTGCTAAACTACATGTTGTTTACCTAATTTTTGAGCCAAAGGAGTAATGAGACTTCCATGGGTAATGATGTTTTGTCAAAGTATTAGCTCTTCAGTTCAATATCACCTTTCATCTTGGCAATACATTTATTTGTTGAATATATATTTAAAACATGTGGGATAAAATTCAGCATATCTGAAAATACTCAGATGGCCTTGTTGAATTGCACTGTTTTACATGTATTTTAATTAAAATCTGTTTTAGAAGCATTTTATTGGAGGTGAGAGGTACAGGACAACAAAAATAACAGTGGACCATTGTACTTGCATGGATAAATAAATATGACATGTTCACCTGATGTCAACATTTTTAAAGAACAAAGAAAGTGAAAGTTATAAATTATTTTAAATTTTGTATATATTTGCTTTCCAAGAACATTGAAGTTTTCATGATCAAACAATTTTTAATGAGACAAATTAATACAATTTAAGTCTCTTTTTGATGATGCATTTCTCAGTAGCTTATTAACAATTCAAAAATCCTAAATTTTTTGGAAACCAAAGGCTTTCCTTGATGCTAATGTTTTTGTTCTGTGAAGGTGTTGTATGGCACAAGCTCCTTTGGCAGCAATAGTAACCCTGAGTTGGCAGAAATATGACTACTTACGATGATATTTATCCCACTTAGTGTGACTATTCACATTTAATAAACATGAGAATGTAATATTATACAGTTCTGACCGATCATTAAGAACTCATGATGCAGGAGTCATTTACAAATATTCTGAAGTAAAAAGGAATCTGTGTTTTGAAATATTACGGTTACAGGGTTTGGAGAAGGAATTGGTGAAGAATTGTCAAAATGCCTCAGTTATATAACTGGATGGAGAAATTAAGGTTAAAAGAAATAATGTCAAGGTACCTTTTCATACCCACAAGGAAGTTTTCACTGTTTTTGTGAATTATTTTCTTGTTTGTTCTTTCATATCCCCCAGTACTGGTGATTGAACTCAAGGCCTTTGCACTAAAATATATTTCCAGTTATCTTTACTCGGGTCTTGGTAGGTTGCCCAGTCTGGCCTTGAGCATATTATCCTCCTGCCTCGCATTCCCAGAATTCTGAGATTACAGTCATGTCCTGCTGAACACTCCTTAGAAAGTAACTTCAAGACAGTTGTTCCATGCAGAAACACTGATAGGAACAGAGAACTACCTAAGAATATGATATTACTATGAGACGTGTCAGACTGTCATAGCAACTCATTTAATAATTTCAAAAATGTTCCATTTTGAAGCTACATGTAATGGAAATGATTTTGGAAAACATGTCTATATATTCACAGAAATACTAGGAAAAGGGAAAAAGCACACAACATTTGAAAGTAACTCCCAAAGTCTTCTTTTTTAGTTTTTATTTGTAGACATCCACTTGCTTTTAATTTCACGGTAATCTTTTCCTTCTGATATCCCTGTGAATATATGGAGGTATATTTTCCAAAACAATTTCTACTATATCTAGCTTCCTGGTATAAATCTTAATTATGAGATATGAACACATGCTAAGGATCCAGTGAGCAACACTGTGCTTTTCAGAAACACTAAACTATTTACTTAACATTATTCTGAGAGGGCAGAACTCAAGCTATCTGTTCTCACATGAATAAAAAAAATCCCAAACATGACAAAAAGATCTGAATAATAGATTTTATCTTTGAGTGGGAGGCACTCAAAGCAACATTATTTTTTCAGTTTGACTGAAGTGTAATTGACACTTTAAAATTGATTATAATGGGGCTAGAGATGTAGTCCAAAGTTCAGATACTTAGCATATGATATGCACAGGTTTCAATCCCCAAAAGCAAAAATAGACATAGATAGATAGATAGATAGATAGATAGATAGATAGATAGATAAATTCTCAGTAGTTTTGACTTACAACTTGATAACTTAGTGTATATATAAGGTGTGAAGTTTTCACTACAATCAAGCTAAATAACATATTCATCATCTCACATTCTTGTCAATTTCTTTTTAGTGTGTTTCTGAGAAGAAACACAGAAGATCCGCTTTCTTGAGATTTTGAATGTGTAATGCAATGTTTTTAACAATATTCTCATTTTTGAACATGAAGTCTCTAGACCTTCACGTAATCAAAAATTTCTACCTTTAGGGCCAGGGATTTAGCTCAGTGTTTCTGCTGCCTGCCTCTGGAGTGCAGGGACCTGAGTTTGATTCCTGGTACCAAAAGAAAAAAAAAAAATCTACCTTTGGATAAGCATGTACCATGCCCCTTCCACTCAGCCCTAGTAACCAACTTTCTATTTTCCTCTATGAACTTTACATTCCACATATAGCTGAAGTCATGTGACATTTTTCTTGCTGTGCCTGTTTCACTTAACATAGTATACTCCAGTTTTGTTCATGAGACTGTAAATGAGGTTTGTCATAATATATATATAGATATATACATTTTTTTTAGGGGGGGTACCGGGGATTGAACTTGGGTCCTTGTGCTTGCAAGGCAGGCCACCGAACCGCTGAGCTAAATACCCGGCCCTACATTTAATATTTTTAATGTGCAGAACATATCTATCTATTTCTTAGTGACTTTTATAAATTTGTAACATATATTCACCTGGCAACTTAAAGAAAAATGCTTTGGTATATTTGTAGCTAATATATGATTAAATTCCAACTTTTCTTCTTTTTTGTGTACCAGGGTTCGAACTCGGGTTCTTGTTCTTAAAAGGCAGGCAGCAGAACCACTGAGTTAAATCCCCAGTCCTTACAGTCTAACTTTTAAATAGGCGTTTGCCTATATCTGTTCATTATTAAAGATCAGAGACACAGATACAAATTAGAGGTAAAAATATTTTGAATTGTAGGAACATATTCAGGATGAAAACACATAGAAAAATGAATACAATGATATTTAGAGGGAAAAATAACAACATATTTAATTTTATAAAGGTAATGCTTAATTCATTTTTTATTATTTTAATGTAATTATAATTAAAACACAGTAAAACAAATATGGATTTTATTCAAATATTTGATTAAATTTTACCTCCCATGCTCTGAGAGATAAAATTTATTAAAACATACTTTACCCTAAGAGAAGACTTTCCATGTCCTAAATAGGATGTGCCAGCTGACCTGAACTCTCAACTTGAATGGGTTAAGGAACTGCTGAGAGGTGCTTGTGCCATGGGACACTGTACCCAACCGTTCACCCTATCAAGTGAAGTCCATAGCTAAGGCGCTCTTAGGAGATGGGTCTGTTTGGGAGAAGTGGATCACACATTTGGGAGACGCATATCTCCAGGGTGGTGTTGCCTTGTGACTGCTTCCTGCCTGACATGAAATGAGTACATGCCTTTCTCCAGTGATGCTTCTGCCTTAAAGCCAGATGGCCACACACTGAAAGCTCTGAAAAATGTGGGCCTAAATGGAACTCCTCCTTTGTCAGTGCCAGCTCTATTGTCACGGCACCAGGAAAGCTGACCAAAAGTGGAAAAAAATAAAAAAGAGCAGAGAAATGGGTCACTCCTGTGAATATACATAGCATGTGATTCAGGAACCTCTGCAATTGGTTTGTGGAAGGAGATAAGAAAACCTTTCATAAGCAGTCTCTCAGTTCTTATCCTAAAAAAACCTAATAAGTTCCATTTCATAACTTATAATTGATTAAATAATAAAAGGCAATTTAGTTTTCCCAGTTGCATGTTCCATACCTAGTTTATAACTTGAAAATGTGAACAAAGAGTCATGGACTTACAGAACACCAGGTTTTAAAGGTGACACCTGTCCTCATTATTTGAGAACACTCAGTTATCTTCTCTGTACCTGTGGCCAAACAGTGGAAGTGTATTTATTTATCAAGAAATAGATATTAGGGAACGATTTCCTCTGATGGCAGGAACAGGGAAGAACATATACACCACCAATGGTGACCCACTTCCTCATACTGGACCCTAACCTCCAAAGGCACATTCAGCTGTGAACACTAGTTCATCAACCCACTAAGGAGTATAGTGCCCTGTGATCCAACCACCTCTCTAAGGGTCTCTTTATCCATTTCTGATGATTTAGATCTAAACTCTTCCTGAAAGTGCCATGTGTATGGAAGGTGATTGCTTCATTGGAGCATTATACTCATCAGTGGCTTAATTCACCAAATAGTTCATAGCTTAATGTGCTGGTAGGAGGTGGAGACTTGTTGCAAGTGGTAGATATCTGTGGTCATGAGCTGAAAAGTTATATGTCCTTCCCAGGTCCTCTCTTCCCTCAAGGCTTCAGAGCTGCTATGCCTTGAAAAGTTTTCCTCCACCCAGCTGCTTCTCCCCTGACATTTTTTTTTTCTTAGAACCAGCCAACTATGGACTGACAAGAGAAGTCAAAATAAGTTTTTCCTCTCTTAAATTATGAGTGTTGAGTATTTGGCCCCACCAACAAGGAAAGAGACTAAGACACCACTGACAATAAAGATTAGTGGGCACAAGTACAACACATTCAACTTGACATCTAATCACAACTACTCAAATCTTATTTGTATTGATTAGAGTCTTACAATTGTACTCCTAAAGTAGGAGGAGATAACATTGTTTACTAGCTCACTTTTCCAATTCAAAATTTTCCCAATGGAGGAAAACTTCCACAATACAGAAGATACTTTCCAGACTGACATTCTATAGCATTGAAGAAGATTCCAGGGAAAAGAGCAGAAATATTTAATACATACATTAGTTCAGATGAAATTAAAAAGGTCCAGGGCACATGAAATCTGCGTGCCAAAATTGCATATTACAAAGGATCTCCTGCCTAACACTTGTATTTCTAGGAAATTAGAGTCATTTTGGCCAACTGTATGTTCATTGCCAAAAGTAAAGTCTTAAAGTACCATTGTTAGTCCCAGTGCATCATTAATCACGTGTATAATTAGACTTTCCTTTGTAGAATTAAATAGCAATGCAAAATAATTAAGTCTTAGTATAAAATGACTTTACTTGGAAGTGTTATAGTAGTTAAGATGTTTAAAGGTTCATCTCCTAACTATGCTTAAATCTCTTATAGCAGCAGATATTTACAGCTTTCTGTTGTAAAGCTCCAGTACATGACATGAACTCAGTAGAAAAGAACATGTCCTGTTCTAAATGAAAGAGAAAAACAAGAAAGACAGAAGAACAAAAGAAATTTATAAGGCCCAGGAAAAAGAGCCTTCACAGAGAGATTTACAAGACATAAGTAATTGAAAATTAGGTAAGCTTTACAACAAAGAAGTAATTGAGAAGTTATCGGTGCAATAATATTTATACATGTCTTTGGACTGGTTTATTGTAGTCTAACACAACATTTTAGAAAAGGCAAATGTTCAGTTATTAATGAAAGAAAGCAATTTCAACTACTTTCAAAATAAAAATCAATAAAATAATCTTAAATCTTTCATGACTTTTGAAAATAAAGTTATATTAAATTTAATTAATTTCAGATTACTACTGAAGCAATTTAGGGACTAGATTTTTATTTGATTACTGATGGCAAAATTTAATCATAAAATAGTTTAATGCTATTAAAATTGAAGGCAATTTTGACTCATTTTATTTTTCTTTAAATTTTGTCTTTTGCCATTCAAAATGTAGCATTGCCCATTCTTTGTTTTTTCTTTCTTTGACAGAAGTCCTGAAAGTTAACAAATACTACGATAAAGGTTAACATCTTACATCTGTGCAGATTTAATTCAAGTGACTATTCTTGAATTTTTTTGTTAAATTACTCTGAGATATTTTACCACTTAGACAACTAGATTTGTAAAATCAAAGTCTCTGTCAAGTGCTTTATGCTTAAACAAATAAACACTTTCTAAATATCTTAAAAGATCAAGGACTATAAAAATGCTTTCCAAATTCAATCAAAAGGCAAATGTATGATTTGGGCCAGGTGCAAAACAATAGCATATAGCTGACTCCAGTTAATTGGAAGATCCATGCCTTTCCAAGGACTTTTACTCAAATCACATTAAAAACATATTATGGTGATCAAAAACAAGCAAATAAAAACAACTTTGTGCACCTGTGTATCTGTTATCCACAGTTATACTGTTTAGAATACAATCATGAAATCTCACTAATGTAGTTCCATAAACATTTATTTTTTATTTATTTACCTTACACATCTGGCACATAGATTCAAATGGCTCCAGTTGGGCTAACTTATGTGTTTGTTCAGAGGGTCTAAATAGCGCTCAGGCATCATCCTTAAGTCATTCCAAGAAAAAACGAGAGAGAAATTGAAGACATACAAATAATTTTTCAAGTCTCTGTAAGGATAACTTCTATTACTTTTCCATTGACTTCAGGTAGTTAAATGACTAAACTCAGAATTCAAGATGGGAAAATAAGACTCATTTTCATTAGTGAGAGAATATGCAGAGTCATATGAGGAAGAAAAGAGGATAGAAGACAGGATGGCAGGTATTATTCAGCATTACAGTAGTTTCTTATACCTTGCATGAAAGAACATCCATGCTTGACCCGTATTGTTAAAGTATGATTTTCTACTTAGAAGAACCATTTATATCCTTGATTCATGATGTGTAATCACTTGACAAGCTATTAGCACCACATAAACCATTGCTATTCACATTTTAAGCATCATAAAGATGGGAATCACTCACAAGGACTTTTGATACCACTATTTTTTTATTTCTGTCATTTATTCATATAGTTATGTGATAAATTTTAGATACTTAGAAATAATTCTGTTTTTATCATAGGACCAGGAAAAATGGAAAAATGAGCCTTGTTTATTAATTATATCTTGATAAGTGATTGTAAAATTTCTATTGATAAAATCAAATAAGTAAATGCACAAATCAAAAGAAGCTGTGTAATAAATCTAACACGCCATCTAGTCTTAGCCCTTCGAGCACATACAAGTGTGTGGCTGTCCCTAATTCCATGAATAAGTATTGCTAAATTTGCCTGTGTGGCCTCCTTTATACATGGAAATAGTCACTTGATCCTTACCAATTTTTATGTGAATTTGACTAAATTAAAGCAATATATGGCAATCATCGGTTTTCTCGTGGTTTATATTTTTCTACAGATCTAGGTGAATAAAGAGGATAGACTCATTAAATTTTTCTTTTAATATGGAAAATTTCAATTAGATAATTTCTTCCTAGATTTTAGGAAATATGGTGGAGAAAAGAGTAGACAAAATACAAAATATAAATGTTAATATAAACAATTAAAACATAAAAATATTTTTGAAATATTAGGAAAAAAGAAAACTGGCTAGGGTGACATTTCATGGATTCAAGGGTATGTTGCTATATAACCTCTGGTTACTGATCTTTTGCATGTGTGTGTATATGTGTGTGTGTGTGTGTGTGTGTGTGTGTATGTATTTCATTTATTTTGGAACTAAGAGTTTTTAGTTCTCTGCAAATGCCTTTTATATGACTCCTTTATCAGTCAAATTCAGTCTTTCCACAGACCATAGTCATCTTGTCAAAATGGATTATTTTCATCCAGAATAACCAATCATAAATTATTTTTAACAATTTTGCATTCTGGTAACTTTAATTTTGTGCTGTCTAAAATATGTATCAAAAATGTTTAAATAAAATAATGAATCATTTATCATTTGAAAGGCATTCACTTCTTAAAATCCTGAGATTTTCATTATAAGTGCTCTGTATTATAAAGGTATGATAAGCTATTGCTACATTCCTGTCAATATAACATTTATTATCCTATTTTAATGAATATATTTTCACAAGTATATGTACTATCCTCAGACTTACACAGGATCCTCATAGAGTAGTTAAATTTTTATTTAAAAAAAAAACTAATCAGGGCCAGGGCTTTAGCTTAGCAGTTTGGCGGCCTGCCTTGCAAGCGCAAGGACCGAGTTCAATCCCTGGTACCAAAAAAAGAAAAAAAAATTAAACACAAAATAAAATAGTAGATTAATGACAAGAGCTTACAGAAAAATATACATTTGCATCAATGAAACCTTGAATCCATGAAACCTAGCCTAAGGAAATTCTCTTTTACCTTGAAATCCCCAAAATAATTCTTCCTCTTATTTTCTATCTTGTAATCTCATTTTATCTGCTTTCTTCCACATTTAGTTTAAATATTAACATGTGAAATATGACTAAAATCCACGGAAACAATATACCATGAATGTCTTTTGTACTATTAATTAAAATTTTAAGAATATTATTCTTATCATTACAACTTTTTAGCTGTTACGGTTTGTGTCTAGATGTCCTCCCAAAGTCCCATGTGGTCATCTCTGGAGCTTTTTCAGAGGTGGCTGGATATAGAATGAGCGATGCTGGGATTAAGGGTGTGTGATGACTAAATCAGTCCACTGATGGAATTGGCAAACTTTCTAATGCCCCATAGCCTAGATAAAGTATAAAAGGGGCAAAAAGAAGCTACTAAGATCACTCGCACTCGCTTCTTTACTATTTTATTTCTTTGCTGCCTTCTACCCACCATGAACTACATAACCTTTGCTCTATTTTGGAATTATATAGTTTGTATTTATATTTTGTAAATATATAGTTTGTATTTGTCATTTATATTTTGTAAATATATAGTTTGCAATAGACTATTGTAATTGCGAAACAAGTAGTTTTAAATACTATGAGGAAACTGGATTTAGAACAAATCACCAACTAATCTCCCAATGTGACATCATCTGCTAGATACACAAAGGTTGAGTTCTTGACTTCCAAATAGAATTTATCATCACATCCTCCTAGCAGTCATGAAACATGCTTTCTCCAAACTATGTGACTAAACTTAAAGATTTTCTCAAGGACCTGTCCACTTAATTGACCTGATTACATTTATACTCTTAAAAACATTTTTCTTT
The DNA here is from genome assembly GCF_012274545.1 of Fukomys damarensis. Lineage (NCBI taxonomy): Eukaryota > Metazoa > Chordata > Mammalia > Rodentia > Bathyergidae > Fukomys > Fukomys damarensis. The sequence goes on from NW_022900913.1 coordinate 18,631,308, forward strand.
TTTGATAGCTACAAGTAACACAAAAATGTAGGGGCTGGTTAGGTTCTTCAGGGGAAGGTGTCTCCCTGGCATCCATTCAAGAGCATTGTTTCACAGGGGATGTATTTTAAGAAAGGGCAGATGGTAGCATTTCCCACAACATCTGTTACCCATTATTCTTTCACAGAGAATCCAGATGCTGTTGACAACTTGTATGTAAATCATGCTGACAATTTGTTCAGTGTCTTTCCTACTGAGGTTGTCCTGGTCACACCATTTATCAGATATAGGAGATACTGTCCCAGAAGTACAGCTCCAACTGTGTTTTGACCAGGGAACAATAGCAGCCATTAAATCAAAGAAACAATTTATCTACCTTGAAGTTATCTGCATATTACCTCAAGAATTTCCTACATCCTAGTTTTATCTGAAGGTGTACATTAGATATTAAATGCTCCACAGAATAAGAAAATGCTAAATTGCTTCCAGATACTTGTCCTTACCTTCTTTTATTATTGTTTGTTGGGGGGTAATCATTTCTTTGACCTTGCATTTTAAAATTACTTTCATCTCAGTGAAATGACGTATAAGGGGGAAATTATGCATGCATTGCTGTATAAATGTCAGATTTTTTAGTTTGCAAATGCCTGCTATAAAATATTCACAGTACTGAAAGTTGATTTACAATCCATTTCAGCCTGTAATCTATTTTATTCTAATTTTGTACCTTGTATGAGAGTGCATTTTTTATATTTGTGAAAAGAAAACAAAAAGAAAATAATCATTTGCTTAATTAACCTACCTATGCAAATGATAAAGTAAAATCATTGGCATTTATTAGCTAAAAAATTTTTAAACCAAGTTAATTAGACCCTAATGCTGGTTATAAAGTGGGACATGCATAATTAAAATCAAAAATATCTGCATTTATGAAGGCATTTGTATTACTCCTGAGGAAAAAAATACATTTGGCAACATGTCCATGACATACCACTTTTCTATTCTCCAAATTTTTGCCAAGTCAAGGGGACATTATGCATGGATAGAGACCAAAATATCAGGATAAATATGCTGAGAACTGGCTCAGCCATTCCTTGGGGTCCTGGGCACACAATGGAACAAAGGGAGCTGAAGACATCACTGCACTGCTGGGTTTAATCTCTAATAACCCGGACCCACTTGGAACCTGCATAACTTCTGAGTGATCCCTCTAACTAGTTACCATTAAATAGGTTCAGTGACATTGTTGACTGGTATGTGCCTCCCATGGATTTTTCCAAGTGTGTGCTGCTATTGACCTGCTTCCTGGGCGATTGACCAGAAGGGCCTATTGACCTCCTACGTGATCTGGGTTTCATATACTGGCAAGCCCTCCCTCCCTAGTAAGTCATACTTAAAGCTTTGCTTCCCTATTAATGCCTGTTAGTCTTAATAAACATTGTATCTCACTGAAGCTGTCTTCAGGTATTTTCTTCAGTCTCTTGGAAACCTACCCAAGCACACTTAGGTTCTGGAAGATAAATTTGGGGAGACACCCAGGAAGGCAGAGAAACTCCCATGAGTGCTAAGCTTATGAAGATTAAAAGGGGCATAAAAAGCTGGGGGAGAAATTCTGAGAAAACCATTGACCTTCATATAGAAAGGGATAGCAGCTCTTATGAATGTTTGCAAACAGAAGTGTGAGTATACAGTTAGCCTAAATATGACCTCGATATTAGGGAAAATATTATTGTTTTTAAGTGACTAATGTACTCAAAGAAAAGAATGATCTGTGTAACACCAAAAAGGCTGTGCAGTAGCTCTTTTCATGGCACCATCAGGAGAGACCAAGATCCAAGGTCAAGACTATGTTAATCGATGTAGGAGGAAGAAAATTAGCATAAATTTAGAGAGCCACTGCTATTGTTGAGAGTGTTAGAAAGATGAAGTGAGTTCTGACCACCAGATTGAGCTCAAGCCATTGCTTGAAACCAAGCAAATATAGAGAAGAAATCAGGCTGCAAAGAGGGATGTTAAGTAGAAAAGTTGGCTCTCAGGCAGCCTGCATTAGGTTCTGGCAAGGCTGGCTTGACTCCTTTCTCAGGATGCCAGAGTAAGGGAAACAAGAGTTCCCAGAAGTCTTTCTGAAGATGATTAGAACCCACTGGGAAGATCTTGGCTGTTGAATTTACTTTGAAATTCTACAGCTAAAGGAATATTTTGGTTTTGTTGATATGCCTAAAATACTCATCATGAACAGCTTTGGGACCATTCTTATGCAACAATTAAAGGGTTAAATTTTTCTTTTGATATTTTCTGCTTGTACTAAGATACTTTTTTCATTCACTTTCAGGTAAAGGCTTGCAACTTTGCTAGTCCTTGCTGAAATGTAACATCTACTAAAATAAAAAGGGGAAGAGTGGGTTTTTAAAAATCTAACTGGATATAAGCAAGCAACTGAAAAGAAAGAGAGAGAAATATACAAATAGGAATTTAATGATGAATTTGGTAAGGAAGGATTTTGTGTGGTAAAATGAAACTTTGTGCTGAAGTAAAATGGCTAGATGTTTCTAAAAATGTGAATGGAAGATAATAATAAAATCAGAATAAAATTGTGGAGGACAAAAGTGATAAATGGGACATTATACGTATGATTATTTAAAGAGTTTAAAAACAAACTTTGATGCATTGATATGAAACTAAAAGTTAATCTTTGTGTTTAACATTTATCTGCTATATCTTAGTATAATTTTCAAGAACTGCTGCAGGAAAGAAAGCTTTTGTGACTTTTTTCAAGATAATTTTAAGTATTTTCTTCTTGTTAGTTTTTTTATTACTTAGGGAACCAGCAAATTTACATAATTGTTCCACCTAAAGTATGGTGTATTTACTCATCACTTGAATAAATATGATCATGCATAAATCAAATAATAAGTCTATAAGTGATCATTAATATCTTCCCTAAACAGGGAAAAATCGAATACCATCTTTCAATTTTTTTCTTTATTAATCTGTGTAGAACTTTTAAAAGCAGTGGCACTCTGAAAATAAAAATCATTGAATGTTAGTCACTAAAAGAATACTGTATATTTCTGTACAAGAAATCCCATTGGTACTAATATAGTGTTTACAGTCATGTTTTTTGGCCAAAACTGTTACAGAAAATGAATAATAATATATTTATTTTGCTAAACTCATCAGATTTCTGTTTCTGGAGTTTCTGGAATGCTGGGGGCTGATTATTTTGGGGCTCTTGTCATCCTGAATAAAGAATTGAATGAGGAACAATGTAATAAAGATGTATATATATTAAAGCTAGGAAAAGAAATATGCTCTAAAGAGCGAGTGTAGGCCAGTTAAAGGCAATAAAAGAGGTAAACTCTTTAGACGGCAGAATAAGCAGGTGAAAAGGATCAAAGTGACTGTGAGGATAATGGCCAACCTCTTTTTTATCCCTCATTCTGATGTGAAATCTAGGCTATCATATCAAAAACCTGCTTGATCTTCCACCAGGAACTGAAGATCACATACTCTGACTGGTAGCAGGTGCAGGCCTTGGAAGCTGTTCTGCACATGAGTCTGGATCTCCCTGATTGACAGGACACATGCACTTGTCAGCCAGCTGGCTACACCCTAATCTTCTGCCTCACAACCTGGGTTATTCAAAGTATTCCTTCATCCACAATTCTGATTCTTCTCTGAGGTATCTTCAGTGTGATTCATGGGAAAGATTCTAAAAACTACTGCAGAAAAAATTGTTGTTTCTTTGACTAATTTTGGCAACAATTGTTAGAATAAAATTGTAATAAAAAGTCAATTCTTTTTGCTTCAGCTATAAGGTTGGATAGCAGAAATAAAAAAGGAGATTAAGTAATTTAGAAATTGAAAACTGTAGTTTAAAAAAAAACTGGTATCAGGACAAAAATTTTACTAAAGCCTCTTTTCCTTCCAAGAAACTTAGTTTAAAAAGGTTTTCTAAAGATATCACATAGAGAATAAGCCCATAAATGTGGCTCTGATCCTGATTTTTTTACGTGAAAATTGTGTTTCCTTCTTTCTTCTTCATCTGAGAATTGAAGCAAGTTTTTGATAGGATGTCCTAGACCTGATGTCTTCCTGAGCAGTCAGAGATACAGAGGACTGATGCCACTGGCTTCATGGTCACTGTATCAGCTCTCACCCTGTACAAGGTACTTCTTTTTCCTACTTCAAACCTGCCTGCTCTTACTGTGCAGAGCATATTTCCTTTCTCACCTGCAATATTGTGAAAGGTCACAACCCTTTATGCTTGTTTTGTTTAATTCTTTGTTCACGACAAGAAGAATTTGGTAATACTCTCTAGGAGGAGTCGTCAGCATCTAAGAAACCAGTAATGCTGCTATCCAGAAAGCACTCGCAAAGCCATGCTCTTTCTTAACAAAGAAAGTTATCAAATACAGAGCATTGGATTTGCTAACCACAGTTGAGGGAGGCACCAGTGTTCTTAAAAAAACAAACAAACAAATAAACAAAAAGTACACACACACACACACACACACACATACATTTTCATAAATGTGTCTTCAGCCCTATATATCTCGCAAATCCATGTTACAGCTGTAGATAGTTTAGTGTTGATTCAGTTTCCAATTGATTGCCGTGCTCTACTCCAGAAATAGTTAATTCTGTACAAACTGAGCTCCTGGTTTTACTAGGATCGAAGAATGAGTAATGAAGTCATGAACCAAAAAGAGGAAGTTAGGAATATTGCTCTTGGAAATAAGGAGAAGAAAAGGGCTCTAGGTTTTGTTTCTCCATGAGGGAAGTCCAAAAAAGATACATTTCCACATGGCCCCTCAGTTCCAAAAGTGGAACACTGGAATTACCTAAGTGTTTAGTGCCCACCTATCATAGGTGTTTGTGAATTTGGAAGTTGGAAGTCAGGCTTTCTAACTCAGATACGTCACCATGTAGGATTTGAAGGGAAGTGGGATTTTAGAGATAATTACTGGTTATTTTGCATTTTAAGTTCTTTGAAGCTCAGTAGCTCATTAGGGAGGAGGCTGCATTCCATACTGCCCAAGGGAATTAATTCTATGTCCAGTGACTTAGTTCACTGTCTGTTTCTATTTTAATTGCCATCAATATGGCTATTAACCAAAGTGTATCTCAGCCCCTTTCCTTAACTAGCTTCCTTACTCATAAGCCAACTAAATCAACTATTTTTTTATACTCCCACCTGAAAAAGTATTTTGTTCAGTCTACTTGGGGGACTCGCTGTTCTCCATATTATTCTTATATAAGTTAGTTGCAATTTAAATCTGGGTGTGTCTCCTAAGAGCCACTGCAAAAGATAGGCTCAATAAGATTGGGGCATTGAGTGTATTTTTCCTGTTAAAAAATGACACATTTGGCATCATGTAACTGAAACACCGCTTTTCTGTTCCCAAGACTCATCTTCTATGCCAACAGGACACTGAGAACTGGGCAGCTAGTGCAATCTGTAGGAGCTCCCTTTTTGACCATATGCTAAGCTAGCTCTTTCCTGGGATGTTGGTCATACAATAGAATGAAGAGGGTTGATGTTGTCACAGCTTTAGATTAATTTGCAGCCTCCCACCTCTTGCAGTAACCTACAAAGCTGATAAGTGATTCATTTAGCTTGCCAATAAATGATTGATTAACCACTAAATCTGCTGGGTGATGCTGTTAACTGACAGGTGCCCTTATGGGGTTTACCAGGTGGTGCTGTTGACCTGCATAGTGCAAATCTCCTGTGAGATTTTGGCCAGACAAGGCTGTCCTACTGAAAGCACTCCACCTACCAAATGAGACTTGGCCACCAAGTGCAGTTGCAAGCATCTATACCTCTTGTAGACCCATTCTTTTTATGAATTGTAATCAATACTGTGCTTCCCTGTTACTCTTTAGAAATCTTACCACCTACAAAAATTGTTTTTGGGTATTTTCTTCGCTGTCTTGATAACCTAATGCACTGTCTGGTATATCTGATCTCTAGAGGAATCAGCATCGTTTAAGTGCCAATCTTACTGTTAAAATGATGATAAAATAAAATATCCCAATAAGTAACTTCATATACAATTTCTGCACATGAAATAGACGTTCAGTTTATAAAGTAAATAATATTTACTTTGGAATGTTGATTAAGCTGCTTTTGATAGTAATTTACTTCACATTGAGCGTTTATTTTACACAATTACAAGTTAATGGAGACTGCTGGGGAAAATGTCAGGCTACAAAATATTATAGATATGTACGTAGAGTATAAAAATTATATACATATAATATTATTTTATTCATATATGTGTGTATACACTCATAATTGCCAAATAAACGTAGCAGTAGTTTGACTGGCCTCTGACATTGTAAAAGTTACATTATAAAATAATTTTAAAAATAAAATATAAATTGTGCAGTTTTTTAAAGAAGCCATGCTATAAAATTGTAATTACTTTTTATTAATAGCAGTATTAACTCTCATTTGTTTTGAGATTAAGCTTGTTGGCCTCATAATTCTGATATCTTTGTTTTACAAAATGTCAAAATATATCCAAAGTTGTGGATGGCAAACATTTTAATTTTTGAAAATGGATCATAGGAGTAAAAGATAAATTGATATACAATGATATTTTGATGTGTACTTGAAGTTTACATATTTGTAAAATCTGGAAAGAATATTCTTTATATATTAACTCATTTATTCAAATATAGATAATGATACAATTAACAGTCATTTACAAAATTGTCATCTATTTATCTATTTTAATAATACTGAATTTCTTCTACAATATACCAAATATTAAGATAAGAAAATATTTACAAAGCAATTTTTAAGCTACATTTACCATATAGGTGAATTTATAGGTTAGTCGAATTATATAGGTAAGAAGTGAAGTTTGAGGAGGTATTTTCATATTAGTCAAGTAACTTGAAAAGTGGATTTTTTCTGTGTATTCTTATAGAAATATATGTTTTCCAACAACATATATTCACTGACATACATGTGTGATAGTAGAACACACACATAAACACTTTTTGTACAATTACATTAAATCAAAAGAGTAAAACAAACACTATTTTTTCTATACTGAATAACACAGCTATGCCTGAAGAAAATAATGTTATGCAAAGTAATTGACCTCAAATTCTAGCTCTTAGGTGTATTTTTCTCAAGACCTTGTTACTCTATTAATAAAATACAAAGCTCATTAGATCCTTTGCTAGTGAAAGAATTCATGATGTGGCAAACTGGGCCTCAAATGTTATAGTTGGTCCAAGACATTATAGTGCTCGGTATTTTTTCTTCACAGTTAATGTGTCCATTCACCCTAGAGCATACAGCTTTGAATGATAAATTATATGGGTACACTACTTACTAACCACCCAAGTGCATTACGTTGCTGGAACATACCTCAGTATCAGTTCATATCTGGGAAATCGAAGCATACTAGCTCTGTTTTTTATGCATTATGCATCTAGAATGTTTGGGTCAATTTCCCCGCAGCAGATTTTAATGGCTCCTTGTGATGTGTTTTTAAAAGGAATTACTGTAAAGTTCAGATAATATTAACTTTCACACTGTGTTTCTAAAAGAAAAGTGGAGATGGTTTCTCACATACCGGCAAAGAGACAGCTATACTTTTTTTAGAACCATAGAAAGCATTATGTAAAGATAAGTCTGTTTATAGTTGTGGCTGACAACTTGACTAATCTCAAACACAGAAAGATAATAAATGTGAAAGTGTTTAAATGTAAGTTATTTTTGCTTCCCAGTTTGTCAGAAGCTTTCACTAGAAAAATGCAGGATCCTGGAATCAAAAAGAACAAGTTATCAAAGTTGATCTACAGATGTGTTCATATGTGAATAGAAAATTTTCCCTTTAAATTTGACCAGCTACACACTTCATTAAATACATACATCATTTTGATTTGCTAATTCAAAAGCAGAAAACACACCATTTTTATGGATCATAAAAATAAAGATTCTCTCATATAGAACTCATGTCAATAATTAAGTAAATAGCTATAAATTAATAAACTCTTGTTAATCATAGCTTCTGTCTCTGAACTAAGATTAAATCTTGAACATCATATGCTACCTGATATTCAGGACATCACATTGCATTTCAGGCACACTTTCTCTTTGAATTATAAAAAAAAAGAAAAACATAGCTAAAGATAAAGATTTCCCTAATAGGATCAGAGATTGGTTTTTACACATAATAGTCCGTTTAGACAAACAGAGTTTATGACATTTATCAAATGTTACAGTAAACTATTCTGGTCATTATTACTTAGAAAATTAGCAATGGACTACATACTGTAACTCCCTTGTGCATTGCATTTCAATGATATTAAGAAATTATATAGAAAAGTTGATCAGACATTGTGACAATGCCACAAAGGTTAAATACAAAGGAGAGAATGACAGTGAAAACTGCAGTTTGAAAAGCACAAAGCTTGTATTAAACTACTAGCATTGAACTGGTGTCCCTTTCCAAAGTCTTCTGGACACTTGGACCTCTGTAATGATAGCTCTCTATCAACAGAGATGAGGTAATTTAATCCAAAGATTTGAAATACAAATTCCTATATTTTTCTTTTTTAGGTTAACTTATGTTCCAAAAAACCTTTTTGTAATTTTTTTTTGGTACTGATTTTGTAGTTTCAGGTTTTATGTTTAATACATCTTTAAACCAATTTCAGTTAAATTTTATATGTGAATATTTTTGTGTATTAACTCATATTTTAGTTTATACATCCTTTTATGTTGTGCTCTACTTTTTACATTTTTATTGGAAAATTCCTTGGGTGAAATATTTAAATTTATCAATTAAATTTTTATTTTATTAGCAATACAGGATACTTTAGCCATGAACTTTTCTACTTTATAACAATGATTCAATTTCCTCCAGATTTCAATACCAGCTTCATTCCCATTTGAGACTTCAACAGAAGTGCCTTTAACATTTATGCTTTTGGCAAATTCTGGTTAGGGATATTACTTATATTTTTATAGGAATAAAGAGAGTAATTGGTGTTAGTTTTATTAAATTGTCCTTGCCATAGGCAGCAATTAGAATTATGGCGTTTCAAACACTGTTTACTCAGGTTTTGGGGTAGAAACTAGTTATTACTAAAGAAAATCCTTGTGAATGATGGCTCTTTTCTCTGACTATACATGTGGAGAATTCAGTGGAAAATAAGTAAATATTTCCTTCTGTAAATTTCAAAACAGTTGTTTTATATCATGTAAAGGTACAAGATCCCAATGATAAATGTAACTGTATTGTTTGATTTAAATGTACAAATAAACTTAGTGGGAAAAAAATAAAATACAAAAATAAATTTCAAAATGCTTGTTTTCATTCACAGTGACTTTTATCATATAAACCTATGATCAAATGACTTTATGAAACATACTAAAGTACAAATTTTTCCTATGTGCTAAAGAAATTTGACCTTCTAGCCGAATAAAATTGGTTACTGAAGAAATCCAAGTGCTGAACTTGTTACACTAGCAGATGGATACCCACACAGTACTGGTGAAAATGATGCACCTACTCTTTCATGGCAAACATTAGTCATATTCAGCAGAGATATTTAAGATATTTAGCATATACTTGAGCAGAGGCACTGCTCAAACAACATAGCTCCTAGGGTAGCTGAACTGGAAGACTCTCCTTGATCACACCAACACCTTTGAGGTTGCTATTCCTGCAATATATTTCAACTTCTCCATATAGAAAAATTAATAAAGAACTATATTTAACATTATTCTTACTTTTAATATTGAAAATCTACAGTATCAGTGATTCCTTCTTAAAGGTTCTCTGTTTATATTATTGGATGCATTTAATTTGTTAGAAGTTTTACATGTTAAAATATAAACGTTAAGTCACATATGCAAATTTAACATGAGTCTATATTAGCTTTTTAAACTTTTCTAAAATAATACCATTAACATACTACTCAAATTTAGCCATATTTCTAATATGTCCAGTGACATCTGCTTTGTCGTTAATTTGAATATGAAAATATTAAAATGAGTTATTTTAAAAAACAAACATAGGTATTTCAGTTTATTGGTAGTTATTGTGTCATTTTTGTCAGTTTTAACCCATTAAGTAACCCACTCAGAAGATTTAGTGATAAATTAATAAAAGTAGGCAATACTTTATTTCTTCTTAAGGAAATAAAAGAAAAAATATTTTCCTCAATATTTTTCCTGTGTTTTCTTTAAATGAGTATCAATCATAAGTGAAAAAAATAAATGTTCTCGTCTGGTCTAAAATCAACTTAATATATCTTGGGGTCACAAAATGTAGATGCTTTATCCTAAATTTTAAGGTATTTATTTGGTCCATCTAATTTTATTAGAAGTGTGGCAAATTACACCACCTTTAAAATTATAGTATCCAGGCAATCCTTGGATATTTGTATCCTAATCTTACCTATGCATTTTATTACTGTTGAAGAGAAAGACACAGAGAAAATGTCAGAGATTCTGGATTATTTATGAAATACAAAGCACATCATGTACTCTTATGTTTTAAACACAAAGACACCATCTACTCTCTATGTTTGTACATTTAAATTATTTTTATACTAAAGCATTTCAGCGTTATTCTAGTAGAATTTGGAGAAGTTGCAAAGTTTCTAAATCTTTCCAGAGAGTAGTTAATTCTCCACATTTTAGACATCATTACTCTATATAATCTATTTTATTAAAATAAGAAATAGGAAATTTGTAGAATAAATAATTATTAAGTTAACAAAGTATTTTGTTGGTTTTTTCCTTTATTACTGCTGCTTTCCTCTCGGGAAGCTTTTTGACCAGCTGTAGCTTTTAAAGTCAACTATGGGCAGTTCATAGGAAGGTTCCTACCGATGATAACCAACTTCAACCATCCTCCCCTCACCTCTGTGGATGGTCAGGCTAACGCATAAGGATTTAGAAGAGATCATGAGCTTTTTTTTTTTTTCTGTATGAATTTAAAAGAAAATGTTATTATATACTGTTTGAAAACGTCTTGCATAGCGCAAATTATTACTCCAAAACTGTGGTGGTATACTACATGTGCAATTCAAGTTATCTCTTCTGAAGTATATGACTTTATAAAAGCATGCGGGAATATTCTTTTGTTTGCAAGACAAGTAATGACATCAGCATGTTCTTTCAAGGTGATAGCAAACACAACTGATTGTTTCACTAGAGTTAAGGAATCAATTCTTCACTGATATAGGACCAGCACTCGCCCCACTCTTAAACCTGCCCTGGGAACCCAGTGTCAGAAAGTCTGAAGTCTAACAATACCTCAGAAAAATATTCCCTCAGCGTCTCAGCCACCTGTCTTTGTGCCTTGTTATCGACTTGACCCTTTTACCATCTGTCTCACAACCAAAGTGACCTGTCATTAAGAACTTTGAAGAAAATGCACTCTCAGTCATGACTGGACACAGTAGTCCTTCATGGCCTTCCAACTATCGCATTGTTTCTCCTGGCGTTATTATTCAAGAAATCCCCTGGAAGGGAGAATAGAAGTGACAGTCGTGCACGCAATAACCTTACCCACTTCCTGGCCGCTAATTATATATCCTGTTTTTCAGAAGCTGCAGTTAGATGACAACCACACAGCTGCTTCCCTAGGAAACTAGCAAACAGGTTTCATCAAATGATTAATCTGGGAGCGATATTAGGCTTATTATATTTACCTAGTGGGAGTGTAATATAATGTTGAATTTTCTCTACCTGATTTCCATGTATTGTGAAGTTACTTTCAATTTTCTTTAAAATGCTCAGTATCATTTTCTCACTAGTGTATTTTTAATAGACTACAAATGTTCAAGTCACATAAAATGTGTGTTTTGAAAGGAAAACAAGAATGACTAATTTGAAAAATCTGCTAAAAAAGATCAATTAGACATGGTGCACATTATAAAATTTCATGAATTTTATTTTAATATCTGTATTCCAAATGCCAGATGTTCCATAATGATAAATCCTGTGAGAGGAAGAACTTTTCTCACTTTATTTTTAATGACTTCAAAATTTATTCAACTCACAGATTTGTTGAAAACATTGCAGACATCTTCTAGAATTTCCATGTTTTCTGCTTTGAAGACAACACATTGCCTCAGAGTACATTTATGGCAAATTATGCTATATATCTTGGAAGTATAAAGTCAAATATCACTAAATTAAAGGAAAATTCAAAGGAAAAAAAACATAGGTTATTCCATAATGGTGAGTGAATTCATACTTTTCTAAAGTCTGCTTATGTTAGGAAGGAAATCCTGTCTTTATTAAACTTGTCTGAAGAACGGTAACTAAGTCTAACCATTTAAATGCCACTTGGAGCCTCAACAGGCCCCAGCCCTATCCTTGAACAGCTGAATAGCCAGGAAAGTATCTACACCACATAACTTGGAATCTCTTTGAGAATAGTTATGTTTGTTACCATGATCTATTCTAGCAGTTAGTGGAAATTTCTCTGAACTCCCATTATAAGCCAAATTTTTTAATTTTAGGTTGGGAAATAGGTCTCAAAGTAAACTCTCCTTCCCATCCCCGTCTGTCAACAATGGAAATGCCGTTTCAATTTAAGCTTTTCTAACTCAGCAATCTCAGAAATGGCAATAATATTTTAATCCATTTCATATCCTGGTTCTACTGTCAGACATCTAATTTTATTACATTGACTGGATTATGATATGAAATACATAGATCTTTATCACAACTGGACATCTGAGTAACTGAAGCAAATTTCTGATGAAGATGCATTCAAGTTATGGATAAATAATCTTAATGAGTGCACCTCACTCCACAAATTTTTTTTGCTTTGTATATTATGATATTAAAATAATGTTAATAAGTATCAGCTGTGCATATGCTTAGACTAATCTTGGTATATATTCAAAAGTAATTGTAATTTATATATTTAATACAATATATGCACTCGTCAAGCTTTATGATACATTTATGTACTCATATCTTTAGGCACATATGATGTATGCATGCACAAGCACATTTGTATGAACATACATGCAGACACAGTGGTATATTCAGTATATTTTCTAATGATGATTCTGTTATATAGCCCTAAAATGTTAACTATCACATTTAAAAGAATTCTCAAATGAAAGAAATTAGGTATCCCAAACAGAATGAAAATACTTGCTTCCTTATTTCCTTATTGTTTATCCTCTCCTACTCAGTTTGGATAAATCAAAGACTAGGAAAGAAATGAACATGGATTCTTTGAAAGGCCAGCTGGTGTTGTTGGCATGAATTTGAAGCTAATGGCTAATTTTCAAGTACAGTGACGATTTTGCTAAAACCTGAATCCTATTTTATCCTGATAGTCAAGTTGTGAGCCAAAATCAGGGACGAACTCTTGGATTCCTAAGTCCCTTATTTCAAAGGAGTATAGAATTACACTAAGGCAGTGCAGGATGGAAGGAAAATGTAATTAACCCCAATCCGACCTGAGTGATGGTTTGTCATTAGTTTATTATTATTTGAAAATAAAAATATGAATAAATGCAAATATAGTCTACATTGGCTATAGTATATCTTTCTACTTTTACTATTGTTATCAGAATCATAAATATTTGAATTTCAATATACTATAATATCATTCTAAAAACTCACCCTTATGTGTGTATTTTGCATTTGCTTGCTTATATGATTTGACATTATTGGATTTTTGCTTTTTGACACTTGTGCTATTTTTCATTAGCTTCCAAATGGCACAATTCACAATCTCAAATGTAGAGCTGTATCATAGGATAGTGAAAAAAATATTTCTCCAATTACAAACTAAAATGTTCAGTTTTAGTCAAAATGGTAATTAGACCTTGGTTTGCAATTTTTCTCAATTTTAAAAGTCATACATTTATAAGTATACAAATGAAACAAACAAATTGACAATTTAGTTATAATTTAATGAAATAAACTATTGAAAATGATGGCTATTGAAACTGAAGCAATCAATCTGGTGAATTATGTTAGCCTGTTTCACAGTCCACCAGCCATTTTACATCTCTTGAGGATTGTCAACAGTTGCCAAACCAGACTTAAAAATGTAGGCTGCACATTAACATCATTACGTGCAATAAGATTAGTATGTGTACATTTTTCATTATCTAAATATGTTACTTAAGATGTTCAACCAACTTTTCCCTCCCAGTTCTCTTACATATGATTTTCTCAAATCATCAACTTTCACGTATCTTATGAAACATGCCAACACACATCTAACATATATGCTCACACATATGCATATTTACATCTCCCTGAGTGTCTTTGGTTGTATACATAAACATGACTAATCTATGTAATTGTTCCACACATCAGGGCATTTCAAATACACTGTAGTCAAAGGGACCTATTAATGCACAAGCCACACAAAATATGCATATGAGTTATATATAATTGTATAAAGCGAGCATATGTAAAACTTCATTCTATAAATTAGCATCTCAATGTACCACATTATAAATCTTTACTGAATTTTTGTTTTTCAAGGGGTAACACATCATGAGGTTAATCTGCTTAAATAAATGTGAACATATTCTCTCACTATTAAAATACTTTTTAAAAATAACAAAAAAGAGAGGAATATTTAAATTTCATGAAAAATCAAAGTAGAATTATTTCAGATAAAAAAATAATTACAGACTTGCAGTCCAAGCATCCCTTTTCCAAAATTGATTCTAGAAATTATTTATTTTCAATTTTTGAATGTTTACATTGTCTTTAAAGCCTTTATAACAATAATCAAGACTGAAATCTGATATTTTTAAAAAAATTCAGATTTAGGGGTCTCTGTATTTTTGATGTTCAGATTTGGGATGCTCAGCCTGTAGTTAAGATCATGGTCATTATGCTCTTTTTATTTTTTATTTTATTTATTTATTTATTTTTTGGGGGGGTACCAGGGATTGAACTTGGGTCCTTGAGCTTGCAAGGCAGTCCACCGAACCACTGAGCTAAATCCCTGACCTTATACTCTTTTTAGTAGAATTAAGAAAATAAAGGGGTCTCTGATCAGTGTGAGTGGAACTGTCAGGAGTGGAGCCTTGCAGGCACTTGCAGCACTCCCCACACCCCCTCACACACTGGGCTGGTACCTGGATTCATACCATAGAGGCACAAATGTCATAAAGGACATTATCTTGAGCACGAGTCTCAATTTTTATTTAATCCACATGGATAAAGGTGATAGATTAATAACTACCAAAATTCTCATTTTCTAAGCTGTGCTTGATGATATTGTGTTGCTGATTATATCACTTGGGCTAAGGTGTTGCCACTGATGTAATCAATTGTCCTTCCTGGTATAATGAAAATGACATTAGAGACTCAAAACCTAGAGACCAGGGCTATGGATTTAGGGACTTAACTCAGTAGTTCCACTCTCTGCTTCACAAGCGCCAGGTCCAGAGTTTGATCCCTGGTACAAAAAAAATTAAAAAATGAAAAATAAACTACAAAACAAAAAACACAAAAAGAATAACCTAGGGACCAGCTGTATCAGGAAGACCAAAGTATTAACTCAAGAATTAAACAAAGGATAGTACCAACAAAAATAGAAATGAAGAAATGAGAACACATTTAAGCAAGGCACAAACACAGGCTGCCAGCTTACCAAAGGCAAATTATGTGGAAAACAAAGTGGAAAAGTCTGATAATCAACCACCTGGACACCTGATCTGATAACACAGGAAATAACAAAAAGATGAATGGCTCTATAAAAATTAAAAACAGAAATAATATCCCAGACAACTACAGAGATAGAGAACAGGATGAAAAACATGAATAGAGACTCTAGAACAGAAACAGATTAAAAAAAAAAATGAGTTCAAGACCATGATAGAAGCCATGAATGTTGAGCATAGGAAAGACATGGAAACCATGAGTGCCCAACATAGAAAAGAAATGAGATACATGAAATAGAGTCATATATATATCCAAGAGATTAAAAACTCTATTGAAAGTATGTACAACAGACTGAGCCAATCTGAAGACAGAATATCAGACATAGAAGATATTATGGCAGTCAGTGTACTTGAAAAGAGAGAACTCTTAAAATTAGTAAAGGACTATAAGAAATCAATCCAACAGTTTCTAGATGACATGAAAAGGAATAATAGGAAACTGATGGGAGTCCAAGAAAAAGCAGGAGAAAATACCAAAGACATAAAAAAAACAAACAACAACAACAACAAAAAAAAAACAGTTCACAGATTTAATGACAAAATACTCCCCAAACAGAGCAAAAGAATTTGACATACAGATAAGTGAGGCATATAGGACTCTGACTAGTCATGATCAAAACAATAAATAAATAAAAATCTACACCTATACATTTAATAATCAAGATACCAGAAATGCAACAAAAAAAAAATACCACAAGAAATCAGAGAAAAGAAAAGAAAACACATGCAAGGGAAAGTCCATCCAAATCACACTAGACTTTTCAACACAAACCTTCAATTCACGACAACTTGGAGTGTGGTATTTCAATCCCTAAAAGAAAACAACCTGCTACCTAGACTGATGTATCCTGCAAACCTATCTTTGAAAATGAATGGGGAAATAAGATGATGACAAAGAAAACCTGAGAAACTTCATGAAAACCATACCAGTACTCCAAACAATTCTAAATAGTATCTTAGAAAAAGACAATGAAGGTTACGATTCCATGAGGCCCAAAAAAGCAGATCCAGCAGGCAAGGCACTAAATTAAAGGGAGGGGTAAAATTAAAAGAGCCAACAACCGGACAATAACATGGCAATGATAAGTCAATAAATATCAATTATAACCACCAAGTTTAATGCCCTTAATTCACCAATCAAAACAAATAGACTAATATAATGTATTAAGAAGCAAAATCCAACACTATGCTGTATAAAAGAAATGCATCTATTTCAAAAAGAAACTCAGACTGGAAGTAAAAGGATGGAAAACAGTTCTCCATGTAACAGGAACCTGGAAAAAAGCAGGGGTACCTATCTTATTAGGAGTGAAAGTAAATTTCAAAACAAAACTAATTAATGACAAAGAACTAAGAATTAATGACTAATTAGAGAAAAGAAAGTCACTGCATCCTTGTAAAGCAAGCAATCCAAGATGAAGTGATGATAATCATAAATATATATGCATCAAATACGAATGCCCCAAACTATACAAAACATATATTAAGGGACATGAAAAATCAAATAAGTACTAATAAAATTGTAGTTGGAGATCTCAATAACCTACTGTCACAATTACATCAGATAGACAAAAAAAAATCAATAGGAAAGGACTAGAACTGAATCAAGTTTTTGAACAAACGGATTTAATAGATGTCTACAGAGTGTTCCACCCCACAAAATCAGAATATACATTCTTTTAAGCTGCACATAGGTCATTCTCCAAAATAGACCACATACTATCTGATAGAACATGTTTAAATCAATGCAAAGGAATTGAAGTTATCCCACATATACTATCAGATTACAGTGCAATTAAACTGGAGATTGGTAGCAAAAGAAACTGCAAAATCTTCACAAATACATGGAAACTAAATAACACTATCCTGACCAACCAATGGGTCACAGAGAAAACTAAAGAAATTAGACAGTTTTTACCCATAAATGATAATGCCACTAAAACATGCAGGATCTATAGGGCACAATGAGAGAAGTTCTATGTGGGAAATTTATAGCAGTGAACAGCCATACTAGTTAAACAGAGTGAGCTCAAATAAACAACCTAATGCTGAATCTTAAACTCCTAGACAAAGAAGAGCAAGACAAACTCATAGTTGATACAAGAGATGAGCTTATAAAGATCAGAGAAGAAATCAATCCAACAGAAAAAAGAAATCAATGCAATTGAGACTAAGAGATTGATACAAAAAAAATCAAAGAATCGAAGAGTTTATTTTTGAAAGAATAAATAAAATTGAAAAACACTTAGTCAACCTTATCAGAAAAAGGATAGAAAAGGCTCAAATTCATGTAATCAGGAATGAAAAAGGAGACATCACAACAGATCCAGGAGAAATTGAGGATCATCAATACCTACTTCAAGAACCTGTACTCTAATAAAATGGAAAACACAGAAGAAATGGGCAGATTTCTAAATATGTATGAATTTCAAAATTTGAACGAAGATGACTTAAAAATTCTAAACACCCAAATTGCAATCCGTGAAATTGAAAACATAATTAAACACACAACAAAGTAAAGTTCAGGTCCTGATGGTTTCACTGCTCAATTCTACAAGACATTTAGAGAAGAACTACCACCACTGCTCTTTAAACTTTTCAGGGAAATTGAAAGGGAAACAATAATTACAAATTCATTCCTGGAAGCAAATGTTACTTTGATTCCAATACCAGGGAAAGACAGAACCCAAAAAGAGAACTACAGGCGAATCTCAGTAATGAACATGGATGCAAAAATTCTTAATAAGATACTGGCAAACAGAATAGAGAGGGTAATGAAGAAGGTCATACACCCTGATCGAATCAGGTTTATTCCAGGGATGCAAGAATAACTGTTCAACATATGTAAATCAATAATATAATATAATATGTTAACAGAGTCAAGGGCAAAAATCCTATCATCATCTTAATAGATGCAGAAAAATCATTTGACAAAATTCAATACTCATTCACGATTGAAGAAATTTGGAATACATGGTCTTTATCTCAACTTGATAAAGGTCATCTCTGAAAACCCAACAGCCAACATCATACTAAATAATCAAAAACTGAAAACCTTCATGGTAAAATCAGGAACAAGATTAGGATGTCCACTCTCACCACTCCTTTCCAAAATAGTTTTGGAAACATTAGACACAGCAATTAAATAATAGAAAGAAATAAAAGCAATAAAGGTAAGAATGGAAGAAGTTTGACTGTCATTATTTGCTGACAATATGATACTCAAATTAGAAGAACCTAAAACCTCTGCTAAAAAGCATCTAGACTTAATTGATAGATTCAGCAGAGTATCAGGATGCAAGGTATAAACACTCAAAAATCAACAGCCTTCTTGTATACAAATAACAGACTCACTGAGAGAGAAATTAGGGAATGAATCCTTTTCACAGTAACATCTAAGGAAAAATGAAATATCATGGAACCAATCTAATGAAGGAAGCAAAGACCTCTACATTGAGAACTACAACGCTCTTAAAAAAGAGATCATCAAGGATATATAAAGAACTCAAAACAATCAGTCCCCCCAAATATAAAGACCTGATTCAAAAATGGTCATCCGAAATGAACAGACATTTCTCAGACAAAGAAGTAAAAGCAGCAAGAAAATATTTGAAAAAATGTTCCACATCACTGGTCATTCGAGAGATGCAGATGAAAACAGCACTGAGATTCCACCTCACCCCACAAAGAATGGCTGCTATCAAGAAATCACACAATAACAAATGTTGGCGGGGTTGTGGGGAGAAAGGAACCCTTCTCCATTGTTGGTGGGAGTGCAGACTTGTGCAACCACTATGGAAATCAATATGGAGATACCTCAAAGAGCTTGGACTGGAAGTTCCATTTGACCCAGTCATCCCTCTGCTGGGTATCTTTCCAAGAGAAGTAAAAGAATCATATCGCAGAAAAGTATATGCACCCATGTTTATAGCGGCACAGTTTGTAATTGCTAAATCTTGGAAACAGCCCATTTGCCCATCCGTTGGAGACTGAATAAAGAAGATGTGTTTTTTCTATAAAATGTAATATTACTCAGCCATAAAGAACGAGAAAATAGATTCATTCATAGGAAAATGGATACATATTGAAGATATACTCCTAAGTGAAATAAATACGTCACACATGTGTAAATACCAAATAGTTTCCCTGGTGTGAATAATCTGCAACAATGCATAAGATTCTAATAAGATTGCTGACATTTAGAAGTGGGAACAAAGGAGCTAAAGTTGTAGGGAAGGTGGGATGGGATAGGGAAGGTGATGGGTAGGGGAAGAGTAAAAAGGGAAAAGAAAATAATGTGAGAGAATGAAAAGATCAAAATAAAGTGTTTGTAGATGGGGAAGGGAGGAGGGGGTGAAGGGAAGGCAGAGGTAAGGGGAAAAAATGAGAATCAAGACTTGTCATGTAGAGGTATAAAATCCCAACAATGAATTTAACTGTACCTTATCCCTAAAATGTACCAATAAACTCAATTAAAGCTAAAAAAAAAAGAGAGAGATCAAAGAGTAAATAAGAGATTGTAAAGACATCTCTTTTTCTGGGACAGGAAAAATCAATATAGTGAAAATGGCCATGCTTCCAAAACTATTATACAGATTCAATAAATCCCAACAATATATTTCACAAAATTAGAGAATGCAATAGAAAAAAATTATTTTGAAACCAGAAGAGACCTAGAATAGCAAAGTAATTCTAGGAAACAGAGACATGACAGGGGGTATCACAATCTCCAATGTGAAATTATACTGCAAAGCCACTGTGATTAAAAACAGCTTGATAATGGCAAAGAAATAGACCCAAGGATCAGTGTAAAATATTAGAAGATGCAGAAATAACTACAGACATACTCAGCTACCTCATCTTTAACAATGGAGCCAACCATCCTCACTGGAGGCAAGGTAGCCTCTTTAACAAATGGTGTTGGAAAAACTTGAATTCAACTTGCTAATGATTAAAATTAGACTCCGGTCTTTCACCATGCACTAACTAAAATCCAAGTGGATTAAAGATCTAAATATTAAAACAGAAACGCTAAACTTGCTGGAAGATAGGTAGAACTCTTGAAGGCAATGGCATAGGAAAAGCTGTTTGAACAAATATAGCATAAGAATGAACAACTGGGATCTCATCTTTTTAAAAAATCTTCTGCAATGTGTGAGAAACTACAAATACAGATATAAGACAACCTACATGTGGGAAAAAATTGACAGCTGTTCCTCAGATAAAGGTCTACTACCTAGAATATATAAAGAACTCAACAAAATCAGACCCCCAAAGATAAAGACCCAATGCAAAAAATAGGCATCTGAAAGAACAGGCAATTCTCAGACACAGTAAAAGCAGCAAATAAACATATGAGAAAATGTTCAACATCACTGGTCATGCAGAGGAAAACAACACTGAGATTCCACCTCAGGCCAGAAAGAATGGCTGTTATCAACAAATCAACCAATAACAAATGCTGGCACGGGTGTGGGAGAAAGGAACCCTTCTCCATTGTTGGTTGGAGTGCTGACTGGTGCAACCACTATGGAAATCAATTTGGAGATACCTCAAACAACTAGGATTAGAGGTTCCATTTGTCCCAGCTATCCCTTTGGTGGGTATCTTCCCAAAAGAATTGAAAGAATCATACCACAGTGATATATTCTCACCCTTGTTTATAGCATTGCAGTTTGTAATAGCTAATTCTTGGATACAGCCCAATTGTCCATCAGCTGGAGACTGGATGTGCTTTTTTTGGTTTTTATTTTATTTTGTTTTGTTTTTATAAAGTTGAGCAGTACTCAGCCATAAAGATTGATAAACCAGAGACATGTATAGCTAAATGGATGCACACTAAGGCCATACTCTTAAGTGAAATAAATAGAATACATATGTAAATATGAAATAGTTTCTGGTGTGAAAAAACTAAAAATTTAAATAAAAATCAAAGTGTATAATTAATATTGTGTAATATGAAAAAAAAAGTCTAAAGGTGTAGGGGAAGTGGAAGGGGTAGAAGATAGGTAAGAAGGAAAAAGAAAAAATATAAGAAAAGCAAAAAAAAGATGAAGCAAAGTCTTTGTAAATAGGGAAGTTCAGAGGGGCAGAAGGAAGGGAAGGGGTATGGGGGAAAAATAAATTCCAAGATACATCATGTGATGGTCTAAGATGCCAATGATTCATGTAACTGTGTTGTATACCTAGAATGTACCAATAAATTTAATGAAGAAAAAAAAAAGAAAAGAAAAGAAATATAGGGTCAGGGGTTTAACTCAGTGGCACCGAAACTGCCTTGCAAGAGCAAGGTCCTGAGTTTGATTCCAGGTACCCCCACCCCCAAAACATCAGAGAAATATAGATAGAATAATGTAAATGAGAAGTTTTTTAAAAATACAATTATGTTCACAAGATTTAATTTCATGTCTGTAGACTTATCTCAGAAAAGCAATGAAAAACTCCTTGAGACATCATTCCTCTCTCAACTAAATCTGACCATCAACCTTAGTCATTCTATTGTTCAAAGGGGAAAATCAACCAACTGCTTGATAACCTATAGCTGATTTGCTGGTTCATTTTCTCTCAACCTGCTTCACCTGTGATAATGTTACAATGTATCTCTTCCCTTACTTCTAGATCGAGTACAGTCTGAGAAAATCTCTTCACACTTTGATACCTGAAGACATCCTGATGTTTTGGCTTCATTCTCTATATAAACCTAATTTTACTTTTCATAATCATTACATAACAAGAGCAGCAAATGTTATACAAAATTAACATTAATCTTACAAGATATGTAGAGGTTCTATAAAAAACACAATATATTAGAAAACTAGGACACAAACAATGAATACATGGAACATGCACAAAAAATCTGGCAATGAAAAATCAATAATTCTTGGCCTTTTGGCTAAAAATCCTATGTAATATCTTCCAAAGGCTAATAATATTTTTATAAAATATTACATGTACAGTCTAATTAACATGCAGGTACTATCTCTCTTGTTCATAGTGCATTATTATTACAAAAATGGATAATGTATTTGTTTGTTTTCACCCATTTCATTCCTAATCCTGCTATTACTTCAACATAGCAGTTATCATACTCCCAAAATACAAAACATGTCTTTGATTTTGTGTTAAAATACATGTTTAATAGGTATAAATATTCTAGCCATACATCTATGTGCAGCCCTGATTTTTCTGGCTTATCATAATGTTTGCTGAGTTAACTCCCCATTGCTTAGTATATATTTAGCTTTGTAGCCACTGTGCTCCATAACCTGGGTCTGATATTCCCTAGTAACGGAGTTTCAGATGGTTTCTAAATCCTCGCTTCTACCAAAAATTACTCTGCTTACCAATGTCAACATTTTCTTGTGTGTGGCTTTGTCTTGAGTGCATGTATTAAATATAAATGTATATATCTATCAGAAGCTTGGCATGCACCTATGTATTTTAAGAACTACCAAAAGGCTCTCAGATTCTTTGGCAAATTTGCCCTCTCATCAGAGGTGTAGCAGCTTTCTGCTTTCCAAAATCCTCATCAAAATTTGGTATTATTTAAAATTTTCATTTTCAACCAATTTGATGAACACATAGGATTTTCTTAAAATTTCTATTTCTTTGATGACTTAGTAGTTTAAGTAGTTTTCATATTTATATTTTTAGTTAATTAATGGCCCCATCCAATTTCAGGTCCACTATAACAATTGACAGTTTTAAAAAGTATATCAATTATACCTTATTACATAAGAAATGTGAATTATTTTTAATTTCCAGTATGTCAAAAGGTGAAGAAAATACATTTTATTGTTTAGTGAATGGTCTGCATTACCTAATAATCATTTCCAAACCTGTAAATATCCTAGTTATATCTGTATGTGTATCTATTTATGCTCTTGCATTTATCTAATTGATCAGTAAGTTCACTTTTATTATATAAATTATATGGTTTTTCTAATAAAATAATAATTACAAATGTATTTATCATGAAATTCAATTATAAAAATAAACTAATACTAATGCCTTATAATTATTGAATTTACTATAATGTAGCTACTATTCAAATTTCCATGTAGTAATTAAGCTCAATAATTAATAGTAGATGAAAATACCTTTTAAGCAAAAACTCTGATGCATAGTATATTTAAAAAATACTCCAAAGTACATACTGTGAGATAATATTTAAATGCTCACAATCTGACTCATGTCCATTTTTTTGTAAATAAATCATCCCATTTTGCGTACATTGTGTGTATACCTGTTTCTAATTCATTCTGTAAATTATTCATCATATCATGTCAGTATATACATTCACACATACAAGGCAATGATGTTTCTTCTCATGAACTGTATTAGTTATCTTTCTGGAGAGCTGTGTACTAAGTACATATGGACTTATGTAGAGAGGTTGCACCATTGTCCACCTATCCCCTGGCATTTGTGTAATTATCTTGAGTCATTATTTGCTTTTACTTGCTTTTTATGAAAATATAACCTTTTTTTTCTCATGTATGTGAGGAGCCAGTTTATACGGAATAAACTACAGAATATCCAGCACACATATCTATTTATTTACCATTATTTTATGTCCACTTATGAACTTTGGCTTTCAGTTCTTCCAGTGTAGTTCACTGACCTTTTACTTTTTTGGTTTTTATTTTTATTTCAGAGTTATTTTACAAAAACATATCCCCCTGTACTGTATTATGCATACTAAATTGAGTTTTACTTCTTTGCTTTTACAAAATAAAGGGGTGATGGTATTTTAAGAATCATAAATGTTCAAAGTTCCTCACAATGCATATCTGAAAATTTTCTCCTGAAATTAAACTTACTTCTTTCTATTGATGAGTGGGTGGAACCATGAGCAACTTAACAATAGTAAGATATGTAACCCATGAACTGGATAAATCTCTCTAATTTTTCTCATGTCTTCATATTGTTTATCAACATGAGTTTTTCATCTTATATTTCCTTTATAAATGAATCCTTACATAATTAATGTATTGCAATTTTGTATCCAGTAATATGAGTCTCATTTTATATTTTCAGTAAGTGCTATTCTGTATGAAAATTCGTAATTTTTATGAATTAATACTATATTTAACAATTATGTCGAAGTTGTATAAATTTTCATTTCAGAATCTAATTCATTCTTTAAAATGTGGCAAAAATAATCTGCACATAATAAAAATCCAGTTCCTTGCAGCAGCCGAAGGAGTAGTAAACAGCAATTTACACAGTAGTCAGGTTGTGAGTGGCTTATTCTACCAGGTTACAGAAATGAACATTATTTTCCTGTGGATGCTGAATTAATAAAATTTGGAAAACCAGCTCAACACAAGCAAAGTAATATTTTAGGAAGAAGCATATTCTAGCAGGGGCACTGAATCAGAGAGAACTTAAAGAGGAGAAGATCATTGAAGTGTTTCTTTCCTATATCATTAGAACTTTAAATTTAACAGATAGCAAAACTTTCCAGTAAACTACTTCCAGAATCCATAAGCATTTAGCAATACTCTTAAAATATACAACATGTCACTGCTTTCCTGCTGCATATTTATTATTGTAGCCTATAAACTTCTTCATACATCTTCTTAAAATAGCAATCACTACTACAAAACGGCCCTGTATATCTTATTAATGTTGCAATAACCATTAAGACTATGCAACATATTTCTGAGTAATATGGCCATAACCATCAGCTTATTTTAATACTAATAAAATATATAGACATGTCATTGGAATGTATCCTGTTGAGTTCATGTGCATTCATGGGCTGGTGTTTTGAAGCGTGTGACTGAAACTCTCCAATGGTGAAATGGAAAGGCCCCACCTTCTTCCGTTAAGCAGGCCTGAGCTTCATTCCTGGCTCTTCCATTTCCTAACTGAGAATTTGAGTGAGTGATTTCTCCTCCATTCTGTTTAGCTTTTATTTCTTTAAATAAATGGCCATGTAAGCCATAGAATGCATTGTGAAGCTCAAATAAGATGACATCGGTCAGATTTCTAGCCCAGATACTGGCATATGGCAGATCCCAAATAAAGTAATTCACCACATAGTTTCCCTTAACATCAGACAATACAGTGAGTCCAGCAAAAAGTAGGACTGACGGGGCTGTGCTCCTGCGTATGGCTGGCAAGGGCAGTGATCCAAATGGCATAATGACAAAAATACTAAAATGAGAGCTGCAGACAATTATTCACAGCCAATATAGTCAAATAATTGAAAGTATACCAAGGAATTACTAAATATATTAGCAGTTATATGTCATCACTAATAGTATGGCAGATTAAATGAAGTCCCGAAAAATAAAATCCTCAAAATGATACAAATACTGGTAGAACTGATAATTATTTATATTACTTAAATGGTAATAAGCAATCAATAAAGTATAAATGTGACAATGTACATCATTTATGGTAAAATAAATAAAATATTTTTTTTCAGAATTATCTTTTTTAAAAGTCTAAGACACTATATAGCTTTGCAATTCTATCACATCTGTTTGTTTTCTTTCTTTCTTTCTTTTCTACCACAAGGGATTGAACACAGGCATCACTCATGTTAGGCAAACACACTTCACCACTGAGCTACTTTCCTAGCCTGGATACCATGACCTTAAAAGCAGATATTTTAAATTTAGAAGTACACTTAGCCTTCCCCTTGTACTACAGGTAATGAATTTCCATTCAAAAACATGAAATAATGCAGTTGGAGAACAAGAAAATGCTGAAATTTATGAAATAAGATGGCAGCAGGGAGCAAGGATAATGAAAATAATAGTAATTGACTAAATATTGATTTGTGTTCTATCCAAGGACTCCAGGATAAGGGCATTAAAAGCCAGAACCCTGTGCATTCAAACTCATGCCCTGATGGAGTAATTGTGGTAGTCAGGGGTTAGTTTTAATCCCCACAGGCATTTTTGTGTCAGAAAGCTATTAATTATTAAAGATATTGTGTCATACTCTATTAACTGCATGCCAGGCATTAGTTTAAATGGGCTGCTTAGTTTTGTAAAATAGACACTTGTAATGTTGTTATTTGACATCCATGAGGTTAGAACTCCAAGAAAAGATGTGAATGCAATAGATTTGTTCATAGATATGTTCAGAACAAGGGGATACTGTCCTGGAGTGTGACCCAGAGACCCTAACAGTAAGCTTGGCCAGACTTTTTACTGGCTTCTTCTGGCTCCAGATGCCCCCACCTAAGCTATGACAGAATTCAGATGGCCTAACCCATGCTTTCTTAAAGCATTTCCTTTATACATTACAATGGCTAATTGTGATTTATTTCCTTCAGCATTTGAGATATAATTTATAATAGCTTTTCTCACGTTTTTACAACCAAGGACTATCTAAAGGACCTGGGAATCTCCTTGAACTACAATCATGAAAGAAGACAGAGCCAGTATCTGCTTGTCATTGTTGCAGGGTGGGCACTAATTTCTGAGCGCCTTGCTTGAAGTTATAAAAGTACCTTCCATCATGAAGATAAGAGAAATTTTACTTTTAATTTGGATACAATCAATTAAGAAACAGATGATCTATGATTTCCTACCAAGGTTTTTCACAGGAGGAATGCTGGTGACGGTATTTTGACTTCCAGACTCCTAGTCCCAAGTGGTCCAAGTGCACTGACAAAAAAAAAAACCAAAACAAAACATTGCTTATACTCTATTGCAAACCATACTGTGGTGCTTGTTAACATTATACCTTTTTGGAGAACAGGGTCTCTCCAATCTTGTACAGACCACTAAAGCAGATGCACAAAATACAAAATACCCTGTGAGTTGTTTAGATGTACGAATGGAATCTGTTCAATTTCAACCACTTCTTTCTGGGACCCATTTATTTTTCTTCTTTGGGGGAGGTGTGAGTGGGTGGATTGGTATTAGAGATTCATACTAGATCCTCACATAATAAGCAAGTTCTCTGACACTGAATAGCATCTCCATACTTTTTAAATATCATTTTTATACGGAATCTCTTAGTTTTCCCAGGTTGGTCGGCAACTTGTGATTCTCCTGCCTCACCTTCCCAAGCAGCCTCAGTTACAGACATGAACTGCTACATCTCACTCTAGGCATCCTTATTTCTATCACCATGACATATTAAAGTGAATAACTGAATAATTTTACTACATCTGAAAGGATGGCATTACATGTTTTCATGGTGTGGAGCTCATAGTCTCTAATATTCTGCCTATAGAAGGTTGCTCAGGTATCGACAAGGCAGGCTGCTTCTGACAGCTGTGGGAGTGTACTGACCAGCCAAAGTTATTTCTTACTTTCTCTTCTGGGCAGGGATTGCTGAGGTCAGAGGCTATCATGCGTAGAGTTTTAAAACTGGATCAGCCATTTGCTAATCTTCCAGGCTGTGGTGCTTTCTTAGCAGGAGCAGTATGCAAATGAACCCTGCTTGTCCAAGACGGAGGAAGCCACCGGCCATCATATTCTCAGCAACTACATGGTTGGACTTGCAAGGTATGATACTGTGTCAAGGGGTTTTTATGATCTCTCTTGTTTCAAAGAACTACAGATTTTAATTTTTGTTTGAAGTTTTTATTCATCCTACATTCATAAACTTTATCCTGAATTGTTTTAGCAAGTTCAATTCATTAATGCTTAAAAAATAGTAAATATTTCTCAGGATAGGCTTATAATAGAACAAGTAATAAAGATTCCAAAAGTAAAAGTGCTGCTTTGTTGAAATGAACTGTTTATAAGATATGAATCTTTTAATTTTTGCTCAATATTTTATCTGAGCTAAACTAGATAGCGCACATATTTTGCATTAACATGACTTCATCAATATTTACCCAATAAGGTATATTCTACATATGGACTCATGCTAGCAACTTTGCATTGTGTCATTTAAATGTTTCATTTATTTTGATTTTAAAGCCAATACACCTAATTTAAAAGGAGCACACTTAGAATTTTTAATTATGGATTTCATTAGGCTGTGAGTGCTATTATATGACCAATGATGGAACATGTACAGAAATTCACTTTTTAAATTAAACCATAGTAAGTGTGAATGTGATTTACCTGTAATAAGTATGTCTGTGATTTGCAAATGTTGTAAATAATGAAATATGCAAAAAAGTACCCTTAATAGTATTCCACCTTTTCCAAATAAATCTACTCCCATAACCACATTCAGACTAAAAAATATAACTAATCCTCCGAAAACTCATTTTATATTTCTCCGTCTTCTCTCTTTCCCCCAATATTTTACCATTATTCTGGCTTAAATAACATAATTAGTTTTTCATGGCCCTTGAATTTCAGAAGAATGAAGGAATGCACAAGGTATGTCTGCTTGTGGCTTATTTGTTCAGTATATCTGTGAGACTCTTCCAAGGTGCCGCATATAATTGTGTACTATTAGTGGATCACTGGGAGGTGTTCTATTTTGCAAATATATAATTTACCCATAAATTATATGCATACATTCTTTAGCTGAAGGAAGTTTGTTAATTTTCAGTGTGGCTGTTAAGAATAGGCTATAATAAATATTCAGTTGTGAGCCTATTAGTAAACATATTCTTTAGGAGGGGGCTTCATAAACTTAAAATTACTATTTATTTGCTGAATTGCTATGTTCAACTTTAGAAGTTAATGCCTACAGCTATATATGGGACTTAATCAGTTTATAATCTTTTGAAAAATAAATTTTTGGTTTCCATGTTTCTCTACTATGTATTTGTTAATGGCCAATTTGACTTAAATTCTTTAATTATATATTTGCACTCTTCCTGGATTAAATTTACTTTTTTCATTTATTAAGAAATATATTAGATTATTTATTTATCTTTCTTCTCTCTTAATATATTTACTTATTGCTAATATGTCACAATTAAACACAGCTTTACTGAAACTTCAAAATGTGTTATGCCATAAATTTATGATCATGAAATTTCAGTTATTTTACAGCTAAATGGATGCACACTGAGGCCATACTCTTAAGTGAAATAAATAGGACAAACATAAGTATTTTCAAATTGTTTTGATATTTTCTTTGTAACATAAAGTTAGTTAGAACTATATCACTTTATTTCAAATAAAAATCAAGAAATTATTAAACGTCCAGTGATTAAAGAGCATACTCTAAATGATTTTACATTTTTAAATGAATTGAACAATATATATTATCAATATTGTGAAACATTTCATTTTTATTAATAAAGTAATATTCTCAGTGTCAGCGTTGGGCACAGTATCATGTATCTTAAAGGAAACTCTAATTTGCTAATTATACTATGAACATATTACACATCATTCCTTTTTTAATGTATCAGTTAATGAAAGTTAAAGTCTCCTGATCCTTCTATAGATTATTTTCCATTGAATTACGTCATTTAATAATTCATTTTAAAATATTGCAGTAAAATGACTATAAATTTAAAAATCAACATATATCCTGGATGGAACTATTTTTTATTGTGGGGCAAAAATAGAGGCCTCCTTAAACAGCAAAAAGTAACTTTTAATTTGAGTTCTTTTATAAGATGATAGTACTGTTGTTCTAAAATCTGAAATGTTTCTGATAGAAATATAGTCTTACATCATCGTCACAGTCCACCCCTTTAAGCATTAGAAGTGGCACCGACACTATGTGTGACTGATGTAGCACTGGCCCGATGTGGCTATACAATGCCTCTAGTTCAATCCCTAGTCTGGTAGCTCCATATAAACAGAGCAAGAAAACCAACTCATTGTGACATATTTGAAGATTTTCAACGAAATAAAAGTAAAATATTAAATATACTTTGAATAAAGGATCAATACGCAGTCATCAAATACGGCTCATAACTCCACTGACACAATACCATGTGTCCCATTCTGAATGTTACTCACTTTGACAGCTAGATCTGTAGAAATCCCCATGAAAATCGGTGCATAAGTTCTGCCTATCTGCTCTTTATCATAAAAGGTGCTATTATATCCCACAGCAATTAAATATGATTTAAGACACACTGTTGTTTTTAACTAAGACATTAGTGCCACCATATGGCTGGAAAATAGTTGGTAATAAATCAAGTTTAGAAATAGTTCAACATGTAACAGGTGAGTAAATGACACTTTACTTGGAATACATTTGTAAAAACATTTACTGATAGATTCTTATCCTGAATTTAGTCATATGAGAATAATTTTATCTTAAGAAAGTTACTCAAATTTAAAATTAACTAGGATTTGGAGACTCCAATTATCTCAGGAGATGAAAATAATATTCTTCAATGTTTTGGGACATTAATTTTAGAGCAATTGGACAATTATTTCCTTACCAGAGTCCTGAAATTTATTGAAGAAAGCAAGCAAATAGTCTATTTACCTTATTTCTATTTTGAAAAATAATCTGTAATTCTGTTACAGATCAGCAAATGTTTCATTGAAAATTTTCATGGGCAGAGAGAACTTTGAGTTTAACTTTGGTAAGTTTTAGATAAAAACATTGTCAGACTTCTGTGATAATGTTATCTAATACTGTTTCTAAACTAAAGGCTGTGCGCTTTGATTATTCATACTTTTAACTTGCTGAGAATGAGTTCTCATTCTAAGCAGAACATCATTATTTTTTCTTTTGTTCTTTCTCTCAAATTTTCATAGGTGAAAATTGAACATAAATCATATTTGGTCAACTGTGGTTGAAGAATGGAAAAGATAATTAGTATACAAAGGAAAATATTTTAGTACTTAAGGCAGTAAACTATGTTCAAATATCTTTTCTTCAGAAGTGCAATTTGGTTTTCATTTGTGTTAGGAAAAACTCAATATTTCAGTGAGCTATTAAAACTCGTAAGTTTCAGTAATTGACTGTATTTTCTTCATTCGGTCTTCTGAAGAAAAACCTACAAGGTTATGTTTATGAAGTGACTCATGCCAAGTGCTTGTCTTGTGAGACTTATGTTCCCCACTGAGAGAATCATAGATATATGGAGGGTGATATATCAGAGTGTGCTACCAAATTCTATAGACAGATGTAGATATATTGAGTAAGCCACTTAATGCAATTGCTTTCAGTCTTCTCAGTGATAAGCAACCACGTATGAGATGTGCACATCTGAAATGAAAGAGCTTGGTGTAAATTTAGATCAAATCCAAAGGCTGACATTTACCTCACTTTGGTTGGACAGGAAGGAGATATATTTTAGATTGTGAAACCTATTTAAATACTAAAGATGAGTTCTAAAAGATTTAGAAATTATACCACAGCATTCTCACTTAGATTCACTGTAAAAATGAATCCGATGACTGTATTCTTTTTTAGGATAATAGAAAACTTTGAACGTAGACTGAAGTAGAATAAGTACGTGAAGATAAATTAGATGGAAGTAGTTTCATTGTTTAGTTATGGTACAATCAAGAAGGAGGATCTTGATTGGTGGCAGAGGAGACTGGACACTGTAATGATGAAAAAGAAATCACTGAGCCTAATGACTAAGATGTACAAAGAGATATAAGTTGTTGTTTACAAAGCATTTTGTATATATAGTATTTTCAGTGTAAAATGTCGCAATTGCTGTTTGATAGGTAAATGAGCACAAGAGACAATGAGAAAAATAAAACAGTTAGACACCAAGCATTTTGAGGGAATTTGTGGCATGAAGAATTTCACCTACCCTTGAAAATGTCATCAGGAAAGAATTATATCCCACATTGTGAAAGTAGAGGGAGTTGATATTTTTATAGTATGCATTGCCCACACAAAGAGTTACAATTAACATCCAAAGCATGGATACGTTTCTGGAATGCGAGAATGCTTTCATGACTTGCGCTTTCATTTTCATGAGTGTAGCTAAGGCCAGAAAAGGTGGTAATAGTCAAGTCTTAACAGTAGTGTTTCTTTAAAAACAAACACTTCTATTTCTAATTGACAGTAACTGACAGTAATTGATTTGAAACCACTTCCTCCAGGTTTTTGATCAAAGTGGATATGTAAAATAAATTTTAACCTTGAAATGTTGTCTGGAAATAAGATCTACAATAATCTATGAAAATATTTATAGAATAATCTTACCTGAAGTATGCTTTGTTTGTTTGTTTGTCTTAATAAAGAATATCCACCTCATCTTACTACAAAAGTAGAAATTGTTTCACTTTTGGCCCTTGATAAATAATGTCTTGTGCTAAAGTAGTAATTACTTCTTATCACCTTGTTTATCCAAAACAATTACTGACTAAAAATAAGGAACTTCTTGCTGAAAATTAAATTTTGCATATTTAATATAAACTTTGTATTCTATTCACACTCAAAAGCCTATAACTTCTGCTTTGTGTCTTTCACAAGGAAAGTTACCACAAAAGTGAAGGCCTATGAAGTTAATCAGCCACAGTTTCACAGATTCTGGCAGAGTACATGAGATTCTCAGCTGTAGACAGAGGACTCCATAACTCATGGTACAATATGTTACATTAATTTGTATTTACATTGTCTGTCACTTCCTTCTTGTTTGTAGGGGGAAGTGGGAAACGAGCCCAGGTGAACATTCCCTAACCGGCATTCTAGAAACAACCAAAGAACTCCACATTCAGCAGCAGCCATTGTCTGAGTGGATAGCATTCAAACATACCCTACTTTGCCTCAGAGAAAGAAATTAACTTTATCACACTAATAAAAAAATATGTCTGCTCTTTGATATCCATGGTAGAGTATTTGTAACTTCCAAAGATCTTTTCTATTCACAAAAATAATCATAGTATGTAAACAAAAATCATGGGTAATTATTTTTAAAGCAAACAGGTCAAAATATTTGAGAATCAACCAAGTCATACAAAGCAGAATTAAAATGATATTCTGGGTGAAGGAATCAAATACAGATGAAATAGGAAAGAAACCTCCCTTTAGCACTGAGTGTACCAATGAACACATAATTAATACCTTCTGCATTGCAGACTTCTTTCTATCATGTGCCTTTTTCCTAAAATTTATCCTGCAGGAAATTTCGGCTGCCTTTTGACCTTTTATTAAATTATTTAGTCATAATTTTTCACAGAATGTATTTATCATATCAAAATATTTTGTGATTAATACATGTAACCTAATGGTGCAGATATTTTAACCAAAGGATACTGTAAATTCCATTCAAATGGATTTATTCCTTTTTATTTTCCTTAAACAGAGCAGATTTCTTGGTAGACAAGCAAAGACATTAAAGAGTGTACACAGAATAAAAAAAGATGAAAGATATAATAAATACTACAGAAGGTAAGATCTCCTCATCTTAGGATTTATCCCTTTTCAAAAAAACTTTATATTTACAAAAATCCAAAACAAGCTTTTGTTTGTTCTTTTACAGTTGCACACATTACCATTTTATTGGCTTGAACTTACTATAGATTTGTAGCCTCAACCAAAATATATGTTTAACCTTCATCCATCTTATTGTAACTTTTCCTCATGGGACCCCGAAATAGATTTCCTTTGATTCATAGCCACTCTGTTCTTAGAAATACAGTATACAGTCTCTCAAACATAACTGGACTGGATGGACCTAAAGTGAAACAAAATCTGCTGTCCCAATCAAGCAAGACCTCTCTGGCAGCTCGTGACTAATTGGAAGTTTCTTTTGCTTAATGTCTCTCTATTCCATGTCTGTAGGAAAGTGGACACACTTAGATGCCATCGTTTAGGTGAAATAAATCAGACGCAAAAGCTTAAACGATGCGTGGTTTCCCTTATATGAGAAACTAAAAATATAAATGAAGACAAGAAATAACTAATAGTTAATAGGATATAGGGTAAGAGATCTTTTTTAAAAGGTCAGAGAACCAAGAGATGGACAAAGGGGAAAATGAGAAATGGAATGAGAACAGAATGAAGGTGCAGTGACTATGTACCAGTGTCTTACGAGGAATGTAGTCGTTATGAGCTGAAAACTTGTGCTAACAAAAATGAAAATAAAACTAACGCAAGATATTCTGCTTACTATTCCTAACGCACGGTACTGTGACAAAATAGGTAATATATTTGCTTTATAATCCATCATAGGTTCTGATGAAGAATTTGTGAAACAGAAATCTATCACACTCAATAAATTCTACAGCCACTAACGTTATTCTAAGTATTACTTGTTTCTATATTAGTAGACAATAATTATTTTGGCTTTCTATGTGCTCTTGCCTCTAATCGAGAGAGTTGAGAAAAGATGGAGTACTCTGCATTCTAACCTCTGAAAATATTGATATAATTAATTGTAGTTTGATTGACTCTGTGGTTGAAAAACTAATTATACCATCCACAAGTCATGAATTTATAAGATAGTAGATCTTCTTTACTTTTAATTGTCTCAACTGATTTTGAGTCTTTATTTATAGCCCTTGAGAACGTTTTAGAGATTTCTAAATATGTACTTCTGCACAAAACAACAAAAAATGTGATTTAGATGTGTTAGACAAAATAGAAAATAAAATACAACTTATTAAGTAATGATGTCATCTGTCTTGCTTTTTGGTTTCTCTTTTTCCCCTTTCTCCTCTCACCTAATTTTTCTTTAAATGCTTACTCTTCTTCAATAATTCATTTTGAAATATTGCTTAAATACCCTCAATATATCAGACAATGGGCAGCATTCTGAGAGTGTACCACTAGGCAATGGAGACACCATTCTGTCCTTCTTCCAGCTTTCATAATAGTTGAGGAAGAGACAATGCATTTCAAATCATACAGTGAAATTCAGTGAAGCGTGTGTGGGTGATGCCAGAGTTACATGTACAAGGTTTCTAAAAGCAGGAAGAAAGGACAGGCTGAATCATGAAGACTGAAGATTTCATATCCAACCCATCCCTTGTTCTTTATTCACATGGAATCCCTTTATTTGACCATTCACTTTTGTCAACATAAAGTTTATATTTGTCTCTATGATACAATCAAGATTTTAATCTTATTGTTATTTTTCTGAATATTATGCGTATATCTGTATATAGTAATCTTTCATTTCATATTCAATAAATCCTGGAGTTTGCAGCAAAAAACTAGGCTATTCTCAAATGGTGATGAATTTAATAAAGACATACATCTTTACATTAAGATATTATAAAGAAAAGAGTCAGATCTTTCCTCACATGGGGAAATATGCATATCACTGATTGTTCTTTATAGAACTTTTTTTTGTTGTTTTAAACATTTATATTATTACTAATCAATTGGAGATAGAAAGCATTAGTTTATCTGAAACTCTCAAATCACTATGTGCAATTCATGCAAAATAATTTGTTTTTACATATAAAAATGTTGTGCTTGGTATCACATAAATAAATAAGCAAAGCTGTCAAATTTGTCTTGCTGATATTATATTTGGTAGCAAACTAAATTTCATACCTTCTTTTTAATAACTTAGAGAACATCTGTTTTTTGCTCAAATCCATTCCAGTTTAGATATATATATATA